>NC_053027.1:147579526-147923987 GCF_003073215.2 Triticum urartu | reverse complement strand
ACAATCCCTGTTGGTGTGATTGGCCGGCTTTTCGGGGGTGCCATGTATTTGGCACAAGCGGTCGAGTATTCAGTCCAAGCTGGACGGGCCCCTAGGATTCCTTTTGAATGGCTTTTTCTGCTGACCGGATTTAGAGCCTCTGAATCCGGCATTAACTGTCGTATCCTCAGCATTGTCGCCATTAATGCGGCGCTTCTGCTTGTTGCGACGCGACCTGCCACTAATGTCCATGGTGTCTGAACTACCAGGGTTCTTGGTCATATTGTTGCTACGAGCAAGCCAGCTGTCTTCTCCCGTGCAAAAGCGGGTCATGAGTGTTGTGAGTGCTGCCATAGATTTCGTCTTTTCCTGTCCGAGGTGCCGGGCCAGCCACTCATCACGGATATTGTGCTTGAAGGCTGCTAGGGCCTCAGCGTCCGGACAGTCGACTATTTGATTATTCTTTGTTAGGAACCATGTCCAGAATTGCCTGGCCGATTCCTCTGGCTGCTGAATTATGTGACTTAGGTCATCGCCGTCTGGCGGTCGCACATAAGTGCCCTGGAAATTGTCGAGAATGCGGCTTCCAGGTCCTCCCAACAATTGTTTGATCCTGTTGGCAAGCTGTTAAGCCAATGCCGAGTTGGTCCTTTAAGCTTGAGTGGGAGGTATTTGATGGCGTGAAAATCATCGCCGTGGGCCATGTGGATACGGAGGAGATAATCCTCGATCCATATCACAGGGTCTATTGTGCCATCATATGATCCGATGTTTACGGGTTTGAAACCCTTGGGGATTTGATGATCCATTATTTCGTCTGTAAAGCACAGTGGGTGTGCAACGCCTCTGTACTGGGCAATATCATGACGTAGCTCCAATGAGCTTTGTCTACTGTGTTCGGCCCTGCCGAATTTGTGGCCGGCGTGATGGTTACCGTCTCGAGCCGTGGGGTGCCCACGCGATCCGTAGATCGATCGTGTTTGCCTTGCCATGTCCTCCAACATGTCTCGTAAGTCCGGCGCATATTCCCATGCCTTGGTACGGGGTGCAGCTTGAGTGGACGGTCGGGAGGCCTCTCTATCACGGCCACGAGGTGGCCGTTCGGCCGCATCAAGTGCTTCCTCCTCTAATCGGGGTAGCAACCTGCGCTTTGGGTAACTCTTGGAGGGGCGTTCGAGTTTATGCTCTTCGGCCGCAAGGACTTCAGTCCATCTGTCAACCAGCAAATCTTGATCAGCTCTAAGTTGTTGTTGTTTTTTCTTGAGGCTTCTTGCCGTGGCCATAAGCCTGCAGTGGAAACGCTTTTGCTCAACGGGATCCTCTGGCATGCCGAATTCGTCGTCGTCGAGGCTTGCCTCGTCTTCGGAGGGAGGCATATAATTATCATCCTCGACCTCTCTGTCTGCCGCTCTCTCATGAGGGCTGGTTTCTCCATCCTCCTATGCTAAACCTTGCTGGAGGGGGTTTTATTCGGCACTCTGCGGAGTATTATTATCTCCCGTGCTGGAATCACCGTTTTTGTGTTGGCGGGATTTTTAGCGTCGCCGCTGATGCCGGCGCTTTTGCTGTTTCTTGGAGGGGTCATCCTCCGCTGTTCCATCGCCATCTCCCTCTTTTGGGGTGTCCACCATGTATATTTCATATGACGAGGTGGCTTTTCAAGGCCTAGTAGGCGCTGGTCCTTCATCATCTCCTTCATCGGTGTCCATACCGTCGATGTCTTCGGAGTCGATGTCGAGCATGTCGGTTAAGTCGTCGACAGTGGCTACAAAGTGGGTGGTGGGTGGGTTTTGAATTTCTTCATCGTCCGTACCCCAACCTTGCTGACCGTAGTCCGGCCAGGGCTCTCCTGATAAAGAGAGAGACTTCAGTGACTTCAGGATATCGCCGAAAGGCGAGTGCTGAAAGATGTCCGTGGCTGTGAACTCCATGATCGGCGCCCAATCGGATTCGATCGGCAGGGGCGCAGAGGGTTCGGAGTCCGGAGAAGAATCCGACTCCATGGAGTCACGAGTCTTGCAGAGTACGGGGCTGGTGTTTGGCTCAACCGCCGTTGGGATCACATCACCCGAGGTGGCGTCCAACCGCCCATCCTCAATCGGCGCAGTTGGCTCCGAACTAAGGGTCGGAGCCGATGCAGGTGCGGCCTCCAGGGCACTGTTCGGCGGCAGAGCTACATCATGCTTGTCGCGACAGTGCGGCGTGCTCCGCAGTGGTTTGAATCCGTCGAAGATCAAGTCCCCGCGGATGTTAGTCGTGTAGTTTAAACTTCCGAATCTGACCTGATGGCCAGGGGCATAGCTTTCGATCTGCTCTAGATGGCCAAGTGAATTGGCCCGCAGTGCGAAGCCACCAAAGACGAAGATCTGTCCGGGGAGGAAGGTCTCACCCTCGATTGCATTGCCATTGATGATCGTAGGAGCCATCGGGCCTGACGGCGACGGCACAGAGGAACTCTCAATGAAAGCACCAATGTCGGTGTCAAAACCGGCGGATCTCGGGTAGGGGGTCCCGAACTGTGCGTCTAGGACGGATGGTAACAGGAGGCAAGGGACACGAAGTTTTACCCAGGTTCGGGCCCTCTTGATGGAGGTAAAACCCTACGTCCTGCTTGATTAATATTGATGATATGGGTAGTACAAGAGTAGATCTACCACGAGATCAGAGGGGCTAAACCCTAGAAGCTAGCCTATGGTATGATTGTTGATGTGTATGTTGTCCTACGGACTAAAACCCCCCGGTTTATATAGACACCGGAGAGGGTTAGGGTTACATAGAGTCGGTTACAATGGTAGGAGATCTGAACATCCGTATCGCCAAGCTTGCCTTCCATGCCAAGGAAAGTCCCTTCCGAACATGGGACAGAGTCTTCAATATTGTATCTTCATAGTCCAGGAGTCCGGCTGAAGGTATAGTTCGGCTATCCGAACACCCCCTAATCCAGGACTCCCTCAGGGACCTACAACGCCACTTTACCCGAAGAGGAGCGTTGGATGATTCAGGTTAAAGTTCCAGGAAGGACGTTCATGCCAGTCACTGCGCCCATAGAGTTTTCCTTTGATGCACCAACCTGGAGTCTAGGAAAGAGCATGGCAGCTCACATCGCCATGGGACGTATTCGAGAAGTTTACCGCAATGATCTCAAGGATACTATCTACTAGATTTGTGGGCGCCGAGATGAGCACTGGGAAATGATCAGCACCAAGAAGGATAGATCTATCGCAGCTTTTATCCAGGAGTTAAACCAGCACATTCGACGTTAGGAGAACTAGATGTGCGTAGACATGATAGATTTGAAGAAGGCGATGACAAGAATCACGGAACTGGAGGAAGAACTCAAGGCTACATGTGAAGATTATTAGGAGGAAATCGTCGTACTAGTGGAGAAGAATGACGACCTGATCAAGAAGATCGGAATATTCATGGGAGACCCTACACCAGTATAAGAAGACGAAGAACCCAAGGAGATTCGCCCGGAAGACTACATCATCATCGACGATACCGACTCTGACCTGAGCTATGATGACTATGTTGACGAAGCTGGAGCAGATATCATGGAGTCTGCAACCGAAGAATATTTCTAGTAGACCACCCCATCAGTAGTTGTATTCCACCATGTAAATAGAGTAGTCCGAGAACTTTTGCGATAGTTAGAACGATTGTATGCATATGGGTAGTGTTTTCTCTATAGACCTCTCTCTATTCTTAAATCTCATCTTTTCTAAACCCATCAGATGCCTCCGAGACGTGACAATGGATTTGCATTTCCACCGGAGCTCACTCAGTTGATACAGCAGCAGAATGCGTTGATGCAGTTGCTAGTCCAAAATCAGAATTAGGGGAACAACAACAACAACCCACCACCACCGCCACCACCTGTTGATCACTTAACCCATTTTCTTAGGTTGAATCCGCCGGTGTTCTCTAGTAGCACCGAGCCTATAGTAGCAGATGATTGGCTCCGCAAGATTGGAAGGGAGTTAACCACTACAGGTTGTACTGATGCTGAGAAGGTGCACTTTGCCGCACATCAGTTGGATGGACCAGCAGCATCATGGTGGGAGAATTACACTATCACCTATCCTATAGCCACGGTGACATGGAACCAATTTTAGAAGGCTTTCCGTACTGCCCATGTTTCAGTAGGAGCTATGGCCATGAAGAAGCGTGAGTTTCGCAGCTTGTGCCAAGGAGGACGGACAGTTGGCCAGTATGTGGATGACTTTAGTAAGCTAGCACGTTATGCCCTAGATGACGTAGCTACGGGTGCAGCTAAGCAGGAGAAGTTTCTGGAAGGACTGAATGATGAGCTGAGCATGCAGTTGATGGTAGCAACTTTCAACAACTACCAAGAGTTGGTAGATAGAGCTCTCATGATTGAAGGGAAGCAGCAGCAGATTGAGAACCGCAAGAGGAAGTATGGACAAGGGAAGTACAATTCAGGAGCTCAGCAGAAGCCATGTTTTACCCCAAAATCGGGAGGACATTTCCGGCATACCCATGGAGGGGGTAGCTCGCACAATCATAATGGCCCTAAGAATGGTAATGGGAATGGAGGAAGCAACGACCAGAACCGTACCAACCCATCAACCCTAGACAAGAGAGACCTGAGACAAGTCACTTGCTTTAAGTGCCAGAAGACTGGACATTACGCCGATGAATGTCCTGAAGCCCAGAATGGAAATGGCAATGGAAGCTTAGGGAAGAAGCCGAACCCTTTCAACAGGGGACAGGTGAACCACGTTAACGTGGAGGAGGTTGAAGCCCAGCCAGATGCAGTAATAGGTAAGTTTTTGGTTAAGTCATTTACTGCAATCGTTCTTTTCGATACTGGTGCATCGCATTCATTCATACATATCACGGGGATTTGTGGATAAGTATAACCTTCCCACCAAGGTTCTTAGAACACCTATGTTCGTAAGCTCACCAGGAGCGGAGTATATGGCCAGTAAAGGATGTTTTCAAGTGCCATTGAGTATAGGTAGGCATGTGTTTCCCTTGGATTTAATCATTTTGGAATCGCAAGGTTTGGATGTAATTCTGGGTATTGATTGGCTATCGATGTATGGAGGAAACATCGATTGCGCCACTAAGTCGATTTTGCTTACCACCCCAAAAGGAAGAAGGATCAAGTATGTATCGCGGCATGTGCCGAATATGACTCAAGTAAATTCCCTAACAGGAGTTGTATAGGAGGAAGTACCGGTGGTAAAGGATTTTCCGGATGTATTTCCAGAAGAGATACCAGGCATGCCACCGAATAGGGACATTGAGTTTTTGATTGAACTTTTTCTAGGCACAAGACCAATATCTAAGAGACCGTATAGAATGCCTGCAAAGGATTTGGAGGAGATTAAGAAGCAGATTAAGGAGTTACTGGATAAGGGATACATTCGCCCAAGTTTGTCACCTTGGGGATCGCCAGTACTTCTAGTGGAAAAGAAGGATGGATCGTTAAGGATGGTTGTTTATTATGGAGGATTGAATGAAGTGACGATCAAGAATAAGTACCCACTGCCCATGATCAATGATCTGTTTGACCGGTTGCAAGGAGCAAAGGTATTTTCCAAGATCGATTTGCGATTAGGATATCACCAGTTGAAGATTCGAGAGCAGGATATACCCAAGACAGCTTTTACCACCAGGTACGGGCTATTTGAGTATACCGTTATGTCCTTTGGTCTGACTAACGCACCTGCATATTTCATGAACATGATGAACAAAGTGTTTATGGAGTTTTTGGATAAGTTCGTCGTAGTGTTCATTGATGATATACTAGTTTACTCGAAAAATGAAGAGGAGCATAAGGAGCATTTGCGTTTGGTACTTAAGAAGCTCAGAGAACATCAGTTATATGCCAAGTTTAGCAAATGTGAGTTCTGGTTGAAGGAAGTTGGATTCCTCGGACATGTTATATCCGGAGAAGGTATAGCAATAGATGAAGGAAATATGCCATAGAGGAAATAATAAAGTTATTATTTATTTCCTTATAGCATGATAAATGTTTATTATTCATGCTATAATTGTATTAACCGGAAACATAATACATGTGTGAATACATAGAAAACAGAGTGTCACTAGTATGCCTCTACTTGACTAGCTCGTTGATCAAAGATGGTTATGTTTCCTAACCATAGACATGAGTTGTCATTTAATTAACGGGATCACATCATTAGGAAAATGATGTGATTGACATGACCCATTCCATTAGCTTAGCACACGATCATTTAGTATGTTGCTATTGCTTTCTTCATGACTTATACATGTTCCTATGACTATGAGATTATGCAACTCCCGTTTATCGGAGGAACACTTTGTGTGCAACCAAACGTCACAACGTAACTGGGTGATTATAAAGGTGCTCTACAGGTGTCTCCGAAGGTACATGTTGGGTTGGCGTATTTCGAGATTAGGATTTGTCACTCCGATTGTCGGAGAGGTATCTCTGGGTCCTCTCGGTAATGCACATCACTTAAGCCTTGCAAGCATTGCAACTAATGAGTTAGTTGTGGGATGATGTATTACGGAACGAGTAAAGAGACTTGCCAGTAACGAGATTGAACTAGGTATTGAGATACCAACGATCGAATCTCGGGCAAGTAACATGCCGATGACAAAGGGAACAACTTATGCTGTTATGCGTTCTGACCGATAAAGATCTTCGTAGAATATGTGGGAGCCAATATGAGCATCCAGGTTCCGCTATTGGTTATTGACCGGAGACATGTCTCGGTCATGTCTACATAGTTCTCGAACCCGTAGGGTCCGCACGCTTAACATTTCGATGTCAGTTATATTATGAGTTTATGAGTTTTGATGTACCGAAGGTTGTTCGGAGTCCCGGATGTGATCACGGACATGACGAGGAGTCTCTAAATGGTCGAGACATGAAGATTGACAAATTAGACAACTATATTCGGACACCGGAATGGTTCCGGGCGTTATCGGATATATACCGGAGTACCGGGGGGTTACCGAACCCCCCCGGGGGGTTATTGGGCCTCATGGGCCCAAAGTGGTGGAAGAGGAGAGGCAGCAGGAGGTGGCGCACGGCCCCCCTTGCCCCAATCCGAATTGGGAAAGGGAAGGGGGCGCGACCCCCTTCTCCTTCCTTCTCTCCACCTCCTCATTCCCCCTTCTCCTAGTTGGAATAGGAAAGGGGGGCAAAACCTACTTGGAGTAGGATTGCCCCCCCTTGGGCGCGCCTCCTCCTCTTGGCCGGCCCTCTCCTCCTCCACTCCTTTATATACGTGGCCAGGGGCACCCCATAGAGACAACAATTGATCTCTTGATCTCTTAGCCATGTGCGGTGCCCCCTTCCACCATAATCCACCTCGATCATATCGTAGCGGTGCTTAGGCGAAGCCCTGCGCCGGTAGAACATCATCATCGTCACCACGCCGTCGTGCTGACGGAACTCTCTCGTGAAGCTCTGCTGGATCGGAGTTTGCAGGACGTCATCGAGCTGAACGTGTGCTGAACTCGGAGGTGTCGTGCGTTCGGTACTTGGATCGGTCAGATCGTGAAGACGTATGACTACACCAACTGCGTTGTGCTAACGCTTCCACTTTCGGTCTACGAGGGTACATAGACAACACTCTCCCCTCTCGTTGCTATGCTTCACCATGATCTTGCGTGTGCGTAGGAATTTTTTTGAAATTACTACGTTCCCTAATAGTGGCATCAAAGCCCGGTTTTATGCGTAGATGTCATATGCATGAGTAGAACACAAGTGAGTTGTGGGCGATATAAGTCATACTTCTTGCCAGCATGTCATACTTTGGTTTGGAGGTATTGTTGGATGAAGCGGCCCGGGCCGACATTACGCGTACGCTTACGCGAGACTGGTTTTACCGCCGTGCGATGCACACAGGTGACTAGTGGGTGTCGGTTTCTCCAACTTTAGTTGAACCGAGTGTGGCTATGCCCGGTCCTTGCGAAGGTTAAAACAACACCGACTTGACAAACTATCGTTGTGGTTTTGATGCATAGGTAAGAACGGTTCTTGCTAAGCCCGTAGCAGCCACGTAAAACTTGCAACAAGAAAGTAGAGGACGTCTAACTTGTTTTTGCAGGGCATGTTGTGATGTGATATGGTCAAGACGTGATGAGATATAAGTTGTTGTATAAGATGATCATGTTTTGTTGAAGTTATCAGCAACTGGCAGAAGCCTTATGGTTGTCTCTTTATTGCATAAGATGCAAGCGCCAAATAATTGCTTTACTTTATCGCTATGCGATAGCAATAGTTGCAAGAGCAATAGTTAGTGAGACGACCATGTGACGACACATTGATATAGATCAAGATGATGGAGATCATGGTGTCATGCCGGTGACGATGGAAATCATGATGATGCTTTGGAGATGGAGACCAAAGGCACAAGATGATGATGGCCATATCATGTCACATATTTTGCTTGCATGTGATGTTTATCTTTTATGCATATTATTTTGCTTAGTTCGATGGTAGCTTTATAAGATGATCTCTCACTAAATTTCAAGATAAAAAGTGTTCTCCCTGAGTATGCACCATTGCCAAAGTTCGCCGTGCCCAGACACCACGTGATGATTGGGTGTAATAAGCTCTACGTCCATCTACAACGGGTGCAAGCCGGTTTTGCACACACAGAATACTCAGGTTAAACTTGACGAGCCTATCATATGCAGATATGGCCTCGGAACACTGAGACCGAAAGGTCGAGCGTGAATCATATAGTAGATATGATCAACATAGTGATGTTCACCATTGAAAACTACTCCATTTCACGTGATGATCGGTTATGGTTTAGCTGATTTGGATCACGTGATCACTTAGAAGATTAGAGGGATGTCTTTCTAAGTGGGAGTTATTAAGTAATATGATTAATTGAACTTCAATTTATCATGAACTTAGTCCTGATAGTATTTGCATATCTATGTTGTAGATCAATAGCTCGCGTTATTGCTTCCCTATGTTTTATATGTGTTCCTAGAGAAAACTAAGTTGAAAGATGATAGTAGTAATGATGCGGACTGGGTCCGTGATCTGAGGTTTATCCTCATTGCTGCACAGAAGAATTATGTCCTTGATGCACCGCTAGGTGACAGACCTATTGCACGAGCATATGCAGACGTTATGAACGTTTGGCAAAGCTCGGTATGATGACTACTTGATAGTTTAGTGCACCATGCTTTACAGCTTAGAAACCGGGACTTCAAAAATGTTTTGAACGCCACAGAGCATATAAGATGTTCCAAGAGTTGAAATTAGTATTTCATACTCATGCCCGTGTCAAGAGGGATGAGACCTCTGATATTACTTTGCCTACAAGATGGAGGAGAATAGCTCAACCAGTAAGCATGTGCTCAGATTGCCTGAGTACTACAATCGCTTAAATCAATGGGAGTTAATCTTCCAGATAAAATAGTGATTGACAGAATTCTCTAGTCACCATCACCAAGTTAGTAGAACTTCGTGGTGAACTATAATATGCAAGGGATAACGGAAACGATTCCCAAGCTCTTCGTGATGCTGAAATCGACGAAGGTAGAAATCAAGAAAAGCATCAAGTGTTGATGGTAAACAAAACCACTAGTTTCAAGTAAAGGGACAAAAGGAAGAAAGGGAACTTCAAGAAGAACGGGAAGCAAGTTGCTGCTCAAGTGAAGAAGCAACCTAAGCCTGAGACTAAGTGCTTCTACTGCAAAGGGACTAGTCACTGGAAGCGGAACTGCCCCAAGTATTTGGCGGATAAGAAGGATGGAAAAGTGAACAATGCTATATTTTATATACATGTTATTGATGTGTACTTTACTAGTGTTTATAGCAACCCCTCGGTATTTGATACTGGTTCAGTTGCTAAGAATAATAACTCAAAACGGGAGTTGCAGAATGAACAGAGATTAGTTAAGGGTGAAGTGACGATGTGTATTGGAAATGGTTCCAAGATTGATATGATCATCATCGCACACTCCCTATACTTTCGGGATTAGTGTTAAACCTAAAATAAATGTTATTTAGTGTTTGCGTTGAGCATGAATATGATTGGATCATGTTTATTGCAATACGGTTATTCATGTAAGTTAGAGAATAATTGTTGTTCTGTTTACATGAATAAGACCTTCTATGGTCATACACCCAATGAAAATGGTTTGTTGGATCTTGATCGTGGTGATACACATTTTCATAATAGTGAAGCCAAAAGATGCAAAGTTAATAATGATAGTGCAACTTATTTGTGGCACTGCCGTTTAGGTCATATTGGTGTAAAGCGCATGAAGAAAATCCATGTTGATGGGCTTTTGGAATCACTTGATTATGAATCAGTTGATGCTTGCGAACCCTGCCTCATGGGCAAGATGACAAAGACTCCATTCTCTGGAACAATGGAGCGAGCAACAGATTTCTTGGAAATCATACATACTGATGTATGTGGTCCGATGAATATTGAGGCTCACGGCAGGTATCATTATTTTCTGATCTTCACAGATGATTTGAGCAGATATGAGTATATCTACTTGATGAAACACAAGTCTGAAGCATTTGAAAAGTTCAAAGAATTTCAGAGTGAAGTGGAGAATCATCGTAACAAAAATAAAAGTTTCTACGATATGATCGCAGAAGTAAAATATTTGAGTTACGAGTTTGGCCTTCAGTTAAAACAATGTGAAATAGTTTCACTACTCACGCCACCTGGAACACCACAGTGTAATGGTGTGTCCGAACATCGTAACCGTACTTTATTAAATATGGTGCGATCTATGATGTCTCTTACCGATTTACCACTATCGTTTTGGGGTTATGCATTAGAGACAACTACATTCAAGTTAAATAGGGCACCATCTAAATCCGTTGAGACGACACCGCATGAACTATGGTTTGGCAAGAAACCTAAGCTGTCATTTCTTAAAGTTTGTGGTTGCAATGCTTATGTGAAAAAGTTTCAACCTGATAAGCTGAAACCCAAATCGAAGAAGAGCGTCTTCATAGGATACCCAAAAGAAAATCTTGGGTACACATTCTATCACAGATCCGAAGGCAAGTTGTTCATTGCTTAGAATGGATCCTTTCTAGAGAAGGAGTTTCTCTCGAAAGATGTGAGTGGCAGGGAAGTAGAACTTGATGAGGTAACTGTACCCGCTCCCTTATTGGAAAGTAGTTCATCACAGAAATATGTTCCTGTGACTACTACACCAATTAGTGAGGAAGCTAATGATGATGATCATGTAACTTCAGATCAAGTTACAACCGAACCTCGTAGGTAAACCAGAGTGAGATCCGCACCAGAGTGGTACGGTAATCCTGTTCTGGAGGTCATGTTACTTGACCATGACGAACCTACAAACTATGAGGAAGCGATGATGAGCCCAGATTCCGCGAATGGCTTGATGCCATGAAATCTGAGATGGGATCCATATATGAGAACAAAGTATGGACTTTGGTTGACTTGCCCGTTGATCGGCAAGCCATGAATGGATTTTCAAGAGGAAGACGGACGCTGATAGTAGTGTTACTATCTACAAAGCTAGACTTGTCGAAAAAGGTTTTTGACAAAGTTCAAGGTGTTGACTATGATGAGATGTTCTCACTCGTAGCGATGCTTAAGTCTGTCCGAATCATGTTAGCAAATTGCTGCATTTTATGAAATTTGGCAAATGGATGTCAAAACTGCATTCCTGAATGGATTTCTGGAAGAAGAGTTGTATATGATACTACCGGAAGGTTTTGTCAATCCAAAGGGAGCTAACAAAATGTGCAAGCTCCAGCGATCCATCTATGGACTGGTGCAAGCATCTCGGAGTTGGAATATACGCTTTGATAAGTTGGTCAAAGCATATAGTTTTATACAGACTTGCGGTGAAACATGTATTTACAAGAAAGTGAGTGGGAGCACTACAACATTTTTGATAAGTATATGTGAATGACATATTGTTGATCGGAGATAATGTAGAATTATTCTGCAAAGCATAAAGGAATGTTTGAAAGGAGTTTTTCAAAGAAAGTCCTCGGTGAAGCTGCTTACATGTTGAGCATCAAGATCTATAGAGATAGATCAAGATGCTTGATAAGTTTTTCAATAAGTACATACCTTGACAAGATTTTGAAGTGGTTCAAAATGGAACAGTCAAAGAAAGAGTTCTTGCCTGTGTTACAAGGTGTGAAACTGAGTAAGACTCAAAGCCCGATCACGGCAGAAGATAGAAAGAGAATGGAAGTCATTCCCTCTGCCTTGGCCATAGGTTCTATAAAATATGCCATGTTGTGTACCATATCTATTGTATACCCTACACTATTTTTGGCAAGGGAGTACAATAGTGATCTATGAGTAGATCACTGGACAACAATCGAAATTATCCTTAGTGGAATAAGGATATGTTTCTCGATTATGGAGGTGACAAAAAAAGGTTGTCGTAAAGGGTTACGTCGATGCAAATTTTGACACTGATCCAGATGACTCTAAATCTCAATCTGGATACATATTAAAAGTGGGAGAAATTAGCTAGAGTAGCTCCGTGCAAAGCATTGTTGACATAGAAATTTGCAAAATACTTACGGATCTGAATGTGGCAGACCCGTTGACTAAACTTCTCTCACAAGCAAAACATGATCACACCTTAGTACTCTTTGGGTATTAATCACATAGTGATGTGAACTAGATTATTGACTCTAGTAAACCCTTTGGGTGTTGGTCACATGTTGATGTGAACTATGGGTGTTAATCACATGGTGATGTGAACTATTGGTATTAAATCACATGGCGATGTGAACTAGATCATTGACTCTAGTACAAGTGGGAGACTGAAGGAAATATGCCCTAGAGGCAATAATAAAGTTATTATTTATTTCCTTATATCATGATAAATGTTTATTATTCATGCTAAAATTGTATTAACCGGAAACATAATACATGTGTGAATACATAGACAAACAGAGTGTCACTAGTATGCCTCTACTTGACTAGCTCGTTGATCAAAGATGGTTATGTTTCCTAACCATAGACATGAGTTGTCATTTGATTAACGGGATCACATCATTAGGAGAATGATGTGATTGACATGACCCATTCCGTTAGCTTAGCACACGATCGTTTAGTATGTTGCTATTGCTTTCTTCATGACTTATACATGTTCCTATGAGTATGAGATTATGCAACTCCCGTTTACCGGAGGAACACTTTGTGTGCTACCAAACGTCACAATGTAACTGGGTGATTATAAAGGTGCTCTACAGGTGTCTCCGAAGGTACATGTTGGGTTGGCGTATTTCGAGATTGGGATTTGTCACGCCGATTGTCGGAGAGGTATCTCTGGGCCCTCTCGGTAATGCACATCACTTAAGCCTTGCAAGCATTGCATCTAATGAGTTAGTTGCGGGATGATGTATTACAGAACGAGTAAAGAGACTTGCCGGTAATGAGATTGAACTGGGTATTGAGATACCGACGATCGAATCTCAGGCAAGTAACATACCGATGACAAAGGGAACAATGTATGTTGTTATGCAGTCTGACCGATAAAGATCTTCGTAGAATATGTGGGAGCCAATATGAGCATCCAGGTTCCGCTATTGGTTATTGGCCGGAGACATGTCTCGGTCATGTCTACATAGTTCTCGAACCTGTAGGGTCCGCATGCTTAATGTTTCAATGTCGGTTATATTATGAGTTGATGAGTTTTGATGTACCGAAGGTTGTTCGGAGTCCCGGATGTGATCACGGACATGACGAGGAGTCTCGAAATGGTCGAGACATGAAGATTGATATATTGGACGACTATATTCGGACACCGGAATGGTTCCGGGGGTTATCGGATATATACCGGAGTACCGGGGGGTTACCGGAACCCCCCCGGGGGTTATTGGGCCTCATGGGCCCAAAGTGGTGGAAGAGGAGAGGCAGCAGGAGGTGGCGCGCGGCCCCCCTTTCCCCAATCCGAATTGGGAAAGGGAAGGGGCGCGGCCCCCCTTCTCCATCCTTCTCTCCACCTCCTCCTTCCCCCTTCTCCTAGTTGGAATTGGAAAGGGGGGAAAAACCTACTTGGAGTAGGATTGCCCCCCCCTTGGGCGCGCCTCCTCCTCTTAGCAGGCCCCCTCCTCCTCCACTCCTTTATATACGTGGCCAGGGGGCACCCCATAGAGACAACAATTGATCTCTTGATCTCTTAGCCGTGTGCGGTGCCCCCTTCCACCATAATCCACCTCGATCATATCGTAGTGGTGGTTAGGCGAAGCCCTGCGTCGGTAGAACATCATCATCGTCACCATGCCGTCGTGCTGACGGAACTCTCTCGTGAAGCTCTACTGGATCGGAGTTTGTGGGACGTCATTGAGCTGAATGTGTGCTGAACTCGGAGGTGCCGTGCATTCGGTACTTGGATCGGTCGGATCATGAAGACATACGACTACACCAACCGCGTTGTGCTAACGCTTCCGCTTTCGGTCTACGAGGGTACGTAGACAACACTCTCCCCTCTCGTTGCTATGCATCACCATGATCTTGCGTGTGCGTAGGATTTTTTTTGAAATTACTACGTTCCCCAACAGTAGATCCCACCAAGGTTGTCACTGTGACAAATTGGGAAGCACCAACAACAGTTGCAGAGATCCGGAGTTTTCTTGGACTCGCAGGATACTACCGGAGATTCATTGAAAATTTCTCGAAGGTGACAAAACATATGACGGAGTTGTTGAAGAAGGATACCAAGTTCAAATGGACTGGGGAATGTGAAGCCAGTTTCCAGGAGTTGAAGAAACGTTTGGTTACCTCGCCAGTGTTGATTCTGCCAGATCAGCGCAAGGATTATGAGGTGTATTGGGACGCTTCACGTCGAGGAATTGGAGCAGTGCTTATGCAGGAGGGAAAAGTTGTTTCGTATGCTTCACGACAGCTTAAGCCCCATGAGTTGAATTATGCTACACATGATTTGGAGTTAGCAGCCGTAGTGCATGCATTGAAGACTTGGAGACATTTTCTCATTGGAAACCATTGTGAGGTGTACACGGATCACAAGAGTTCGAAGTACATTTTCACGCAGAAGGAGCTGAATCTCAGGCAAAGGAGATGGTTAGAGCTCATCAAGGATTATGGTATGAGATTGCATTATCACCCCGGAAAGGCTAACGTAGTAGCCGATGCGTTGAGCCGTAAGATCCATGTCAACACTCTAATGACGGGAGATTTACCGAAGGAGTTAGTCGAGGATGTTCGTGAGCTATGTTTGGAGATAGTTCCGAGAGGCTACGTTGCAGCATTGGAGATTCAGTCTACTTTGATGGATAAGATCAGAGAAGCTCAGAAGACCGAGAAGGAGATTGCCTCTATAAAGGAGAAGTTGAGCAAAGGAACAGCTAAAGGATTTCGTGAGGATGAGCACGATACTTTATGGTTTGAGGACCGCGTTTATGTGCCTAATGATCCAGATATCAGGAAGTTGATTCTGCAAGAGGCACATGATTCACCATACTCGATTTACCCAGGAAATACAAAGATGTATTTGGATTTGAAGGATTCTTTCTGGTGGACAGGAATGAAGAAGGATATTACAGAGTATGTAGCAGTTTGTGATGTATGTGAGAGAGTAAAGGCAGAGCATCAGAAGCCAGCAGGATTGCTACAACCATTGTCGATACCCGAATGGAAGTGGGATAAGCTAGGCATGGATTTTATCACGGGATAACCCAGGACCCGTTCCGGCTATGACTCGATATGGGTTGTAGTCGATCGCTTGACGAAGGTAGCTCATTTCATCCCAGTAAAGACCACTTACACCAGTGCTAAGTTGGCAAAGATATACATGACCAGGATCGTATGCCTGCATGGAGTTCCGAGGAGCATTGTATCTGATAGAGGAACCTAGTTTACCTCAAAGTTTTGGAATCGGTTGCATGAAACTTTGGGTACCAGGCTAGAGTTCAGTACAGCTTTTCACCCGCAGACAGATGGACAGACCGAGAGAGCAATCAGATTTTGGAGGATATGCTGAGAGCTTGTGCGCTAGATTATGGATCTAGTTGGGATGACAATTTGCCATATGTAGAGTTCTCTGACAACAACAGTTATCAATCCAGTTTGAAGATGGCCCCTTTCGAAGCCTTGTTCGGAAGGAGGTGCAGGACCCCATTGTCGTGGGATGAAGTTGGAGACCGCCACTTGTTAGGACCGGATTTGATTAAGGAGTCTAAACAAAAAGTGAAATTGATTCATGATAGGATCAAGGTAGCCCAGTCCAGGCAGAAGAGCTACGCAGATTCTAAACACAAGGAGACAGTTTACGAAGTCGGAGATCGAGTTTATCTTCGAGTATCTCCACTTCGTGGAGTTAAGCGCTTTGGAGTTAAGGGAAAGTTAGCGCCATGTTTTGTGGGACCATACAAAGTTTTGGAATGTATGGGAGAAGTTGCCTACAAGTTGGAATTGCCCGAAGGATTGTTAGGAGTTCACGATGTGTTCCACGTTTCCCAGTTGAAGAAGTGCCACGCGGAGATGGCTGATATACCGCTGAGAGATACAGTGCCGCTGGAAGCCATTCAGTTGGATAGTTTTGACCTATGAGGAGAAACCAGTCAAGATTATCGAATATGCCAGCCCAGTAACCCGCAGCAAAGTTATCAAGTTTTGTAAAGTTCAGTGGAGCCACCACACCGAGGATGAAGCCACCTGGGAGCGAGAAGAAGATTTGCTGAAGGACCACCCTCACCTATTTTCTAGCCAACCCAAATCTCGAGGGCGAGATTCATCTTAAGGGGGGTAGGTTTGTAACATCCAAAATTTTCAATTTGGAATGTTATACATCAGATAATCATTGCATATCATATTTTATTGCTTTTGGCCTAATCCAGAAATTCTACGCAACTCAAGGACCCACGGAGAGAGTTGGGGATTTTGTTATTTAGACTAGCAGATGAAGACGAGCAGATGTAGGGGAAAGTAGGTGTAATGGTCTACCCGATCGTAAGGTGCTAGCGCTTCTGAAAGACTATGTCTCGGTCATCCGTTTCTCAAACACCATGTAGTGCGAGAATCCCAACGGAGAAGATCGAGTCTTGTGGGGAAAAGTGCGCAAACCTCTGCAGAGTGTATAAACTAATCATGGTTAGTTGTGTCCCCGGTCATGGACAACTTGAGTATCTAGTACTTGGATTATCATGTGAATCTCATCATGTTACTTTAATTAATTTTGTTGGGTTTTAATGATGATGCTTAATTACGATTGAGAGGATGTCTATCTTCTCAATGTTTAACAACTACCATGATAGTTAAATAAAAATTTATTCCTTTGCAGTAGGGAAAAACTGGCTTTGCGCAAAATTGTAACCATAGAGCTTTCCACCAGCCATATATGCATATAGTATAGCTTTATTCTTTCATTACTCTCTATGTGTTACATTGCCAGCATATTTCATGTGCTGGCCCGTTTTCGGGCTGCAACGTTCATGTTGCAGACTTTTCAGACGATGACTAAGGTGCCTTTAGTTTGTGGTTCTATACTCAGTGATGCCGTTGGAGTTGATGGACTCACTTCTCCTCCAAGCCTTCCGCTGTTATCGTTATTAGATGGCCTTAAGCCATATTTATTGTAATAAGTTCTCTTTTGAGACATTCGATGTAATAAGTGTGCGATTGCTACTCTGTTATAAATCCTTCAAGTATTGTGCGTGTCAGCATTACTAATCCAGGGATGACACTAAAGCACAGAGATCAGACTGTTTGAGGTCTGGTCGCTACATTGGTACTACCCCATCGTTTGCAGGATGTCTCATTTTGAGCATTTTACTGCCGTTATGCTGTCGGAATTGTCCTAGGAGTTCAAGAGATAGTATTTTCCTTGTACCATATTCTACATCCTTATGATGATGCTGAATCCATCCTTGTTTCCTTGGTTGGCTCTTCAGGATGTCGTCAGTTAACCGAAGTTCTATTGCTCGTAGCCGGAACCACGGAGATGGTAGGGATGAGGATCCTCCCGACCATCCTTCGTTGGCAGAGTTCATGTTAGAGATGGAGAAGAACAAGCGAGAGTCTAACCGCTTGTTAGCACGTGTTGAGGAGAAGACCTCCCATCAGCACAAAGAGTCTGCGTCCATTCATGACTTCATTGGCCTGAAACCAGCTACCTTCCATCATTCCATTGAGCCACTCGATGCCGATGACTGGCTCCGTAGTATCACTGTCAATCTGCATTCTACGAACATAGCTGAAGGTGACAAGGTCACCTATGCTTCTTATCACCTGTAAGGTCCTGCTAGTCTTTGGTGGCAGAACTATGAGGCTATGCTTCCAGCTGGCCAGATACCCACCTGGAGAGATTTCACTGAGGCTTTTCGTGAGCATCACATTCCTCAGGCTCTCATTGACCGCAAGAGAGAAGAGTTCTGTAGTTTCACCCAGGATAAGATGGTTGTTGATGCTTATAGTAGAGAGTTTGAGAACCTCGCCCGCTATGCTACAGAAGAGGTGTCCACAGACGCCAAGAAGCAGGCTAGGTTCCGAAAGGGTCTCAATCCCAAGTTGCGTCGTGATCTTCACTTGCATCATTGCAATACATTCCATGCTCTTGTGAACAAGGCTATTAATGCAGAGACAGCTCAGCTTACTTACGAGGAGTCTCGTAAGCACACCCATGATTTGGTTTCTTCCTCCGGTTCTAGTTCTCAGAAGCGCCGGATCTGGGTTCCAAACTCCGCTCTTCCACCTGGTTGTTCACCGAGGCCATATTATGTGGTACCTTCCCCGGTTAAATTGTATGATCTACCCAGGCCTATTGGTAGACCGCTTGTCAATGTAGGTCCACGTCCTACTTCAGGGACTTGCTTCACATGTGGAGAGCCAGGACACTATGCATGTGACTGCTCTCAAGCTAACTATGCTCCACCCCAGCCTGAGGAGTCTGTTCTTCGTGGTAAGCCATCACACAAGATGATTAGTGTCAAGTTTGCTTCCTTCATTTCTGAAAGCTATGCTAACTTGCACAACGTTTCATTTTGTGATATGCCCTCTCCACTAGTCATTCAAACTCCTGGATCCAAATGGAAAACTTCTAGTGTAAGCCATGGTAATGAAATCCTTGTTGACAGACTTGTATTCCTTGCATCACTTATAGCCCTCAAGTCTACAGATATTAACATCATCATGGGTATGGACTGGATGAAAGCTCATTATGCCAAGATTGATTGTTACACAAGGTATGTTCAGCTTACACACCCATCTGGCAAGATAGTCATTGTCTCCACCAGAGTTGCAAAGCGTCAGCTCTATTCTCTTAATGCCAACCCTCTTCCTGACCTTGAAGATATCCCGGTAGTCCGTGACTTTTCGGATGTCTTTCCTGAGGAACTGCCAGGTATTCCACCTGACAGAGATGTAGAGTTTGTCATAGATCTTATCCCAGGAACCGCCCCAATCTCTAGGAGACCTTACAAGATGGCACCCTTAGAACTAGCTGAGCTTAAGAAACAGCTTGATGAGTCCTTGCAAAAGGGTTTCATCCGTCCTAGTTCTTCTCCTTGGGCTTGCCCCATCCTCTTCGTCAAGAAGAAGGATGGTACGGACCGAATGGTTGTAGATTATCGTCCCGTTAATTTGGTCATGATAAAGAACAAATATCTGCTCCCCAGGATCAACGACCTGTATGATCAGCTCGCTGGATCCTTGATCTTTTCAAAGATGGATTTGAGGTTAGGCTACCACCAAATCAAGATCAGAAATGGGGACATTCCTAAGACGGCTTTTCTCACTCGTTATGGCCAGTATGAGTACACCGTCATGTCCTTTGGTCTAACCAATGCTCTAGCTACATTCTCTCGCTTGATGAACTCGATCTTCATGGAGTACTTAGATAAGTTCGTCATGGTTTACCTCGATGATATTCTTATTTACTCGAAGAACGAGGAAGAGCATGCCGAACATCTTAGACTTGTGTTAGAGAAACTCAGAGAGCACCGCCTTTATGCCAAGTTCTCCAAGTGCGAATTTTGGTTGCCAGAAGTGACCTACCTGGGCCACGTGATATCTGGTAAGGGCATTGCTATCAATCCCGAGAGAGAGTTCAGGCCGTTCTTGATTGAACTCCGCCTGAAACGGTTAAGCAAGTTAGGAGTTTCCATGGCCTAGCCAATTATTATCGCCGCTTCATTGAGAACTTCTCCAAAGTGGCCAAACCTCTCACGGAACTTCTCAAGAAAGATAAAAAGTTTGAGTGGTCCCCACAGTGTGAGCACAGTTTTCAGGAACTGAAAAGACGCCTGACTTCTGCTCCCATACTTGTGTCACCGGATTTCACTAAGGACTTTGTTATCTATTGTGATGCCTCACGACAGGGACTAGGTTGCATTCTTATGCAAGATCACCATGTGATTGCCTATGCATCTCGACAGTTGCATCCACATGAGGAGAATTATCCTACACATGATCTAGAGCTTGCAGCCGTAGTCTATGCACTTAAGAGCTGGCGACATTACCTTCTTGGTAAGCGTTGCAAGATTTACACCGATCACCAGAGTCTCAAGTATATCTTCACCCAACCAGATTTGAACCTTAGACAAAGACGTTGGTTGGAGTTGATCTAAGATTACGACTTAGGGATCACTTACACTCCCGGTAAGGCCAATGTCATGGCTGACGCACTAAGTCGTAAGTCCTATTGCAACAATCTCATGTTGCAGGAGGGCCAACCACTTCTCCATGAGGAATTCTGTAAGCTTAACCTTCACATTGCTCCTCGTGGATTCCTTTCTACCTTGGTGGCGAAACCTACTCTTGTGGATCATATCATAGAAGCCCAGAGGCATGATACGGGGATTACCCGGATCAAGAGAAACATTGCCAAGGGCATTGCTGGTAGTTTCTCTATAGATGATAGAGGTGTTGTTTTCTTCGGGAATCGCCTGGTGGTCCCCAAGAAGCAGCATTTTCGGCAACTAATCCTTAAGGAGGCCCATGAATCTCCTCTCACGATTCATCCCGGTAGTACTAAGATGTATCAGGACCTACGCTAGAGGTTCTGGTGGACTAGGATGAAGAGAGAAATTGCTCAGTTCATTTCTAACTGTGATGTTTGTCGTCACATTAAGGCAGAGCATCAAAGGCCTACTGGCACCCTTTAGCCTTTAGCTATTCCTGAGTGAAAATGGGATAAAGTTGGCATGGACTTCATCACCGGCTTTCCCAAGACCAAGAGAAGGAATAATGCTATCTTCGTAGTCATTGATCGTCTTTCCAAAGTGGCTCACTTCCTACCTGTTCGGGAGAGTATCGCTGCTAGTCTGCTCGCTGACTTATATATTTCTCGAGTAGTGTCACTTCATGGTGTTCCACTAGAGATCAATTCAGACCGTGGTAGTCTTTTCACTTCTCATTTCTGGGAGAGTTTCCAAACTGCCATGGGCACCCATCTTTCCTTCAGTACCTCTTTCCACCCTCAATCAAGTGGTTAGGTGGAAAGGGTCAACCAAATTCTCGAAGACATGCTTAGAGCTTGTGTTATCTCATTCGGTATGGATTGGGAGAAGTGTCTTCCCTTCGCCGAGTTTGCTTATAACAATAGCTACTAATCCAGCCTCAAGAAAGCTCCTTTTGAGGTTCTATATGGACGAAGATGTCGAACACCTTTGAACTGGTCAGAAACCGGTGAAAGACAATTCTTTGGACCGGATATGATCCAGGAGGTAGAAGAACAAGTTCGCGTCATTCGTGAGAATTTGAAACCAGCACAATCTCGTCAAAAGAGCCAGTATGACCGCCGTCATAAGGAAGTGGCTTATGAAGTTGGTGACAAGGCTTACCTTCGGGTTACTCCTTTGAAGGGTACCCATCGTTTCGGTATCAAGGGCAAGTTGGCTCCTCATTACATTGTTCCTTTTCGCATTCTCGCTAAACGAGGAGAGGTTGCCTACCAGTTGGAACTACCCCCACATCTTTCCCGAGTACATGATGTCTTCCACGTCTCTCAACTCAGGCGTTGCTTCTCGGAGCCCATCCGCGGAGTGGACCACGAAACGCTTGATCTCCAGGAGAACCTCACATATTGAGAGTACCCTATTTGCATCCTTGATCAAGTAGAGCGTGTCACTCAACGTCATAACATCAAGTTTATCAAGGTTCAGTGGTCTCATCATTCCGACAGAGAAGCTACCTGGGAGCTAGAAGATCGTCTTTGACTTGAGTACCCCGCTTTCTTTCCGCCGACACCTGAATCTCGGGACGAGATTCTTTCGAGTGGGGGCGAGTTGTCACATCCCTAGTTTTGGTATGACCTAGGCTAGCCTTCTTGTGAGCATCATGTTTAAATTTCACTTAAATTTAAAATGGGGATTTGTGAAACCCTCATTTCTGGAAATAACCCAGATAAAAATTGCTCAAAAAAGGTCCAAGAAAATGTTCATGTTGCACTCTGAAAATATTGGTCACAGGTAAAATTCAAACAAATATTTTCAGGAGCTCATAAATATTTATTTGGCCATTTGGAATTAATGCAATACTTATTTACATTGGATATATATATATGTTATATATTTTATATATGTCCAAAAATTCTGAATTTTGGTGAGGGGCTTTGGATTAATCCCTTAGGTCCATGCAAAATTTGACAGAAGTAAATAAAATGATTTAGTATTTTACTAAATCAGAACAAATGTCAGAAAAATAGAAAAGAAAACAAAAATAGAGAAAACCCACCTGCACTTACCTCCCTGTGCAGCCTGGCCTGGCCCAGTGGCCCAACAGGCCGGCCCAGCCGACTGGCAGCGCCAGTCGTCGTCCTCCTGGCGCCAGGAGGACGAGAGGCACACGCTCGCCGCCCGCGCGCATGGGCGCCATGCAACCTGCCTGCCTGGTCTCTCCCTCGACACCCTGGCCGTCCCGAATGTCGCCATGCGCTGCCCCGGACCTCTCTCACTCTCTCTCGTTCTCCCTCCTCCCCTGGATTCCTCTCTCTCGACCCGCCCAAGCATTGCCGTCGCTGCCGCTCACCGTTGTCGTAGCCACCATCTCCCCCTCGCCCTCTCTCCGTGTCCGCAAGCTCCGCGCCGCCGTCTGCTACCTCTCTGTCGAGCCATGCAACGCGGGAAGCCCTGGAGAGCCGCCATCGCCGTCGTCTTCACCTCCGGCCGCCGTAGATCGTCATAGCCGTTCCGTCGTCTCCAGCGCGTCCCCAGCCACAACGAGCAGCCTGAAAGCCCGCTGTGAGTCCCACCGTCTTCTCCCACTTCTCCCCTGCCCTTCGACGCCCTCTAGACCTTGGCTGCACGAGCCGAAGCTCACCTCTGCTCAAGCTCGTCGCCGGTGACATTCCGGCGACCCCCTGGTCACCCCACCATGCCAAACGGCCTTGTGAGCTCGCGTAGATGCCGTAGGAGACAAGAACCGGGCATTTCTCAGCCCATAGCGTCGACCTCCTCCTCGGCCGAACTCCGGTCGCCACCGAGGTCGATACCGCCGTCGCCTCCGGCCACCCCACGGCCTCCCGCGTGTCCCACTGGATGCGCGCCAGCCTGGGCATCGCGTAGGTGGTCTCCGCCGCGCGTTTGGTCGCCGGAGGGCGATTCCCGTGCCCCTCCGCCGCGTTCGGCCTCGCCGGCGGCTAAACGCCGGTGGGTTGACTGGGTTTGACCCCCCCCCCTAGTTGATCCAGATTTGACCCGTGTGGGTCAATGACATGTGGGGCCCGGCCCTGCTAATTGTTAGTTTAGGATTAGTTTAACAACTAATTAACTCTGTTAGCTAACTGTGTCACTGACGTGTGGACCCCACACGTCAGGTTTGACCTCGTCAACCATGGTTGACTCGCTGATGTCATGCCACTGTCATGCTGACGCAGTTATTCATTTCCTGGTATTAAAATAAATTAGGAAAATCCAGAAAATTAGCTAAACTTCAAAAATTCATAGAAATTCAACCGTAGCTCAGATTGAAATAATTTATATATGAAAAATTATCAGAAAAATGCAATCTATCTCTCTGTACCATTTTCATGCATGACAAACCAACTTATACCTACTGTATAGGTGAAAACACATGAATGGCATTTATAAGAGTTCATTTTGGAGATGCGTTTGAACCTTTGGTTCAAATGGACTTCAACCAAATGAATTCTAGTTGCATTAACTCAAACAACATCACATCTTCATGACATGTTCATGCATCATATTGTTGCATATTCTTGTGTATTGATTGCCAACACCGTTCCTTCTCGATAGGTCCTGCTCCGGAGACCGATCCAGAGTACCTGACAGAGGAGCAGTGCCCCCCTGTTGATCTACCAGGCAAGCAAACCCCCTTGTTCATTCTGATACAATCCTACTCTCTCCCTCCTGCTCTCATTTATTGCATTAGGATAATAACGATTCAACTGCTACTTTATGCTGCGGTAGTTGAACCCATTCCTCTGCATTACCTGTCATTGCCAAAGTAAATAGTTAAAACCCACTAGCATGTGTAGGAGTTGATTGAGCGATGTTGTGTTCCTAGCATGCATTTCCTGCTATTGCTTAGAGTATGTCAGGTATGATTCATTGGGAATGAATTGGAGTATAGTGCTATGTTCTGATGTTGAGAGTTATGTGTGTGAACACGATTTGGTAAAGGTAGCGGTGAGAGGCCATGTAGGAATACATGGTGGGTTGTCTCACTGGAACCGTCCCTAAGAACTGAGTTCTGTGTATAGTCAAAAAAAAGAACTGAGTTCTGTGTATGTTGTCCAATGACTAGATACTACCACACATTGGGTTCCGGTAACTCGACCCCTCTCGACTTATTAACCGACTTGGTCTCTGTCCAGGAGTCACAACTAGTTTCTGGTGTTTGTAGGCAGTGTTATTCTTCTACCAAGTGGCACCCGGTAGGGTGGGCTTGGGACAAACTAGGCATAGGTGGCACGGTGTACCAAGTGGCACCCCGATGGGGGCTTGGGAACCCTGCTCACATCGTTTGGGGCCGTGAGCGAAACCTCAGCCGGATCTCCTTGCGGATGGAACCCGAATAGGCGATAAACCTGGACTAGAGTCTTGCGTGGTTAGTCAGGTCATGGCCGACACCCTCGCCAGGCTTCCGCTTGAAGGTTGCCGAGGTACATGACATGTACATGGCGGTAAGTGGCGAGAGCATGTGTGAAGAAGTACACCCCAGCGGGGTTATCATGATCTATTCGAATAGCCGGGTCCGCGGTTATGGACTTCTTGGATGCTTATGTGGTACATAGACAACTCAAAGTGGATACTCTAAAATGCTCAAGACAAGTGTGAGTGCTATGGATGACCTTCTCTTAGGGAGACGAGAATGAATCCATAGTAGTGTATTGTTGTGGTGATTAGTGGACTCGTGTGCGCTCTCTTACCTCAAAGAAGTTACTCGTAGTCGTAGAACAGGATAGCCACTGAGTCAAAGCTGGCTTGCTGCAACTAAACCCCACATTGTGTTCTTGATACTAATGCATGTATGATAGGATCTGATGTAAGTCTTGCTGAGTACCTTTGTACTCACGTTTGCTTAATTTATGTTTTGCAGATGAGACAACTGTCTCACTGGTAGTTCCGCTTGGACTTCGACGAGTAGGTTGTTACCTCAGCTACGATCGTGTACCCTTGGGAGGGTCTTGCAGATAGTCAGGCTTCTCGGCCTTTTTCTTTTGTAGTTGTCTGTACTCAGACATGTAATGCTTCCGTTGCTTGTATGCTCTGAATGATGGGTCATGAGACCCCTGTTTGAACTAAATGCTATGTGGCTCTTTTGGGCCTTTATCTATATGATTTGTGTTATGTTGTGATGCCATGTTGTACAGCACATACTTGCATGTTATGCGTACATGTAGCGTGTACTACTATGTGTGGGATCCGACAACCTAGTTGTCTATCCTTGGTAGCCTCTCTTATGGGGAAATGTAGTCTAGTGCTTCCACCGAGCCATGGTAGTCCGCTACAGCCCGGTTTACCGGAGTCCTGCTAGCCCAGCACTACTGCTCCAGAACACTTAGACTGGCCGGCATGTGATTCACTTTGTTCCTCTGTCTGTCCCTTTGGGGAAATGTCACGCGGTGACTTCCGGAGTCCTGCTAGCCTGCTACAGCCTGGATTCTCAGAGTCCTATTAGCCCAGTTGCTACAGCCCGGATTCACACGCTGATAACCGACATGCTCGATGTTGTTTCATGTATGCCTGTTCCCGTAAGTTAGTGCCACTTTGGGTTCACGACTAGTCATGTCAGCCCGGGTTCTCTGTCATATGGATGCTAGCATCACTATCATATATGTGAGCCAAAAGGCGCAAACGGTCCTGGGCCAGGTAAGGAGACACCCGTGGGAATACCGTGCATGAGGCCACAAAGTGATATTACGTGTTACATGCTAGATCGGTGTGACTTAGAGTCGGGGTCCTGACACACACTCCTCCCCCTATTTAGCTAGTAGTTGGGCCTATCGCACCACCTCCTAGCTCCATTCTCTCCGTCTATCCGTCTCACCGGGCCTTACTTGCCTCTAACAAATGGACGCACACTGACCAATCTCCCGCTATACATATAGCTAGCTAGGTCCTTATAACTCGTTTTCCCCACGCGTCGATCGATCTACCTCATTAGTTGTGTCTCTCCCTTCCTCCGACAAACAACAATTGATCTACCGATCTAGTTAGGTTTGCTTACCAAACACATGGTTCCCCTTCATCATCCATGGATGTGTCCCGACAGATCTATCACGCACAGGCACACACAGAAACACATCCCCACTCTTATTGATAATATTGCAGTTCCACCCTCAGTTTGTCTAGTAGGCCTCTCCCACAATCTTCGAGAAGCAACTCCATCACCCATCCGGCACTCTACCCCTCTCCCACTCTCTCTCCCTCTCCTCTCTCTCTCTCTCTGTACCATCCTATTTCACATCCTTCAGTTATGTATGGATGTCGACCTATCTCCCTCAAGACATAGCTGGGTCTCTCCTTCTCAACACATATACGAGTCGTTCTACCTCTATAGTTAGGCCTCTCCCTACCCCTCCCCCCTCCCCCTCGCGCACACACACACACACACACCGATACATCGAGCACTCTAGTCATGTCTCCCTACCACACACAAACTTGACATGTGCCCTATGACGTTCCAGCAGCTAGGTCAGTCGCCCTATATCTTTGACTTTCACACACACGCAATTTCGATGGCTCTCTTCATCGATCTCGCACCCACCCACTTGATCCTCTCTTCGACTCTATCGATATCTATAACCCCTCCCTCTCTTCTCGTGGATCGCCCGACCATCTATATATGATATGGATAGACCTCCATTTCACAGACATTGCATGCAAAATTTTGTTTGAGATGTAATTGACACATATTCCCACAAATACATTAACGAAATCAACCTCCCCCCCAAAAAAACAAAAAACACTCATGAATGCACAAGCCATTTGTCTAGGTTTGTATCTCTCACACATAGGTGGGGGAGGTGCACGAAGAGAAGAGGTGCACGCATGGCGCACGTACTCCCGTCTCTTTCCCAACCACACCCGCGTGGGTACACGGTGGAGCTCATTTCTGTACGAAAAGGCAGCCCACGTGGTAACTTGACACATGTACTGGTTGTCCACTAGATGGAGGCAGGATCTTCTAACACGGGTGAACAAACAAATTGCGACTTGACGCGTTATGTTAAAAAAGAGGCAAACCATGTGGGGCCTACCTTAGAGGCAAGACTCTATACACTGGAGTACTTTTGATGTGTCCCGTTAACTCACAGAATGAGGAGAAGCTTGCTTAATACGCCCGCTCCCTCGCCCACGCGCGCGGTGGCTCGCAGGACGAGGAGAAAATTTTACTAGTACTCCCTCCATTTACTCCTCATCCCTACCTTGGTTAGAGAGATTATCATATTGTTTGGAATATATGTCCTTTAGTAGATTTCAATATGAACTACTAGTACATACTCCAAACACTGATGTATATAGACGTATTTTAGAGTGTAGATTCACTCATTTTGCTACGTATGTAGTCCATATTGAAATGGACGTAATAGTACGTATTCTCCCTCGCCCCCCTCGACCCTCGCCACGTGTTGGAAGTGCAGCAATTCATTCGGCCTGATATAGCCAGAGCGATATATACTGCAGTACCATTATTGCTCAACTTCCCGAAGAGGCAAAGAGGCAATCACAAGGTTAATAGTTTGGAGATGCCAAGCGCAAGGTTTATAGGAGAACGAGTAGTAGGTGTCGTGTCATTTATAAATAAAGTTTTTTTTCTTCAATGGCACGTACGCAATATAAATAGGTTCATATGGAGAGAAAAAGAAACCGCTCCAGTATATACATATGCAGGACGAGCCTACACGGTTGCTTGCTGGGGTTGCTCTCTTCAGTTTTCACACTCTCTCGCACAAAACCCAATGTGGCCACATCTCTAACATCCAGGCGGATCACGTTCGCTGGGGGAAGGGGTGGATGCTTAGTGTAGATACGGTCGCCGTCGCTGGCAGCGAAAACCCACTGTCGGCACGTCCTGATAAGGGGTCCCCGCCATTCTCTCTCACAAAGCCGGTGAGGTTGCCTTCGTCCATTGCTCACAGCTGCGACGTGGGTAGTTGCCTCCTCCCGCCTCCCTCCTCTAGGTTGAGCTATGTCCCGACATCCCTCAGGTACAATGCCCTTTACAGCCGGCATGCACCACTACTCCAACTGCACACATCACTCCATGTGGATATTTCTCTACTTCTTTGCCCCGCACATACCTCTACTGGCTTCTACGTACTGTATTTGTGATGAGTTTATGTCTCATCAACTAGTCCCAGTAATCTTAAATTGGACATACCGCATTGTACTATCTCGCTGATAAATTATAGTACGTACTATACAAGTACTTCCTCCGTTCCTAAATATAAGTCTTTGTAGAGATTTCACCATGAACCACATACGGATGTATATAGATGCATTTTAAGTGTAGATTCATTCATTTTGTTCCGTATGTAGTCCACCTAGTGGAATCTCTACAAAGACTTATATTTAGGAACGGAGGGAGTACTATGTAAAGAGTTAGGTGTCGCACGGTGTCCAGAAAATATGGTGATAGTGTGAGGTGGGCCATGTAATCACCGAGCCTGCGTGTTTTCACTGCTCTTGCACTCCTCCGCCATAAGAATGGAGAAAATTGTAATCTAGTAGTACCTCGTTTCGCCAAAAGTGTGGGACATCCAGCAGTCCTACCACCTCAGTAATAATGACCAATGAGCCGTCAAATCACATTGACCCAGTAGTAAGTTGGACGGACGAAGCAACCATCACTCTTGAATCCACTTCTCCCTTCAACGCAGGCACCAGTGAGAGGTCGCGTCCGCTCTGCCCGGGCATGAATGAGGAAATGATTGTTTCAGGTTTGAAGCGCGGACGGGTGATGGAGGGGATTTGGGTGGGCCAAGCTAGTCAAGAGCGGGCGTGGCAGTTGTCCGCCTGTCCCTATCGGACACCCGGAAATGAGAGGATGCACCAACTCTGGCGGCTAAAATCGTACACTACACACCATCTCTCTGTAAGAGTAGGTCGATCCGTCGCTCTCTCTAACACACACATGTTGTTAAACACACACACGCACACGCACACACAGGCTCATAGAATAGGAAAATCGTGCGAGTGCGAAGCCACAGGAAGTGAGATACAAATGGAGTACATACAAGAAGAGAAGTGGTGATGAATATTCCATCAAACCTGGACTGAGGAGTAGTACTCCCTCCGTCTAGGTGTTAAGTCATCCTACGGAAATCAGATATTACCAAAATGTTTAGGCATCGTCCATTAACTTCGCACCTCAATCCCCTCTTGGCCTTGTTGCTAGCGAGCGTTGTTACTTAGGGAGCGTTTGGATCCTTATCAAGAACGGCTTATAGCATAGCCGGGCAAGGTTAGGTGTTTGTAACTGTTAAAATATGTTAGCTTTTGTGGGCCAGCTAGCTTGGCTGGGCTAGAAAAACCTTGTTAGCTCAGGAGAGCCAGATCGGCTCGCTTCCGATGGAAAACTTCGCGTAGTAGTAACATAGACTAGTAACATATGCATGTTGTACTAGTCCAAGTTACTCAGCACTATGACCGGCCTAAGAAATGTAACAAAATGCTCCTTACTCTGCCTTGTTATCTCCCTCGGAAACCCAATGCATGGAGCGCAACTACGCGTTGATCAGTCAAGAAATCAAAGTCGGTTTGCATGCGAGTTAATATGTGGCCCTGCATGGTAGCTAAAATGGCATCTCTTAGTTTTTTGGATTAATTGTTGCATTTAGAGATAGAAATCAGGGCTTTGATTAGAGGAATGATCGGTCAAGTTTCTCCTTCTCCTCCAATCTACTTGCACCTTGGTCCTGTTGCACCTTCTAACGTGACTTATTACACCTAGACGGAGGGAGTCGTACGAGATACGGTGGCACACTGACTTAGGTCGAATACAAGTGCCCAAAATTGTGTGCATGTTATAATAAGGATTCACTTAAAATAGTACATGAGCGAACAGAGGCATCAATTGGACAGTGTTCTCGAGCAGTAGCGATATGTGTGAGGTAAGATACACCGCTGGCGCTTTTAATTTTTCTTATTAATTTGTTTGTTTCACCCTCTGACAGGTGGGACCCAACGTACTATGTGGAGAGAGGTAAGGTGACTAAGGCTGCATTATTTCTGCACCACTGTGGATAGTCTTACCACCAAAGGCACATGGCACGATTATGATTTAAATCCCAAAGACTCCCACACACACACAAAAAACACGACATGCTTGTCACACGAATGCAGGAATCTATAAAAGGTTATTTTCCTCTCGTTGAACATAACGGGAGGGTTGTGTAGCTGGTTAGCCTGTTCGCTCATAAAACTTGAGGTCTCGGGTTCGATAACTACACTTGAGCATAATTCGTGCCAGGAGGATTCTTTTAATGGTCAAAATGGATGGATACTGAGCTATACGATCTCGTAGTGACCGTATAATCACCTCATCACGTATAAGCTGCAGCCTCGACGCTTGCTTTCTAGGGTTTGCACTCTTCACACTCTCTCCAGTATATATATACACGCTGGAGCCTCAGTGCTTGTAGTTTCTCTCTTCACACTCTCTCACCCTCTCCAGATCTAAACAAGACTTCCTTGGCCTCTCTCTCTCCCCTCACTGTTGGTCTGCTTGTAGTTGCTCTCTTCACACTCTCTCACCCTCTCCAGATCTAAACAAGACTTCGTTGGCCTCTCTCTCTCTCCCCTCACTGCTGGTCAAAGAGCCGGCAGGATCCATCCGCTGGGACGGGAAGGAGGCTTAACGCTATCGCCGTCGGCCAGGGAGGAGGGAATCCACTACCGGCGCAGCTGTTCACTTTCACCCAGCGGCGGTGAGGGAGGGCCTCCGACCCCTTCTTCTTCGCCGCCGTACATACTTTGGGTCGAAAGGCCTCCGGTCGCTCACCGAACCACACCCCAAGAACCTTAAGGTATAATTTACATATGCCACATGCATTGCTCTAGCTGCATGTGGGCTTTTTCCGCTTCTGCACTCGAATCTTGGTGTTGGATCAAACAGGAAAGTAGTGGGGAAAGTTGTATACCATGAATATAGGACGTGGTTCAAAGAGGAAAGGAATGGGGGAAAGTAGTGGGAAAAGTTGTATAGCATGAATCTAGGACGTGGTTCAAAAATGAGAGGAAGGGGGAAAGTAGTGGGGAAAGTTGTATCGCATGAATCTAAGACGTGGTTCCAAGAGGACAGGAATGGGGGAAACTAGTGGGAAAAGTTGTATAGCATAAATCTAGGGTGTGGTTCACAGAGGAAAGGAAGTGGGGAAAGTACTAGTATAGACTGGCTATCCAGCACCTACGTTGGTCGAAAAGGGAAAACAATGACAAACGCGGTACGCACATCTGTAACAAACTGATCTTTTGTTTTGGGGGACAAGGCTATAGAGTTTGAACAGGACTAGATTTGTTGCGCTCACATAGGGAAAGGTGTCTAAAGATAACATAACTGGGACCAACACAAATATGCTCCTTGGTTGTTTGTTCTTTGTTGCAGAAGACTGTGCATCACCCCAGTACATCGGTAGATGCACATGGTGCTAGTGCGTCCACTGTCCCGTGCAACTCTTTAGCTGTTGTTAATCTAAGGCCCTGTTTGTTTAAAAACTCCCTAGGCCCTACCTACTTGGTTCCAGGGACTAAACATGGACTAGAGGTTATTAAATGACATGCTAAAAGATCATGTTACCCCTAGTAATGAAGTAATAGAGACAAGGTGCGATGCGTGGCAGGGGCAACTGTTGGAAAAAGTACCAAAAAGACTCTCCCTCGGGGTCTTCTTTCTTTAGTCCCAAATGCCCACTTTTAGTCCCTAAAAGCCCCTCGTGTTTGGTTTAGATGGGACTGACACGCAGTTTTTTTAGTACCTCCACCAAAATGTCCCTGTAAACAAGCACCCTCTAATAATGCCGCTGGAAAATTGATGCAATGCCACAGTTAAAAGCAAATTATATGTTTAACAAATTTTATTGTTAATATAATCTCTCTGTTAATATTAATAAATGGCACCGTTTCAGAAATGCTACTGTCTTGCTTTCTTTCCCATTTAGGTAAGGTAGATGCTTCTTTTTGTTGGCTTCTGTGTCATCCACCGTTATTGACCACAAGTTGTTTCCTTTGCACCTCTGTGTAAACAGGGTTATCTACTTCACCTCGTTGCCATTGCGACCTTTTGTTGCACTGCACAAAACACTTTTGTTTTAACAGTGTTTTGTGCAGTTCAACCAAAATGTAACACCGACAACATTGGTTTATTGCTTGATCTTAGTGGAACTGCATAAGAGGAGATCTTATTTCCTATCCGTGTTGGAAAATTTGGTTCAGATCTTCTTCTTGTGAGTTGTTTTAATTCCGGGTCATCAGAGGTCAGTACTAGCCTTCTTTCACATGATTCTGTAGTGTGCTTTCATATGTTGTGCTACTTGTATGGTAATGTTGCTTGATTTTAGTGAACTGCACAAATGGAGACAAGACTTCCAATCCGTATGTGCACCACAATATCCCATTGAGGTAAGATAAGTATATTTCACAATTGTTGGCCTGCATTTTGCCACTTTCATCATAAAATTAATGTCATTGTTTAGTGCTATACTTGTGCAACTTAATTTACATGCCAAATCTTACATTGAAGGCGAAGCTTGTCTGTTATTGAACCAAGTGATGAAGGGGAAGAACAAGCGGAAGAAAAACAAAAATCAACTCCTGGTGCTGTAGTGAAGCACAGGAACTGTGATGACACAAGTAATGATATAGTTTTGCATCTTAAGTTATTGCTATGGCTGGAATGATCAATTGTTTTGCCACTGATTTGATGCCACTCTTAATGTAATACGTAATTATCTCTACTTGTGCAAACATGGATCTTCTTTGAAGATACCATATATTTTAGTGGAGCTGCACAAGAAGATGTTGGAAACATTAATCTAATCAAGGAGTATATAGTAAGCATGGCCACCATAGTAGATAGCAACAGATGGTTCTGCAGAAGTGCTTCATCTGTATGCTCTACACAATAAGCCTCCTGACAAAGGTTGGTACTCGCCCACTGATTTCATCGATATGATTGAGCTTTGTCATCTCTATTGGTGTTGTGCTACTGTTTAGATACTGTCATCAAAAAGTGGTATTGTCCTTGAGAAGTGCTTCATCTGTGATGTTTTAAATATTTCCTTTCCCTTTTTTCAAGCAAACAGGGATGCTAGCATTTAGTTATCCTCTTGTCTTTGCACAATAGGATCATCCTCCTCTGAAGAAGAATACAGAGAGTACATGAAGTGACTAGTTCCGATTATGCTAGGATGAAGAAGCCCTGTCTATCTTCTCATCAGAAGGAGCAGTTGAAGGATGGTTACATTACCCCCCACAAGACCAAACTAACTTCAGCTCGGAAGGACTGACAAATCTCCATTTTCTTGCTATGATGCGCGAGTACAATGTTGTTCCAGGATTCTTGTTGGTGAGTTCCATTTTTCGAAAAGTGTGGTCCACATGGACCATGTCGGTGCCTGTTTAAACTGTCAATTCATAGTACAGTTTGCTTTATACTAATCACTTTTTTTGTATTTGTGCAAACAGGGTGCTCAGCTTGATTTCAATGGGAACTGCACAAAATGTTCATGAATACATCGAATCATTCATTTCCACCACAAGAAAGGAGGTGCCGATAAATTCAAGGTGTTCCAACATATAAGGCCGAAATCATACAAGCTACGCACGAATTTGGTTGATTTTGGTGGAACTGCACAAAAAGAACAACTGGTTTATTTAGCACGAGGTGCCATGTCAATGTCCGAACTGATGGCAAACCCTGCCCATTCCAGAATTGTAGGCATTTGATATTTTGGAATGGGAAAACCTTGTCAAATTTTTCTCATTGATTTTAGCAAGAAGATATGCGTTTGATATTTTCGAATGGGACGCCCTTTGCTGTCAGCAGCGTCAATCCAGTTTTTTCTTTATTCTTTAGTTGTGAAGTAAATATGGGCTCTGGCATGTGAATCACTGAGATGCATAATCATCGATTGTTTTGAATGTTCTCTATGAATTAACAGGCCTGTCTGTTTGATTGCAATGTACAAGTACACGAAAAAGCTTCTCAAACTCTTTGTACTCCTTTTGTTCCTTTTTATTTTGCACATTGTGAAAGTGCATACTTTTTTCTATAAGATTGGTCAAAGTAGAGATACTTTGACTGCAGACAAAACTTGTATGTAGACTAGAAAGGGCCGGAGGGAGTACATGTGAAACTGCTGCAAACGAGGTGATCACTATGGGAATAATGCTAGTAAGTATTGTTTTGCATGTTCATCCAATGCCAGTGATACAAGAATTCAAACTAATCGAAATAAATTCATTCATACACGGTCGGATTTCATATAAACATGCCGGATTTCATTACATTTCATACATTCTTCAACTAAAAAGGGGTGCGCTGGAGGTTTAATTAATTAACCGAAGCTACCCACCTGTGTCCTGCTGAGCCGAATAGAAGCTTCAGTGACTTAACTGCAGGTGCAGTTGCGTAACTGACAGGTGGCCCAGATGCCTGTTGGGCCCAGGTGTCAGTCAGCCAACTGCACCAGCAGTTAAGTAGAAGCAGGGTCCTTCTCCAAAATAGCTCTCCGACTCCACGTCGCCGCCAAGAAGCTAACCGGCCGTCAGTGGTCAACCCGCCTAGCTTGGCTTCAACCGAGGGTAGCAGCGGTGGCCTTACTTGGACCCGAGCAGCGGTGACCTACCGTGTTCTACTCTTCCTTGTTTTCTATGTGGCACGGCCTCGCTGGCAGCGGGGCGGGGCCTCGGCAGAGCCGGCGATGTCCTCTGTCTCGTTGTCAGCGGGCGGCACCTTGTCGGAGCAGGGGAAATCCTCCCCCTCATTGTCGGCAGGGTGGGGCCTCGGCGGAGCCGGCGGTGTCCTCTACCTCGTTCTTGGTGCCGCGGGGCCTCGGCGGAGCAGGGCCTCGTCGACGCCAGTGGAGCGGGGACTCGTCGGAGCCGGCATTGTTCTCTGCCTCGTCCTCGGTCTCGCCAAACAGCGCCTCACCTGCTTCATCGCCCTCTTTGTAGGCGGCCGCATCCTCCACCACCCGCATGCGGTACCGCCAGCGCACGAGGCGGGCCTCGCGGGCGGAGCGGTATGAGTCGAGCAGCGCCTCCTGCTCCGCCCGCTCCGCGGCGATCTGCTCCTCGGCCAGCAGGTGCTCCTGGAGGAGATGGTGGTTGTAGGCGGCATCGAACTGCACCTCCTGGAACTGCTCCTCACGCTTTTGCCTCACCGTGTCCATATATTGGGCACGGGCCCCGCCGATTGTGGCACCCCGGCTCAGAGAAACCGGAACGCCCCGTATTCCAGCCCGGAGATCGAGGAGAAGTCTCTGGAATACGGCACTTCTTGACATAGAACAAATCAGCTCTTATTACAAAAATAATAATTACACAGGTCTGATGTTACAATGATCACATCAGCATGGCGGCACTATGCCTGCGATACTACTCTTGCTCTATGCTAGCAGCGGAACAACTCGTTGCAGCGGAAAACTTCTAGCAGCGGAACAACAACGAAGGTGGTGAACTCCACTCCGCAGGGACTCTGGCTGGGACACGATCTAGCTCGCATGAACAGACACCTCAACAAACAATCAAGCAATCACTACATCACCCGCAATCTGGCATGACACGTCAGGTCAGTACATTGAATGTACTTGCAAGCTCACAACAACCAAAAACATCAAGGCAAGACAACAACATAGCATTAAGTAGATTAATTAAATTAACAGCTACCATGAAGCAACTACTAAGCATGGTATGAAACTGATACAATACTGATAAATAACTATCTCAGATCTCCATAACCATCTCTCTCTTGGCTAACCGGCCAAGCAATATACCATATCGATCACCTCATGATGAAAACCAAACGGTGATCTTTCCGGCGATCACTACCATGACCAACACTTGGTCTCCAACATCATTATCAAACTCCTGCCAAACTATTACTGCTCACAATATATCATCATATAAGTCACCTATAAGCCATTCCGTCATGAGGGTGTTGATTGAACAGTGGGACCTAGTACGGACGCGACTATCGATAGATCAAATACACTCTGCAGAGGTAGCGCACTGTACCTACACCACAGAACCCATGGCCTCGCTCTCCCATTCGGGTGGACCAACGGTGTTCTGACAAAACTGATCTACTGCCATGACACTCTCCCGGCCACTCCGACTCACTCCCCACTAGGCTAGTCCTGGATGGCCCCTTGTCTACCAAAGACACCAACGGCCACCGTCGTGGCCAAAACAATAACGGTCCCACATAGGGACAACCCGAGTACACAACAACAACAGGCACACAAAGTTATGTCTGCTTACCAAGCCAGGGTAAGCACACCAATAACCTTCCCTAGTTGGAGGGACCGGCGAGAGGCACAACAATAGACCGCATTAGGGCCTTCCCAAAAAAGGCAAATGTGGTTGCACTGGAGAAAACCCGGTTCGGTGGCACCTGACCAATTTAATGACGGAATTTATCCCCAAAAATATAACTGTGGTAATTGATACTCCGATATCAACTATCAAACTATAATCCAAATCATAGCAATATCCAACAAATAATTCAAGCATAATATCATCATCTCAAAATACTCCAAGAGTAGCACAACACTACTGTCATGATGGACCCGAAAACAATAATCCTGTTACTCCAATAAGAAGAATAAAGCTATTCGGCTAAGATCCACATGTAAACATCATTTCCAAAAATAATACTCCAAGCAACAGAACATCAACTAGCATCAAGAAAATAATCATACTAACCACTAATAATCCAAAGGCAGCATGATATCCAAAGTAATACTCCAAAATATATTAACAGATACCATCATGGAAATAACCATAATGCCAACCACTAATACTCCAATGACAACATGATACTCATCAACTGCAAGCATAACTCCTAGTAATCCAAACAATAGCATGGCAACAACAAGATCAACCTCATACTCCGGAAAAAAAGGCCATGCGCAAAGTCATGTAGCTAAAGCAATATTTTAAACAAGTTCGAATAGATTTAACCATGTCACTGCATTACAGTGATGCAAATGGAGGGTGTGTCTTGCCTGGGGTGGAAGAAATCACCGGGACAAAGTGAGAGAAACTCGCGGAAAGGATCGCCGGAAAACGTACTCTCGGAGGGGGCTGAATAAGGGCATGGGCAAAATGGTCATTTTAAGAATGTAAAAACATGGTGAAAATGGTTCCATCAGAACGGGCTCGACGAAACGAAGAAGTGGGCTTTGGATTCACCTCATTTGGATTTGTGGTTAAAAAGATATAAGGGTTTTTTCTGCCAGGGACCTATTTGTAAAGAAATCATCACAAATAGGCCCTCGATTGGAAACACAGAAAGCGCCTACTCAGGAAATACGTTTTCCAGACAGAAAGCGTATTCTTGCTCGAAGAAGAAACAGGATGCGTTTTCGATAAGTGAGGGCGTACTCCTTGGAGTACGTCTCCACTTATCCAGCATGGCGGTGGCGGGGCCCGGCTTTGAGCATCTGACACAGAGGGCCCGCGCGCAGGGGGAGGGGCCTCACGAGTCATGTTCCTCCCTGTTCTGGCCCGACTGAAGCAGAGGAGGAGCAAAGGTAGGGGCGCTGCCGGCGTCGGCCCCGGCAACTCCGGCTTCCTCCGGCCAAACAGAGGCTACCGACGAGCGCGGCGTGGCCTGCCGCATCCATCTCCGCGTAGAGGAGACGCCGGAGAGGAGCAGCGCGACCACGGCGAAGGGGATAACAGAGGCTGCTCCGGCGGCCATTTTCTTGGGAGCGAGCCATTCCGGCGACGAGGAGGCGAGGTGGAGGGCTGGGGAGGTTCGCCGGAGGGTGGGTGAAGCTCTGGTGGTAGAACGGAGGAGGGAGGGATCTCGGCTTGATCGAATTTAGCCGGTGGGACGAGGCGACCATGGCGGTAATGGAGGGGCATGAGGGGCTCCGGGGCTCGGGGAAGTGGATGGGGAGGGGCAGAGGAGTGAGGCGAGGCTGATTCTGTGCTCGAAGGGCTCGGGGAGGGCCATTTATAGGCAGGAGCAGGAGGTGCCGTGATGTCGTCGCCGTAGACACGTAGCTGGCACCACGGGCACGTGTGCACACGCATGAGCTCGGAGGGAGGCGATGAGGGAGGTGCAGTGGAGGGCTCACGGGGCAGAGGAGGCCAAGGGAGCGCAGGGAGGATGACGACATCGATGAGCAGAGCCAAAGGAGCACTGTGCTCCCATGGGCGTTCGGCGGCGAGGGTCGATGAGGAAGCGGACGGAGGGGGAGAGGGGTCCAGCTGATCGGCGATGACGCGGGCCAGCTGCTGGACATGCTCACGCGCGCGAAACCGACGAGAGGAAGAGGGGCCGAAGCACAAACAGCCACAGGACGCGGCCACTGCACACAGAGCGCGTGCATAGCAATGCCATTAGCGCGGTCACCACATGCACTGGCATGTAGCGGGGAGAGGGGCTTGACCATGTTGTCTAGTAGGTAGTTCATCCAGGGTAGGTCTCAACTACAGTGGTAGTTCAGTTAAAAGTGTTCTGGTTAAACAGTGAGAACCCTCTGAAGTTTACTGCAGTAAACTTGGGTGAGCACTAGTGATCAACAGGAAGGGTTTTGGATCCAATGGAGTTGTCTACGAGGTTGAGGTAAAGAAGGACTTTCATCCTGGTAACTTGGAGAAGAATTGGATAAAGATAAATCATAGTTGCTTTGCAACTGACCAAAATGGTCCGGAAATGAGATTTGGATGATGCACTCAAATGGTGTGGCCACATGAGCTCAAGTTTGGCAAGGCTTAATGATTTGATCATATAAATATTCTGTATAAGTTCCATACCAATTGGATTCACCAAAATGGTACTTGCTTCACAAACATCCTTGTTGACCAGAAACTTGCAAAAATTCTAGAGGAAAAATGGCTTGATGAAACATGCCCAAAATGGGTTGAGGTAGGTTATATGAATAATAGAAGGCCTAGAAAAATTGGCAGCCATAATGGAGCAAGATAAAATATACTTGCTTTACAAACTGGAATTTTGGGCAGAATCAAAGAATTGAAAGTGAGCTCACATGAAGGCATGACATGAGCTCTACTTTGGTGGAGGGCTATGATATGATGATATGAGGGACCATCCAAAATGGAAACTCATTTGGATATGCCTAGCTTGTACTTCCTTCACAACTACTTCCCTCAGACAGGAACTTTGGAAAATCATAATTAAATAATTACTAGGCAAATGAGGTTGCACTTTGGCATGTGGCAATGATATGCGCAGGAAAAGGTGTCCAAGGAGTTTGAGGTCAAGTGGGAAAAGGAAAATAGCACTTGCTTCACATTCTGCCATTCACGACAGAATAGGAAATGCATTAATTGAGCATGATGAGGAACATGGCAAATGAAATATTTTGCCATATTTGAGAATGATGAGCCACTTGGGAGGGAAAAATAGGATGTTTTCCCAGGTGGCAAGGCCACAGAATCACTCCAAAAGAAAAACAGAGCAAAAACCAATAAATCAAAAAGAAAAAGAAAAGGGCCAAAATCTAGGCTGTTACAACTCTTACCCCCTTAAAGAAATCTTGTCCTCGAGATTTAGTTGCTTTGGGAATAAGTATGACTTGAGGATACCGTTTCCAACTTGGGCACCCTTTTTCCTTTATTTATTGTTTCCCCCAAGAATTTCAGATGATCAACTTACCTTTCTCTGGGGTGGCTTTTCCCAAATTTTGATTGGTCTTTGCTCATATACCAAATCCCTTTGCTGACGTTGATTTTCTCATATCTGCGGTGATGTCCGATGGATCTGATCATAAATTTCTTTTTGGTCATGAAAACCTTTTTATTTCTGTCATGGGGTTGCTGCAAGCCTTCTAGGTTCAATAAATGCTTAGAATTAATCATGGCCATCTTCTGACGGGATCTGACTGCACTGATTTATCTTGATTTATTTCCTTTGGCTCGAGCATGTGGCATATACCAGAGATTTGACTGCCTTCTGTCGTGAGCAATATAACAGTGTATGGAGTTATAGTTATGTCATACCCTAAACATTTACATTTGGAGACTTTGCCCTACAGGGGCTGACGGACAAATGCTTTTCTTGACAGACTGACCGGGTACATGATTTTCGTCGGCGAGTACATCGAGTCGGAGCTGATTATTCGGCTTTTGACTTTCTCATTTTATCGGTATATCCATTTTTGGAAATACGCGGTGATATGGTTTAAAATTGCCGCTGAGGTCACACTGTCGAGGTTACAAAGGAATCTTGGATCTGACAGAACAGACTTGGATATTCCACACTAACCATGTCAAGCGGGTCAGCGGGATATGAAAATCCTTGTAAATAGAGTAGGCCACTGAAGATGTATGTCTTTGTGGATCCATATGGAATTATGGCCTCCAACTGACTTGGGGTATCCGAACCCTGATGGTCGTACAAAATCATCATACCTTTGTTGTCAGTCTCACCCTTTAACGGTCATGATTTTCTTTGTCAGGATACCTTACTGAAATAACTTGGCCACACATGTCCTTGATTCTTCGTATGACCATGACTATGGCTAGTGCAATATTTTTGGCATTATTCCTTCTGCTTATTTTCTGACCTGTGTTCTCACATATATGACATATACTCGGGGTTTGTAGCTGTATGGATGTCGGTGTCAAAACCGGAGGATCTCGGGTAGGGGGTCCCTGACTGTGCGTCTAAGGTGGATGGTAACAGGAGGCAGGGGACACGATGTTTACCCAGGTTCGGGCCCTCTTGATGGAGGTAATACCCTACGTCCTGCTTGATTGTTCTTGATGATATGAGTATTACAAGAGTCAATCTACCACGAGATCAAAGAGGCTAAACCCTAGAAGCTAGCCTATGGTATGATTGTCTGTTGTCCTACGGACTAAAACCCTCTGGTTTATATAGACACCGTAGGGGGCTAGGGTTACACAAGGTCGGTTACAAAGGAGGGCATATACATATCCGTATTGCCTAGCTTGCCTTCCACGCCAAGTAGAGTCCCATCCAGACACGGGATGAAGTATTCGATCTCGTATCTTCATAGTCCAGCAGTCCGGCCAAAGGATATAGTCCGGCTGTCCGGAGACCCCCAAATCCAGGACTCCCTCAGTAGCCCCTGAACCAGGTTTCAATTACGATGAGTCCGGCGCGCTGTGTTGTCTTCGGCATTGCAAGGCGGGTTCCTCCTTCGAATACACCTTGGAAGAGTTTGAATACAAGGATAGTGTCCGACCCTGCAAAATAAGTTCCACATACCACTGTAGACAGAATAATATTTCCACAAATCTAATCTGCTGACACGTTTTTACAGCATGACATCACGCCACGGCCCGTTCATTATTCGAACCATTTTTCTTAACCAGCTCCACACATAACGCGAGGCGGTTTCCTTGACACGTCTTGTCAAAGCAGAGATCGTGTTCCCCTTATCACGGGATTCTCATCAATACAAACATGGGTAACCCAACCGTGCCTATTGGTATGACTCCTAGATCTTAGGTAAGTCTCAGACGGCCACAAGGAGGACGCCTGATATTCAACCTCTTTATAAAGGGGACAAGGCTTTTTCTTTTTTCTCTCCCGCACTCAATCAAATCCTTCCCCCGCCTCAAGTTCTAACACCCAAAGCTCAGGTCAAGTGCTTCGGACCTTCAACTATGTCCGGATCCAACCTTCAAGGTCGGTGGATGCCTTCCTCCGTCGTAGAGGAGGACAACAAGAAGTTGAGAGAAGCCAGATATCTGACCGCCGAAATTTCGCATAGGCTGCCCGCCCGAGGGCAGGTCGTCCCTACTCCCGAACCCAACGAGAGCATTGTGTTCATCTCCCACTTCCTCCGAGGACTAGGCCTCGCTCTGGATCCCTTTGTTAGGGGTCTTATGTTCTATTACGGGCTAGATTTGCACGATCTGTCCCCGGATTCCCTTCTTCACATCTCGTCATTTATTGTCGTATGTGAGGCCTTCCTCCGCATTACCCGTCACTTCGGCATGTGGCTCAAGACCTTCGATGTGAAGTCGAAGATGATCGAGGGGCAGCACACAGCGTGCGGAGGTGCTTTGATAAGCAAAATTGCTGACGCTCCATGGCCAGAGGGTTCCTTCCTAGAGGTGTCCGTATTGTGGCAGCGGGAGTGGTTTTACATCGCAGCTCCCCGAAGTGCCAAGTGGGTAGCCGCCCCTACCTTTTGCTCGGGCCCACCACAATTGATGTCATAGATCAGCAGGGGGCTGAGCTGGGGTCCAGCCAAGGACGTGCCAATACTGAAGAGCCATATCCGAAATCTCTTTGAGGGAGATTTCAGTCTGGTTATGGTAATGCAAGTTATGCTGGTTCGTCGAGTCCAACCTTGCAAACACCGGCCCCTCCGCATGTGGGAATTCAACCCGGAAGGACCGCTTGCTATTCATCATTTCCTCGACATGACGCACGAAGATATGTACAAATAGTTCTTCGGACCCCAAATAGAGTGTCCCGACACCACCGAGGACGTGGGCCTGAGCTGCAACCGCCCCGCTGCCCAAGTAAATAATCCCATGCCGAACCTGCTGTCCTTTTATTTATCATGACATCATTCTAAAGAGCTGCCTTTTGACCAGGACTGGATAACAAAGGCGATGATGATCAGGTGTTCGGCCCCCCTTCCTGAGGGCTTGGACAATCCGGTACTGGACAAGATGCTTGAGCTGGCGCCTTATCCAGTGTCCTCAAAGGAAGATGATGGGGGGAATAAAGAGGGCAAAAGCGGGCCTCACTCGCTACTTATTCCAGCCAGGGGAATGAGCACCTCCGCGGGGGAGGACAATCAAAGGGAAGAATCTGACATTCTCTCTCCCCGGGGAAGGAATAGGACTACCTCTGAAGATCCGAAAACCAAGGTTTCCAAACGGGAGAAGAAATCTTCATCAGAGGGTCCTGCCTCGGAGGGTATTCTTGCCGCATAATGTCCGTGCGGGGATCAGCCCTCTATCGAGTTGTAAGTAATCGAAAAGTACTTAATAGTGAAAACATCCTACCTTACTTCCGAAGACAATAATCGATGCTTATAAATTGTAGTCCGGATCGCAGCCCTTCTAGACAGAGCTCATCTTCGGGGGATCTTCTTCCAGAGATGATGGAGAGCGAAACGCCTCCCCCGGACACCCCGGCTCAAGAAGCGGGTGACCTTTAAGTGTCGTCGCGAAGGGTATCTCTGGATCCACTAGGGCCAAAGGATAACCCTTTGGCTACCCGGAATCCCTAGTATCCGGCTCCTAAAGAGAGCGACAGCAAGGGTCCGTACAGTGTGCGGTCAGACATGCTGAAGGATCTTCTGGGGCAAGCGGCCGTCTTGGAAGCGCATCGTACGCTAATGGGTACGGTAATTGAAAGGATTTCATCCGCTGAAAGCGATTTGCATGAAGCCTTTATGAGTCTGCAGAAAGGCTTCGAGGTATATGAGATAATGCATGTTTTTAATAGTACCGCATACGTTAGGTATGGCCTATGCAGATAGTAGCCCCTAAGACTCTGGTTGTCATCGAAAATGGCGGCAAACAGAGGATCATAGTCCCAGGTAATAACCAGACCGCCTTTATGTGCAGGTGGCTGAAGCTCCGGTGGCTGGCCAGACTGATGGGTTTGCCGAGCTAAAGCGGCAACTGGATGCGGCAGATGCCGACATCGTGCTTGTCAACAAGCGGCTTGACGAGGCACAGGGTGAGTGATTTTTCTGGTGATCATCACATAATAAGAGTAGCATGATGCCAGTATCTTTAATATGTTGTGACTGCAGATGGGGCTGCCACCGTGGAGACCCTTCGGGCGGAGCTTGCCCGAGCCAAGGAGCAAGCAAGGAGTAGCAATGCGGCCGCTCTAAAGGCGGTCGAACAGTTAAGGGCCGAACAGGCCGCGCATTGCGAGAGCAAGGTAAAATAGCCAAGATGGCTGTAGAGTTAAAAGATGCCGCTGACTGTTACCAGCTTCTTCAAGAAGAAAACCGGGCGAAGGCGACGGACCTGGAGAAGGCCCAGGTGGCTGCCAAGGAAGCCCGCTCCAAAATTAGAGCGACGAAGGAGGAGCTGAATCAGGCTGCCGATATTGTGTCTGGGAAGCCCTTCTTGTTGCGGACTAAGTTCGGAGATCCGAAGTATGCTCCTCTGGACCGGCTGTGGAGTTTTGCAGACGTGTACATGGATTTGGCTGCAAGTGCTGCTGACGCAGCCGAGTACTTCAAGGATCAGAAAGGTCCCAAGTGGAAAAGCTGTTCTGGTCACAGTTCCATGCTCCAGTCCGTCCGCTGCTGTTGAATGAGTGATTGGCCGAGTGGGCCGAGCTCCATAGGTTGTCCGGACTTGCCATGAGGTCCGTTGTGGATCACTTGTGGCCGGGAGGGCCAAGGCCGAATAGCTACTTTGGCTTAGTGCAACAATTCCTTGGTGCTGTGCCACGCATCGATGCTGTAAAGAGATCGGCGTGCATAGAGGGTGCGCGGATGGCCTTTTCCCGTGTCAAGCCATACTGGGCAGAGATGGAGGCCACCACTGTTGCGACACAGGGTTCGGCCTTAGGCCGAGTGGCTGCCGAGCACTACTTTGAAGAAGTTCTTAAAGGCTCCCGTTCGATTGAGGCTCAGTGCTCGAAGAATGTTATGTTCAAGTGACATGTATTCCCATTGTAAAAACAATGTTTTATTGAATTATCAAGGCTGTATTTATACTTTTGCCCAAAAGTACTATGGTGCCTCATGTGCGGCCGTTTATGTATATATGTGTATAACCTGAAAGTTTGCAGTCGTCGGCTTCCGCCCCCACGCATATAATGTGGGGGTGTTCGCAAAAGATGCATATCCACACTTGATCCAACGTCTTGGTCCGTTAAGGAGGTGATAGCGTAGCGAACGAGGCAATCGGACTATATTGCTTTAACACTTTCACTTAGCCATAGGAGTTTGACAGTGGGGCTACTATATAGCCCCTGGTACTGCCGCGCTCGTCCGAATACGGGGCGCGTACGTACATGACCGAGAAACGGCCCTTCGTTAGTGCGGAGGTATCCCAAAGATTCCGATGAGTCATCAAGTGGTTGACCAGTCTCTCGCTATATCATGACAGTCAGTTTTCGGCTTTCTCTACTGAGGTGCTCATCCGGATGAACCAAGGCACAATCGCAGTAGTTCTCCCAGTGCAACCTTAGCCAATATAACGGAATGTAAGGTACCAAAATGTGGGAACCGGGCAAACCCAAAATTTGACCAAAGACATGACTCAGAGCTGATGCATATAGGGCTAAACTCACGACGCCGAACACTCCCTAAGGTGTTCGGTCTTTATAACATATATCGGGCTAAACAATGCCCTTAATAAGAAACCCCATGTGTCCAGGTACGTGCAAAATTCTGGCTTGGCCACATGCCAATAACATCAGCATCCTTCTCGGTTGTGTGGAGTATCCGAAGGATGGGAGCAACAAGAGACAGTAAAAAAGGTTTACGCACGGTCTTAATCTAAAAAGAAACCTTTGGGCGGGTCCCTGCTGCACGTCTGTGCCTATGTCTCCATTGTGCCGTGTCCTGGACGATTGTAGCACGATTGTCATCTGTAAAAGGAAAGAACTTAAGTGAAAGTTGCCATGCCAAAAAGAAGAATTGGTTATGGTCAATGAACTATCAAAATTTAAGAGAAGCCTAATTGAGCCGGGCTGGCCCTGATTACACGCGGGAAGCCCCTGGTATCATTTATGAGGGTTCAAAAACCAATATCATGCATATATGATGGAACGCCGGACTCGTTTAACCATGTCCGTGGTCTTGACGACCTGCCATTTTTCTGGCTGGTGAGGCCGTCTAGTTTGCGGCTGCTAGAGCCGCCACGTCCTCTTCCGTGCGCAAAAAACGTTCGGTATTAACGCTGACTGTGATGATGCCACGTGGACCGGGCATCTTGAGCTTGAGAAAAGCATAATGCGGTATTGCATTAAAACGAGCGAAAGCCGCCCTTCCGAGTAGTGCTTGATAATCACTTCGGAATGGAGCGATGTGAAAAGTTAACGTTTCACTTCGGAAGTTATCGGGAGAACCGAATACCACCTCTAGTGGTAGAGAGCCCGTACAGCGGGCCTCTTGGCCTGGTATTACTCCCTTGAAGGTAGTATTACTGTGGCTTATTTGTGTCGGGTCTATCCCCATTTTGCGGACTGTGTCCTGATATATTAGATTTAGATCACTGTCGCCGTCCTCCGGCGTTTTGCTAGCGAGGTTCATCCTCGTCTTCGCTTGGTGTCTCTTCCCCTTTGTGTTCGGCGTTTAGCTTACCAGCCTGCTTGAAGACCCAGCATTCTCGGTGGGTATGATTTGCAGGTTTGTCTGGGGTGCCATGAATCTAAAAGAGTTTGTCAAGAATTTTGTTTAGGCCAGATTGTCCTTCTTTGCTGCCTTTGAAAGGATTTTTCCGCTGACCTGGTCGGGAGCCCCTGAATCCAGCGTTTACCGTCATGTTATCTGGGCTGCTTTCTTTATTACGACGCTTGTTTTTGTTGTGTCGTGGTTTACTATTGCCATCCCTGACTTCGGATGTGCTTCGGTCGCTGGTGCTGCTACGGGCCAACCAGATGTCCTCGCCCGCGCAAAAGCGGGTCATGAGGCTTGTTAGGTCTGCCATTGTTCTCGGTTTTTCTTGACTGAGGTGTCTGGCTAGCCATTCGTCTCAGAGCTATGTTTAAATGCTGCTAAGGCTTCGGCGTCCGGACAGTCGACGATTTGGTTCTTCTTGGTGAGGAACCTGTTCCAAAGCTTTCGGGCGGACTCTCCGTACTGTTGGATTATATGACTTAAATCATCTACATCCGGAGGTCGGACATAAGTCCCTTGAAAATTGGCCCGAAAAGCGTCCTCGAGCTCCTCCCAACTTCCAATTGAGTTTTCGGGGAGGCTTTTCAGCCAGTGCCGAGCTGGCCCTTTAAGCTTTAGGGGCAAGTATTTAATGGCATGGAGATCGTCTCCACGAGCCATATGAATATGGAGGATGAAGTCCTCTATCCAGACTCCAGGGTCTGTGGTTCCGTCGTACGCCTCTATGTTCACCGGTTTGAATCCCTCTGGGAATTTGTGATCCAGCACCTCATCAGTGAAACATAATGGGTGTGCGGAACCCCTGTATTGAGATGCTCCATGGTGTTCGGGCGGTTGTAGTATTCGGTGTTGGTTGTGTACTGTAGCGCGTTTCCTAGATCCGTAAATGGATCTGGTGGCGCCGGATTTTTGGCGCAAATTCTCACGTAGATCGTGTGTTGACTTGTGCGCAACCTTGTTAGCCGCTCTATCGCGCTCACAAGGTGGTGGATCCGGCCGGTTGGCCATATTATTCTTCGGCTGTGTGGGCTCTAAGGCCTCATCGTCGAATTCCGGTAATAGCTTGCGCTTTGGATAGCTATTTTTATGGTAGCTTCCACCATACTTTGTTACTTTGTTCCACCTGCTATTGAGCGTATCTTATGCAACCTTGAGACTTTGCTTCTGGTTCTTCAGGCTCCTCGCTGTGGCAATAAGCCTTCTGCGGAGGTTCTCTTGCTCCAAGTGTGTTTCCGGGATGATGCGTGCATCTTCGTCCGGACTGTTTTCTTCCCTAGACGGGGATTGATGAGGCTTATCTTTGGCGTCATCATGTTCGGACATCGGATCCGTACTATGTTTGTAGTTTGCATCTTGATCGTGCTCTGCCACCGGGGTGGTGCAGTCGTTGTTTCTTCTAGAGTCGACTGGACTATTATTTCCTCTTGCACTGTTATTGATGTTTTTGCTACGGCGGGACTTAGAGCGCGGCCGCTGACATCGGTGCTTGGGTTGCTTGGAGGGTGCATCCTCCGCTGTCTCTTCGCCATTGCCCTCTCTACTTGCATCCACCATGTATACGTCATGTGATGAAGTAGCGGTCCAGCGCCCTGTGGGCGGCGGTTCTGGTTCATCTTCTGCATTGTCGTCCATACCATCGATGTCTTCGGGGTCAAAGTTGAGCATGTCAGTTAAGTCATCGACAGTGGCTACTAAGTGGGTGGTGGGTGGGCAGCGAATTTCTTCGTCGTCCGCATCCCATTCTAGCCGGACATAGTTCGGCCAAGGTTCTCATGATAGGGAGAGAGACCTTAATGAATTTAGCACATCTCCGAAAGGTGAGTGCTGAAAGATATCCGGGGAGGTGAACTCCAAGATCGGCGCCCATTCGGATTCGACAGGCACGGATGTGAGCGGCTCAGAGTCCGTGGCCGGGGATAAATCCAGTGGTTCGGCGACGCGGCTCTCGAAAGGGGTGAAGTCAGTATCTGGCTCTAACGCCACTGAGAGTGCGGCCTCCATGGCGGGGTCTATCCCTCCGCTCTTGGATGGCGCGATTTGCTCCGTATTAACAATCGGAGTAGCTGCAGATGCTATCTCCCGAACACTATCTGACGGCAGAGTTATGTCTTGCTCGTCGCGACTATGCGGCGCGTCCGGCATGGGCTCGAATCCGTCGAAGATCAAGTATCCGCGGATATCGGCTGTGTAGTTCAAGTTTCCAAATCTGACCTGATGGCCAGGGACGTAGCTTTCGATCTACTCCAGATGGCCAAGCGAATTGGCCCGCAGTGCGAAGCCGCCGAACACAAAGATCTATCCGGGGAGGAAAGCCTCACCCTGGACCGCATCGCTAGCGATGATCGAAGGAGCCATCAAGCCTTATGGTGAAGACACAGTGGAACTCTCAATGAAAGCACCAATGTCGGTGTCAAAACCGGCGGATCTCGGGTAGGGGGTCCCGAACTGTGCGTCTAAGGCGGATGGTAACAGGAGGCTGGGGACACGATGTTTACCCAGGTTCAGGCCCTCTTGATGGAGGTAATACCCTACGTCCTGCTTGATTGTTCTTGATGATATGAGTATTACAAGAGTTGATCTACCACGAGATCAAAGAGACTAAACCCTAGAAGCTAGCCTATGGTATGATTGTCTGTTGTCCTACAGACTAAAACCCTCCGGTTTATATAGACACCGGAGGGGGCTAGGGTTACACAAGGTCGATTACAAAGGAGGGGATATACATATCCGTATTTCCTAGTTTGCCTTCCATGCCATGTAGAGTCCCATCCGGACACGGGATGAAGTCTTCAATCTCGTATCTTCATAGTCCAACAGTCCGGCCAAAGGATATAGTCCGGCTGTCCGGAGACCCCCTAATCCAGGACTCCCTCAACGGAGCTCATTGCTTCCATAGGTATATCTGCTGGATCAGTGTCGTATCCCGTATAAGTGACCGATCTGACCCGGGATACATGCGTACCATATGTATAATAATCATATGCAACTGAATACCATATTATTGCGGCAGGCATATGTTTTGACTGAATTGTTTCTCTGACAAAATTATTTCAAATTTGATCCTTGAGAGGTACTGCCATATACTGCCAACTCATCATATAATCTCTGAGGACGGTGCATAGTGTGGTACTGACGTGGACTGGGTGGCTTACGAGGGAAGCCATCCAAGTAGCTTGCTGAGGAAGACTCTTAGATTCTGCTTGAGGCTTTTGTCTGGGTAGCGTGCAGAAGAAATCTCGATAGCTTACACCCGAAGCTTGGTAGGATTATTGTGCTGGAGAAACTTGAGTTCCGTACTTGAGAAGCTTCTCCTCGTGTTTGCTTGTTGAGAAAAATTCATTTTCGTCTGTCAGAAGCTTTTACCGAGGTATCTTGTTGAGAAAGATTGGGTACCGTGGGCCGGAAATTTTTCACATATCGTGCTGAGGAAAAATTTGAGGAGCCTTGCCTCATAAATTTCTTCCGATAGCGTGTGGAATAATGCTGGGTTTCTTATGTCCAAAACTTCATACTGATATGCAGACTGAAATCCATGCACACTTCCATAATATTTTGCGGCTGATTATTTGCATGAGAAAATTTGTTTGACTGTCTTCCTTGAACATATCACATCCCGACGTCCTCTTGGAGTATAAAATATTTCAAGTACCATTTATTGCTGAGCCAAAACTTGCCTATGATCCATGCCTTTGACTGGAAAATATACCGTTGGTCTTGCATATGACTTGTCTTTCTGCTGGCTGGATCATTACTGCTGTAGAATTGATGCGGATAATCAATCCAAGATACAATTGGCATTCTGAGAAGATATTCCTTTATATCATGTAATTGACTGAGAAGGCCATAATGTTTAGCTGAGCTTCTTCCAAATATTTGAAATACTTATCACTCCTTCGAATTAAGTGTCAGTCCATGAGCAACTCTTTATAGGGGAAAAATAATGTAACACCAGCGCCCAAAAAGAAAGAAGCAAAAGAAAACTCAACTAAACAAAAAAACACAACAACAATCCATTCACACACAATCAATGTCACATTTTACTGCTAGTCACACAATATGCATGCCTACTTAAGCACAAAAATCTCGCGGGATCTCTGGTTCTACGATCTAGCATGTTGTGACGGTGTGCACGAGGATGAATAAATGTGTGGAAGAATTGGTGTAAACAGCGCTACACCAAGTGCTAGCTTAGCGAGGTAGCAGCCTGGACTAGCTCGGAGGTGAGGACGCACTCGGTAATCACGTAGTGGGACACAAAGGTCGCAACCACATTATTATCAAGCGGACAGAAAAAGGTCCATACTCGTCCAAGAAATAGGATAGCAGGGAAAAACTGAGGCTGCTGACATTGCCATTTCTTGATAACTTTGATCATTAAGGGTTGCCAAAATGACAAGAAAAAGGATGATCCGTGATAGAAGCATGTCTACCACCGAAACAAAAGGTGGGGCTGAAGGAAATAATTCGGTGCGATACCTGAGCACCATTTTTGCAAACAGTGTCGCGATCACTTGGCATCACTCTGCTGGGACAGAAATGACACCAGACACCGAAGAATGAGCAAGAAAAGAAAACTGGAGAAATGCAAAGGCTGAGCTGTAGTGGATCTGGACTGATGCCATCTACACTCACCAGATTAACCCGCTAGTAACGAAATAATAAGGTTATATGCATGCTATGCAACAAACAAATGCAGCAACCAAATGCAATAAACAAGCCAGACTTTAAACTACCGATTTCTACTGGTTTCTCCTGCTCGCGCTGACAAGGGCGTCCTACAGCCAGACCTGCTCTGATACCAAGCCTGTGGCACCCCAGCTCAGAGAAACTGGAACGCCCCGTATTCCATCCCAGAGATCGAGGAGAAGTCTCTGGAATACGGCACTGCTTGACATAGAACAAATCAGCTCTTATTACAAAAATAATAATTACACGGGTCTAATGTTACAATGATCACACCAGCATGGCGACACTACACCTGCGATACTACTCTTGCTCTATGCTAGCAGGGGAAAACTTCTAGCAGCGGAACAACGACGAAGGTGGTGAACTCCACTCCACAGGGACTCTGGCTGGGACACGATCTAGCTCGCATGAACAAACACCTCAACAAACAATCAAGCAATCACGGCATCACCTGCAATCTGGCATGATACGCCAGGTCAGTACATTGAATGTACTTGCAAGCTCACAACAACCAAAAACATCAAGGCAAGACAACAACATAGCATTAAGCAGATTAATTAAATTAACAGCTACCATGAAGCAACTACTAAGCATGGTATGAAACTGATACAATACTGATAAATAACCATCTCAGATATCCATAACCATCTCTCTCTTGGCTAACCGGCCAAGCAATATACCATCTCGATCACCTCGTGATCAAAACCAAACGGTGATCTTTCCGGTGATCACTACCATGACCAACACTTGGTCTCCAACATTATTATCAAACTCCTGCCAAACTGTTACTGCTCACAACATGAGGGTGTTGATCGAACGGTGGGACCTAGTACGGACGCGACTATCGATAGATTAAAAACACTCTGCAGAGGTAGCGCAATGTACCCACACCACAGAACCCATGGCCTCGCACTCCCATTCGGGTGGACGAACGGCGTTCCGACAAAACCGATCTACTGCCATGACACTCTCCCGGCCACTCCGAATCACTCCCCACTGGGCTAGTCCTGGGTGGCCCCGTGTCTACCAAAGACACCAACGGCCACTGTCGTGGCCAAAACAATAAAGGGTCCCACACAGGGACAACCCGGGTACACAACAACAACGGGCACACAAGGTTATGTCTGCTTACCGGGCCAGGGTACGCACGCCCATAATCTTCCCTAGTTGGAGGCACCGGCGAGAGGCACAACAATAGACCGCATTAGGGCCTTCCCAAAAAAGGCAAATGTGGTTGCACTGGAGAAAGCCCGGTTCGGTGGAACCTGACCAACTTAATGACGGAATTTATCCCCAAAAATATAACTGTGGTAACTGATACTCCGATATCAACTATCAAACTATAATCCAAATCATAGCAATATCCAACAAATAATTCAAGCATAATATCATCATCTCAAAATACTCCAAGAGTAGCACAACACTACTATCATGAGGGACCCGAAAACAATAATCCTATTACTCCAATAAGAAGAATAAAGCTATTCGGCTAAGATCCACATGTAAACATCATTTCCGAAAATAATACTCCAAGCAACAGAACATCAACTAGCATCATGAAAATAATCATACTAACCACTAATAATCCAAAGGCAGCATGATATCGAAAGTAATACTCCAAAATATATTAACAGATACCATCATGGAAATAACCATAACACCAACCACTAATACTCCAATGACAACATGATACTCATCAACTGCAAGCGTAACTCCTAGTAATCCAAACAATAGCATGGCAACAACAAGATCAACCTCATACTCCGGAAAAAAAGGCCATGCGCAAAGTCATGTAGCTAAAGCAATATTTTAAACAAGTTCGAATAGATTTAACCATGTCACTGCATTACAGTGATGCAAATGGAGGGTGTGTCTTGCCTGGGGTGGAAGAAATCACCGGGACAAAGTGAGAGAAACTCGCGGAAAGGATCGCCGGAAAACGTACTCTCTCGGAGGGGGCTGAATAAGGGCAGGGGCAAAATGGTCATTTTCAGAATGTCAAAACATGGTGAAAAATGGTTCCATCAGAACGGGCTCGACAAAACGAAGAAGTGGGTTTTGGATTCACCTCATTTGGATTTGTGGTTAAAAAGATATAAGGGTTTTTCTGCCAGGGACCTATCTATAAAGATCTCATCACAAAACAAGCCCTCGGCTGGAAAAACAGAAAGCGCCTTCTCAGGAAATACGTTTTCCAGACAGAAAGCGTATTCTCGCTCGAAAAAGAAACATGATGCGCTTTCGATAAGTGAAGGCGTACTCCTTGGAGTACGTCTCCACTTATCCAGCGTGGCGGTGCCGGGGCCCGGCTTTGAGCAGCTGACAGAGGGGGCCCGTGCGCAGGGGGAGGGGCCTCGTGAGTCGTCGTCTTCCTCCCCGTTCTGGCCCGACCGAAGCAGAAGAGGAGCAGATGCAGGCGCGCTGCCGGCGTCGCCCCCGGCAACTCCGGCTTCCTCCGGCCAAACGGAGGCCACCAGCGGGCGCGGCGTGGCCTGCCGCATCCATCTCCGCACAGAGGAGACGCCGGAGAGGAGCAGCGCAACCACGGAGAAGGGGAGAACAGAGGCGGCTCCGGCGGCCATTTTCTTGGGAGCGAGCCATTCCGGCGACGAGGAGGCGAGGTGCAGGGCTGGGGATGTTCGCCGGAGGGTGGGTGGAGCTCTGGTGGTGGAACGGAGGATGGAGGGAGCTCGGCTTGACCGAATTTAGTCGGAGGGCTGAGGCGACCACGGCAGTAATAGAGGGGCAAGAGGGGCTCCGGGGATCGGGGAAGTGGATCGGGAGGGGAAGAGGATTGAGGCGAGGCTAATTCTGTGCTCGAAGGGCTTGGGGAGGGCCATTTATAGGCAGGAGCCGGAGGTGCCGCGTTGTCGTCGCCGCAGACACGCGGCCGGCACCACGGACGCGTGTGCACACACATGAGCTCAGAGGGAGGCGACGAGGGAGGTGCTGTGGAGGGCTCGCGGGGCAGAGGAGGCCAAGGGAGCACAGGGAGGATGACGACGGCGACGAGCAGAGCCAAACGGAGCACTATGCTCCCGTGGGCGTTCGGCGGCGAGCGTCGGTGAGGAAGCAGACGGAGGGGGAGAGGGCTCCAGGTGATCGGTGATGACATGGGCCAGCTGCTGGACACGCTCACGCGCGCGAAACTGACGAGAGGAAGAGGGGCCGAAGCACAAACAGCCACTGGACGCGGCCACTGCACACAGAGCGCGTGCATAGCAATACCATTAACACGGTCACTGCGTGCACTCGCATGTAGCGGGGGAGAAGGGCTTGACTATGTTGTCTAGTGGGTAGTTCATCCAGGGTAGGTCTCAACTACAGTGGTAGTTTGGTTAAAAGTGTTCTGGTTCAACAGTGAGAACCCTCTAAAGTTTACTGCAGTAAACTTGGGTGAGCACTAGTGATCAACAGGAAGGGTTTTGGATCCAATGGAGTTGTCTGCGAGGTTTAGGTAAAGGACTTTCATCCTGGTAACTTGGAGAAGAATTGGATCAAGATAAATCATAGTTGCTTTGCAACTGACCAAAATGGTTCAGAAATGAGATTTGGATGATGCACTCAAATGGTGTGGCCACTCGAGCTCAAGTTTGGCAACGCTTCATGATTTGATCATATAAAGATTCTTTATAAGTTTCATACCAATTGGATTCACCAAAATGGTACTTGCTTCACAAACATCCTTGCTGACCAGAAACTTGCAAAAATTCTGGAGGAAAAATGGCTTGATGAAACATGCCCAAAGTGGGTTGAGGTAGGTTTTATGAATAATAGAAGGCCTAGAAAAATTGGCAGCCATAATATGGAGCAAGATAAAATATACTTGCTTCAGAAACTGAAATTTTAGGCAGAATCAAAGAATTGAAAGTGAGCTCACATGAAGGCATGACATGAGCTCTACTTTGGTGGAGGTCTATGATATGATGATATGAGGGACCATGCAAAATGGAAACTCATTTGGATATGCCTAGCTTGTACTTCCTTCACAACTACTTCCCTTAGACAGGAACTTTGGAAAATCATAATTAAATAATTACTAGGCAAATGAGGTTGCACTTTGGCATGTGGAAATGATATGGGCAAGGAAAGGTGTCCAAGGAGTTTGAGGTCAATTGGGAAAAGGAAAATAGCACTTGCTTCACATTCTGCCATTCAGGACAGAATAAGAAATGCATTAATTGAGCATGATGAGGAACATGGGAAATGAAATATTTTGCCATATCTGAGAATGATGAGCCACTTGGGAGGGGAAAAGAGGATGATTTCCCAGGTGGCAAGGCCACAGAATCACTCCAAAAATAAAAACAGAGCAAAAACCAATAAACCAAAAATAAAAAGAAAAGGGCCAAAATCTAGGCTGTTACACCGATGGTCATGGTGCAACGCACCGGCGAGGATGGCACGGAGGAGGGGATTGGTGCCGGATCGTCGACTACCATGTTCTCCATTGGGACGTCGTCATCCTCCGGCTGCTTGCCGGCTATCCAGTCGGCAACAATGGCTGCCATCTCCTTGTGGTCCACCGTCCGCCCTTCCCGAAGAGCGTTGGAGCGTGAGGAAGCCATGGTGGGCAGTAGTGGTGTGGACAGGAGAATAGGAACAAATGCGGATGACTGCGGCTATGGCCGGCGTAGCAGTTTATATATCAATGGTGGGTGGCGGAGGGACGGACGTGTGGCGCCGGAGTAGCCACCTCGGCAACCGCGTATCATTAATGTTGGCGGTAGAAGGACGAACGGACGACACTAGTGTCGTTTGAAGGCGGAGTAATCGCATGCACTGGGAAGCGGGGCGGGCGGCCCTGACCGTTTTGGGCGGAAAGCGCACGCGGGCGAGGGAGGCGGTCTGGGTGGGTCAGGCAGTCAGACTCGTGCTTGGCAGTGGGTCGATCCAGCAGCCGGACATGCTGGCTCGCCAGCTACCCTGTCGAGCTGAGCGACGACAATCAGACGATGGACGTAGCTTCCGCCCAGGAGCTGGCGCCACTGTCCAAGCCGGTTCATGCCGTGTTCACCAAAGAGCAGGTGCGGCCGCACTTCGACGCCCTAATGGCGGAAGAGCTACCAGCGCAGGAGGACCTGTGCTGCAACCTCTGTCTCCTCAACGAGCACTGGTGAACAAGCGAACGACAATGCCGTCGCGGGCATGTGGCCCTATGATCCTGGCTTCCCGAATGAGTAGCGGCGCTGAATCAGATCATCCGTAGGGCCCGCGAGGCCCTCTCTGTCGTCCTTCGAGTTGTTGCGCTCGCCTTGGCGCCGCCGTCTCGCGTTGTCAACATGGTCAACGGACATGAGAATGAGGAGATGACTTTACTTGGAGAGGATGAAAGTGGGGACCCACCAGGGCCATAGCCGCACGTACGCAAGTGCCTCCTTATTAGTATATAAAACAAATTTTTTTGCTTCCTCCTGGTTTCCTGACAACAGGGTCCCACACCATTGTCCACCTATGTAGTCAATAAACGAGAGAATTGCACAAGAAGCGGCCGACAGCTGGGACCAAGCAGCTTGAGCAGTATTTGTGTTTTTGAGGTGTGAGCAGTGCAGAGTTTTTCTTGAGCGATGTTTAGCCCAGATATCAATTTTTCTCCTCTGAACAACAACGAAAACATCGCTGCAGCTATTAGCTGGGCGGGCTGTGGCCCGTCTAACCCAGGCCAGATATCCAGCCCAGATATCAATTTTTTTCAAGCTGAAAATGGCTAGCCCAGCTATACTTTTTTTAGGAATACCCAGGCAAGGTCAAGTTGTTATTCTCCGCCCTGCTGGGCTGCAAATCTTTCATAGGAGGGATGCATTAGGCTTAACAAGAAAATGAGCTTTAAGAAATAATAAATGAGATGTAATTATAAAAACTGGGCAGTAACTATAAAAAATGCACCAAACACGTAATTACTTTATAATATATTATTTTCGGATATTGAAAATTTTAATTTCATTAATTGTTGCGAGCACAATGTTTCGTTGGATTTTTACGTAATATAAATTTATATTGAAATTGTATGTAATCTGACTAGAAATTTTGGGATAAAAATATTTCAGATCCCATCAAAATGTGGGAAATTTTATTGAATTCTATTTTGAACGGTTGGTTGAAATGGGTTGTACTTTTAACAAACTGTAAATGGGCTGTAGTAAATTCCATTAGAATTCAAAAATTGGTTGCACATTCTTACAAATCTGAAATGGGCTATAAGTTCTCTGCCACACACTTGTGGCCTTACTAAGTTGATGTGTCCCCTAAAAAAAAGAGTTGACGCGTATGCAAGGCTTTGTCAACTTATAGTCAACACATGCTTCTAGCAGCAGTGGCCGTTGGATGTCCATCCAACGGATGCCGTGCTTCTTCTTCAATCTCGGATGTTCTAGCTTCACCCTCCCAAAAAATGATTCCTCCCCCTGACATCTGGGGCGCACCGTTTCGGAAGCTGACCTGTGGGCCTACTAAGTTGACGCGTACCAAGGGCTTTGTCAACTTAGTCAATATAAACGATTCTAGCTGAAGTGACCGTACGATGTCCATCCAACGGTCGTCGTTCTTCTTCAACTCTGGTGTTCTTGCTCCAGCCGCCCAAAGCAGCCCCGGTCATGCCGCCTCCTCCTGCCTCCCATGGCCGGCTGTGCTGCCGCGCAGGCCTCACCGCCCCCTACTACTCCCACCGCTGGCCAGGGCTTCCCTCCACTCACCCATACCCCCTGTTATTCTGCAGCAACGGCAGCCTCACACCGCAGCCGAACCAGTGAACCCTCATACTCCTCTCCGCGTGGGCATCCATTTCCGCGTCTTCCCTGGCTCCGCGTCGTCCCCTTCCTAGGCCTCGCCGTCGTCCACTGCCTTGGTGCTCTCCGGGCGGCGTGGTCAATGTGGTCAAGGAATGACTTCCATCGGAAGAGTACTATACATGGAGAGGCTGATAGCTGGGTCCACGGCAGTCGCAAGGAAGTGCCTCCTTATTACGCGGAAAATAATTATTCCTCCACCTGACAACGGGGACCCACCGGACGGGTGATACGTCTCCAACGTATCTATAATTTTTGATTGCTCCATGCTATATTATCTACTATTTTGGACATTATTGGGCTTTATTATCCAGTTTTATATTATTTTTGGGACTAACCTATTAACCCAGAGCCCAGTGCTAGTTTCTGTTTTTTTCCTTGTTTTAGAGTATCGTAGAAAAGGAAAATCAAATGGAGTCCAATTGACCTGAAACTTCACGGAACTTATTTTTGGATCAGAAGAAGCCCGGGAGACTTGGAGTCCACGTAAGGGAAGCTTCAAGGAGGCCACGAGGTAGGGGGCGCGCCCTCCACCCTCGTGGGCCCCTCGTGCCCCCCTGACATACTTCTTCCGCCTATATATCTCCATATACCCTAAAAACATCCGGGAGCACAATAGATCGGGAGTTCCGCCGCCAGAAGCCTCCGTAGCCACCGAAAGCCAATCTAGACTTGTTCCGGCACCCTGCTGGAGGGGGGAATCCCACTCCGGTGGCCATCTTCATCATCCCGGTGCTCTCCATGACGAGGAGGGAGTAGTTCTCCCTCGGGGCTGAGGGTATCTACCAGTAGCTATGTGTTTGATCTCTCGCTCTCTCGTGTTCTTGATTTGGCACGATCTTGATGTATCGCGAGCTTTGCTATTATAGTTGGATCTTATGTTTCTCCTCCCCCTCTACTCTCTTGTAATGGATTGAGTTTTCCCCTTGAAGCAATCTTATAGGATTGAGTCTTTAAAGATTTGAGAACACTTGATGTATGTCTTTCCGTGTGTATCTGTGGTGACAATGGGATACCACGTGATTCACTTGATGTATGTTTTGGTGATCAACTTGCGGGTTCCGCCCATGAACCTATGCATAGGGGTTGGCACACGTTTTCGTCATGATTCTCCAGTAGAACTTTGGGGCACTCTTTGAGGTCCAATGTGTTGGTTGAATAGATGAATCTGAGATTGTGTGATGCATATCGTATAATCATACCCACGGATACTTCAGGTGACATTGGAGTATCTAGGTGATATTGGAGTATCTAGGTGACATTAGGGTTTTGGTTGATTTGTGTCTTAAGGTGTTATTCTAGTACAAACTCTAGGGCTGTTTGTGACACTTATAGATATAGCCCAACGGATTGATTGGACAGAATAACTTTGAGGTGGTTTCGTACCCTACCATAATCTCTTCTTTCGTTCTCCGCTATTAATGACTTTGGAGTGACTCTTTGTTGCATGTTGAGGGATAGTTATGTGATCTAATTATGTTATTATTGTTGAGAGGACTTGCACTAATGAAAGTATGAACCCTAGGCCTTATTTCAACGCATTGCAATGCCGCTTGTGCTCACTTTTATCATTAGTACCTTGCTGTTTTTATATTTTCAGATTCCAAAAACCATTATCTACCATCCATATACCACTTGTATCACCATCTCTTCGCCGAACTAGTGCACCTACACAATTTACCATTGTATTGGGTGTGTTGGGGACACAAGAGACTCTTTGTTATTTGGTTGCAGGGTTGCTTGAGAGAGACCATCTTCATCCTACGCCTCCTATGGATTGATAAACCTTAGGTCATCCACTTGAGGGAAATTTGCTACTGTACTACAAACCTCTGCACTTGGAGGCCCAACAACGTCTACAAGAAGGTTGTGTAGTAGACATCAAGCTCTTTTCTGGCGCCGTTGCCGGGGTGGCTAGCGCTTGAAGGTATATCTTTAGATCTTGAAATCGAGTCTTTTAGTTTCTTTTTTTATCACTAGTTTAGTTTATAAAAGAAAATTATAAAAAATGGAATTGAGTTTACCTCATACGCTTCATCTTTTTAATATCTTTCGTGAGTATGATGGAAAGGATAATTGTGCTCAAGTGCTAGAAGAAGAAATCTATAAAATGTTTGGCACTAAATATTTGAATGATGAGCATGATTGCAATGTTGTTAGTATGAATTCCTTGAATATCCATGATGCTAATGATATGCAAAGCCACAAGCTTGGGGAAGCTATGTTTGATGAAGATGATATTTTTTGTCCCCCAAGTTTTGATGAGCAAATTTATTATGATGAAAGCATGCCTCCTATCTATGATGATTATTGTGATGACACGTATGCTTTAAATAATAATGATAACCATGAAACTTGTCATCTTGATCTTAATTTTCAATCACATGATAGTTATTTTGTTGAGTTTTCTCCCACTATTATTCATGAGAAGAATTTTTCTTCTGTGGAGAGTAGTAAATTTTCTATGCTTGTAGATCATGAAAAGAATGCTTTAGGTGCTGGTTATATTTTTGAATTCATTCATGATGCTACTTAAAATTATTATGAGGGAGGAATATATGCTTGTAGGAATTGCAACAATATCAAGTTTCCTCTCTATGTGCTTAAAGTTTTAAAGTTATGCTTGTTTTGCCTTCCTATGCTAGTTGATTATTATTCCCATAAGTTGTTTGCTCACAAAATCGCTATGCATAGGAAGTGGGTTAGACTTAAATTTTCTAGTCATATTCTTCATGATGCTCTCTTTATGTTTCGATTCTTATCCTTTATGTAAGCATCATTGAAATCATCATGCCTAGCTAGGGGCATTAAACGATAGCGCTTGTTGGGAGGCAACCCAATTTTATTTTTGTTCCTTACTTTTGCTCCTGTTCAGTAATAAATAATTCATCTAGCCTCTGTTTATATGTGGTTTTATGCTTTTAATTAGTGTTTGTGCTAAGTAGAACCTTTGGGAAGACTTGGGGAAAGTCTTTGCGATCATGCTGTAAAAAACAGAAACTTTAGCGCTCACGAGAATTGCTGCCATTTTTATTTGGAGAGTGATATTTAGTTAATTATGTTTGCAGATGATTAATAGATAAATTACTCAGGTCCACCAATTTATTTTAGAATTTTATGAGTTCTAGAAGTATACGTTTGATCCAGATTACTACAGACTGTTCTGTTTTTGACAGATTCTGTTTTCTGTGTGTTGTTTGCTTATTTTGATGAATCTATGAGTAGTATCGGAGGGTATGAACCATAGATAAGTTGGAATGAAGTAGATATTACACCAATATGAATTTTTAATGAGTTCATTACAGTACCTTGAAGTGGTGTTTTCTTTTCTTTCGCTAACGGAGCTTACGAGTTTTCTACTTTAAGTTTTGTGTTGTGAAGTTTTCAAGTTTTGGTTAAAGATTCGATGGACTATGGAATAAGGAGTGGCAAGAGCCTAAGCTTGGGGATTACCAAGGCACCCCAAGGTAATATTCAAGGAAAACCAAAAGCCTAAGCTTGGGGATGCCCCGGAAGGCATCCCCTCTTTTGTCTACTTCTATCGGTAACTTTACTTGGAGCTATATTTTTATTCACCACATGATATGTGTTTTTCTTGGAGAGTCAATTTATTTTGTTAGTATTTTCTTGCTGTTATTTAGAACAATGTTTTGCATCTTTGATTTCAATAAAAGTGGCATTGATATCCTTTACAATGCCTATTTTACAAGTCTTCATGTTGCTGTTTGAAAACAGAAAGTTTACCGCTGTTGCAATAATTCCCTAGAAAAGTAAGAATGTGATAAAATGTTGAAACCTCTTGCATATTAAGCTCTGATAAATTTACTACAGTGGTAATTTTCTTTCATAATTTTTGGAGTTAGGAAAGTATGGATCTAGGTGCATTCTTTACAGACTGTCCTGTTTAGGCAGATTGCTATTATGCTTGCATTGTTTGCATATGTTTGTTTCCTTAATGATTCCATTTGAGGATAGGACTACTAAATATGCAGAGGCATTTAGTATGCAATGTTTAATAATAATTTTTGTGATTTGCTACAGTATAGGATGATAAGGTTTTTGCATTGATTTATACTAACTTATCTCACGAGTCCTTGTTGAGTTTTGTGTGGATGAAGCTTTTGAGATTTAGGGAGAGCGTGATATGAGAGGAATTAAGGAGACACAAAATCTCAAGCTTGGGGATGTCGAAGGCATCCCAAGATAATATTTCAAGAAGTCTCAAGCGTCTAAGCTTGGGGATGCCCCGGTTGGCATCCCACCTTTCTTCTTCAACAACTATCGGTTAGTATCGGTTGATCCTAAGTTTTTGCTTGTTCACGTGATGTTTTCTATTCTTAGATGTCATTTTATTTTGTTTTGCTTGCTATTTGAATAAAATACCAAGATCTGAAATTATTAAATGTTAGAGAGTCTTCACATAGTTGCATAATTGTTCGACTACTCATTGACCTTCACGTATATCTTTCGGAGTAGTTTGTCGTTTTCTCTAGTGCTTCTCTTATATCTTTTTAGAGCACGGTGGTGGTATTATAGAAATAGATGAACTCTCATGCTTCACTTATATCATTGTGAGAGTTTTAAATAGCATGGTAATTTTCTTAAATAATCCTAATATGCTAGGCATCCAAGAATAGTAAAAACTTTCATATAGAGTCTTGAATACTAAGAGAAGTTTCATGCTTGATGATTGTTTTGAGATATGGAGGTAATAATATCAAAGTCGTGCTAGTTGAGTAGTTGTGAATTTGAGAAATGCTTATGTTGAAGTTTGCAAGTCCCGTAGCATGCACGTATGGTAAATGTTATGCAACAAATTTGAAACACGAGGTGTTATTTGATTGTCTTCCTTATGAGTGGTGGTCGGGGACGAGCGATGGTCTTTTCCTACCAATCTATCCCCCTAGGAGCATGCGCGTAGTACCGAGTTTTTTGATGACTTGTAGATTTTTACAATAAGTATGTGAGTTCTTTATGACTAATGTTGAGTCCATGGATTATACGCACTCTCACCCTTCCATCCTTGCTAGCCTCTTCGGTACCGTGCATTGACGTTTCTCACATTGAGAGTTGGCGCAAACTTCGTCGGTGCATCCAAACCCCGTGATATGATACGCTCTTTCACACATAAACCTCCTTATATCTTCCTCAAAACTGCCACCATACCTACCTATTATGGCATTTCCATAGCCATTCCGAGATATATTGCCATGCAACTTTCCATCATTCCATTCATCATGACACATTCATTATTGTCATATTGCTTTGCATGATCATGTAGTTGACATCGTATTTGTGGCAAAGCCACCATTCATAATTTTCCATACATGTCACACTTGATTCATCGCAATCCCGGTACACCGCCGGAGGAATTCATATAGAGTCATACTTTGTTCTAATATCGAGTTGTAATCATTGAGTTGTAAAAAAATAGAAGTGTGATGATCATCATTTTCTAGAGCATTGTCCCAAGTGAGGGAAAAAAAAAGAAAAAAAGAGAGAAAGGCCATAAAAAAGAGAAGGCCCAAAAAAGAAAAAGATAAAGGCCATAAAAAAGAGAGAAGGCCCAAAAAATGAGAGAAAAAGAGGGAAGGGACAATGCTACTATCCTTTGCCACACTTGTGCTTCAAAGTAGCACCTTAATCTTCATGATAGAGAGTCTCTTTTTTTGTCACTTTCATATACTGGTGGAAAATTTTCATTATAGAACTTGGCTTGTATATTCCAACAATGGGCCTCCTCAAGTGCCCTAGGTCTTCATGAGCAAGCAAGTTGGATGAACACCCACTTAGTTTCTTTTGTTGAGCTTTCATACATTTATAGCTCTAGTGCATCCGTTGCATGGCAATCCCTACTCCTTGCATTAACATCAATCGATGGGCATCTCCATAGCCCATTGATTAGCCTCGTTGATGTGAGATTTTCTCCTTTTTTGTCTTCTCCACATAACCCCCCCCCCCTCATTATATTCTATTCCACCCATAGTGCTATGTCCATGGCTCGCGCTGATATATTGCGTGAAAGTTTATGAGTTTGAGATTACTAAAGTATGAAACAATTGCTTGGCTTGTCATCAGGGTTGTGCATGATGAGAGCATTCTTGTGTGTGGAAAATGGAGCATGACTAAACTATATGATTTTGTAGGGATGAACTTTCTTTGGCCATGTCATTTTGAGAAGACATAATTGCTTTGTTAGTATGCTTGAAGTATTATTATTTTTATGTCAATATGAACTTTTGTCTTGAATCTTTCGGATCTGAATATTCATACCACAATTAAGAACAATTACATTAAAATTATGCCAAGTAGCACTCCGCATCAAAAATTCTGTTTTTATCATTTACCTACTCAAGGACAAGCAGGAATTAAGCTTGGGGATGCTTGATACGTCTCCAACGTATCTATAATTTTTGATTGCTCCATGCTATATTATCTACTGTTTTGGACATTATTGGGCTTTATTTTCCACTTTTATATTATTTTTGGGACTAACCTATTAACCCAGAGCCCAGTGCCAGTTTCTGTTTTTTTCTTGTTTTAGAGTATCGTAGAAAAGGAAAATCAAACGGAGTCCAATTGACCTGAAACTTCATGGAACTTATTTTTGGATCAGAAGAATCCCGGGAGACTTGGAGTCCACGTAAGGGAAGCTTCGAGGAGGCCACGAGGTAGGGGGCGCCCACCCCCCCTAGGGCACACCCTCCACCCATGTGGGCCCCTCGTGCCCCCCCTGACGTACTTCTTCCGCCTATATATCTCCATATACCCTAAAAACATCCGGGAGCACAATAGATCGGGAGTTCCGCCGCCAGAAGCCTCCGTAGCCACCGAAAGCCAATCTAGACCCGTTCCGGCACCCTGTCGGAGGGGGGAATCCCTCTCCGGGAGTTCCACCGCCAGAAGCCTCCATAGCCACCAGGAGGGAGTAGTTCTCCCTCGGGGCTGAGGGTATGTACCAGTAGCTATGTGTTTGATCTCTCTCTCTCTCTCGTGTTCTTGATTTGGCACGATCTTGATGTATCGCGAGCTTTGCTATTATAGTTGGATCTTATGTTTCTCCTCCCCCTCTACTTTCTTGTAATGGATTGAGTTTTCCCCTTGAAGTAATCTTATCGGATTGAGTCTTTAAAGATTTGAGAACACTTGATGTATGTCTTGCTGTGCGTATCTGTGGTGACAATGGGATACCACGTGGTTCACTTGATGTATGTTTTGGTGATCAACTTGCGGGTTCTGCCCATGAACCTATGGATAGGGGTTGGCACACGTTTTCGTCGTGATTCTCTAGTAGAACTTTGGGGCACTCTTTGAGGTCCTATGTGTTGGTTGAATAGATGAATCTGAGATTGTGTGATGCATATCGTATAATCATACCCACAGATACTTGAGGTGACATTGGAGTATCTTGATGACATTAGGGTTTTGGTTGATTTGTGTCTTAAGGTTTTATTCTAGTACGAACTCTAGGGCTGTTTGTGACACTTATAGGAATAGCCCATGAGGTGGTTTCATACCCTACCATAATCTCTTCATTCGTTCTCCGCTATTAGTGACTTTGGAGTGACTCTTTGTTGCATGTTGAGGGATAGTTATGTGATCCAATTATGTTATTATCATTGATAGGACTTGCACTAGTGAAAGTATGAACCATAGGCCTTGTTTCAACGCATTGCAATACCGTTTATGCTCACTTTTATCATTAGTTACCTTGCTGTTTTTATATTTTCAGATTACAAAAACCATTATCTACCATCCATATACCACTTGTATCACCATCTCTTCGCCGAACTAGTGCACCTATAGAATTTACCAGTATAGAGGGTTTTGCAAAACGGGTTTTGTCCTACCTAACACCCATGCTAACTAAGGCTTCCTATAGTCAGGATGGCTCTGATACCAACTCTGTGGGACCCCAACTCATAAGTCGTGATCACCTAAAGCACGTGTACAGTGATCCCACAGATCAATGCTCACTGAACACACAGAAGCTGAATAACAAGAGTCTTACATCCATACATATCATCTTACACAAATTATGACCATTATGGTCAAGTCTTACATAGATAAAGCCACAAGGGCTGAATGCCAAATAAACTTAAGCAGCGGAAATCTTCCTCGATAAGTAGAACCCATGCCATCTGCCTTAACCCTACAGGCATTCTGACTGGGAAACGTCCTAGTTCGCATGTCGTCTCCAAAGAACTCTTCTTCGAACTCCTGTTCTTCCATGCCTAGCCAATTAAATAACCAGTGGCAAGCCAATGAGTACTTTGAATGTACTTGCAAGCAACCCATGTTTTGGCTCAAGATACAACAACGCATGATATAGGTAAATTTTTGCAGAAAGCTAGTTTTGAGTGCAATGACATATTCAACAACTTGTAAGACATGCATCAGGAGAATTCAAGTAACCATGAGGACAGGTTACATATATCAACATAAATAGAGTGGGCATCAACCCAACTCAATCATGTCAAGTCCTTTGACTTGACCCAAGTAGTTCTTCCCACTTATCCAAACACATAGACTAGTTTCTAAACATGTGGATGTTGCCCAAGAGCGGTTACCCAACTGTCCTTGACCGTGGACACGGCTATTTGAATAGTTTTACACTCTGCAGAGGTTGCACACTTTACCCACAAGATCCGGGGAACTTCCGTGTCATCCACGACCCGCGGTACCTCAAGTACCCGGGGTAAGCACCCGATCACTATCTTTCCCTAGACGACACTAACATGGAGTCCACTCAATAGGTAGTAACCCCCGTGCCCAACATTTCACAACTTAAAATTGTGGAGCCTCGCTCCCATATTCATCACATACCACTGGCACGGGGTACCAACGGTGTGTCCGGTGCCCCATAAAAATGTTCTTGGCCTCCCTACCTGGCACGACCCCGTCCCGAGAGAGAGCACCAACTCTCCCCTGTCATTAGAAATGCGGGTTCCAAGCTAGTATCGGCCTAGGTAATCAATAATGCCCTTTCCCATATAAGGGTAGAGTGGTTGCGCATGTAAGGTTGGAATAACGGTCGCAACTTAAACCAATCTGTTTTTGAAAGCAACACACACACTTGCCTCGGTACACCACTTCGTCATCAAGCAGTTACCCATCTCATTATCTCCCTCGGGCATAAGTGGCACCCGATGGGGTTTTCAAAAAGTCCTTTGGAAATACTTTGTCTCCATCACCATGCATATTCCCGTCCCTTTTTGTGTAGCAACTATTTTAGCATCCTATCTACTCCCACCGGCATAACCCTCATAAGGAGGTAGGGTCATGCACAATGCAAGTATCAACGAGGAAGTAATGGAGGCAAGCCATCAAAGTGGTTCCACCTCATCATGATTCCGTTGCAACAACAATATGGTGCTATATGTCATGCATAAAAAGGGGTTTCATAGACATGGTCAAAGGGCTGCTTGCCTGGCTCAGCAAGGTCTTCTGGGTCTTCAAAGTCTTCTGGTACAAATCCTTCGTCAGTAACGCAATCTATCGTCGCAAAATAATAACAAGAAAAATAAGGCAATAATAAAACAGAAAAACCAAAGTGCTCAAAAAAATGTCAACTTATTTTTGTTAAATACTAGGGTGAAAACTAAGAAGGGGAAAATTCCTAGTTTTGGATTTGGCGTTAGGGGGGACAGAGTAGTGGATTTTCAAACAGAGATCTTATTGTTCAAATTTGAATTTAAATTTGAACAGTGTAGAAAAGTGTAATGGATGTGTATGAAAGTTACATCAATAAATATGTGGGATTATTCTAAGATTTTAGGAGTTGGAATTATTCCATTTGGATAAATGTTTTATCCTGTGGAATTTTTATAAAACAGACAGAAAAAGAAAAAGAAAAGTGGCACTCTGCCACTGGGCCAGAAAGGCCACAGTGCAGCAGGCCCAAAGGAAAATCATCCCGCGCAAGGCTGCCACGTCGAAGGCGTAAAGGCGAAGTACGCCTTCTACCGACGGTAAACCGGTGCGCGCGCGTGCATTTTTAAACCCGACGGGTGGGTCCCCCCCGTCAGGGCGTGAGGCTGACGGACAGGGCCCGGGAGGATGCATGGGTGGTACCGTTGTGCTCAGGGAGGAGCCGCCATTCGGATGGAGGTGGAGTTGGTCGCCGGGGTGGCCTGGTTCGCCGGCGACGAGGAGGCACGGCGGAGTTGCTTCGGGTGGCGGCGGTTCTGGCTGTTTTCGGCAGCTAAAGAGAGGGGAAACAGGGGGGAAATGGTCAGTGGGCTCCTGCGGTTCTAGATCGAGTGAGAGCGGTAGCGGAGAAGGCGTATACCTATGGATCGACGGCGACCCGAGGCGGCGGAGCTCCGGTCGATCCCGAGCACAGAAGCCCCTTGAGGACATTTGGGTGGTGCGGGCGTGCTCTTGGGGGTGTGAGGAGGAGGCGGATGCTACTGAAGCGGCCTGGGGCGGCTTATATAGCCGGGCACCGGTCCACCGTGGACTCGTGCACCGGCGAGGTCATGGGCGAGGCCAGAGGCCGTGAGGGCACTCATGAACGAGTCCAGACCATTCGTGGATCAGGTCCACGTCCAGAGAAGGGAAGGGAAGGAGCGGGGAAGACTCCAGAGAATTCGCGCGTGTGAGGCCGTCCATTGGAGCTTGCAGGCGGCTGGCGCGCGTCCGAGGGAGGCCACAGGAGGGAGAAGGAGGAGGGGGCCAACCAGCTGCCGTGTTGTGGACGTCGAGGAGTCTCGTCGGGTGCGCTGGGGAGGCCCGAGGTGGTCGGGGGCGGTTGGAAGGGGGCGGCTACAGTGCGGGAGCGCACTGTAGCGCGCTCTAGAGCGCCCAAATGGCCGGCATGGCCATTTTCTATGCAGTGTGGGCACGCCCAAAGGTGTCTGGTGGCTCTAGGGGGAGTAATGAATGGGGGAGGGGCATTGGATGCCCTGGGTGCCACTGGGGTGAGGAGGGAGGTGAGAAAGGAGAAGAATGTTGCTGTCCAAAAGGGTAAATGGGGATGTTTCACTCTTCAATCATTGAGCTAAGGCCAGGGAAGAGTTACTGGAGGTAGGAGAGGACTAGGAGGAGCTGTGGTAAAAAGTTGAGCTCAAGGAGAATAGTTTTAGTGGTCAAAATGGAGATTTTTGGAAAATGGTAGAAGGTGTTTGATAATGGTTTGGGCCAGCAGATGATTTCCAATTGCCATGAGACTCCACAGGGTGAAATGAAACATATAATTAGGGCCTTCCACCAATTTGGACCTTATTTGGGCAAAGTTGCCAATGCAACTTTTGTAAACCCTAGAAATTAGCAGAAATGAACTTGTGTAGATCTAGTTGAGCAAATCACTTCCCCTTGATGCACCACTTGGTGTAGTGGCCTCATTTGGTCATGTGAACATGCTCACAAAAGTTGGGGTCAAGGAGAGAAAGTTGTTAGTACAAACTTGTTCAAATTTGATTCTGGTCAGAAAGGGTTTTGGGGCATTTTGGTGAGCCAAAATGACCTTGATTGATATGAGGCTTTGCAAGGTGATCACAATATGCATTTGTGACTTGCTGGATTTTCTTTGGAGTTTTATGAAAATATTTCCTGTAGAAATATTTCAAATCCTTGAAATGGGAAGAAATGGTTTTGGGAGGTTTTGTCCAATATTTTGAACATGACCATGTGTTGAAACTCTTATATATGGAAAATATATGTCCACTGAGTTTCCCTGATTTTTGTCAAATATTTTTGAAACAATAAAATAATTTTTCCCTATTAAAGACCATTTCTGGCCTTAAGAAAAAGCTTTTAAATAAAATAGGAAAATAACTTTTAAAATTATATTTTTGTGGTTTATGGGAGTCCTATATCTAATAGGATTCAAATATACTTTTTGAAAGATTTTTCACACCCCAAATCAAGTACTTGCAGTGCAAACCTCAATTCAGGGGGTTTTGGAAAACTAATTTTTGAAAATACTATTTGGCCAAATTAGTTTTTAAGAAAATATTGTATTGCACTATACACATGGCATGATCATTGTGCATAAGTTTGGGGCAAGTATATGAGGTATAGAAGGTGGAGTTGTGTTGACTTTAAAGAGCACTTTAAAAAAACATAGAGAGAAAACCAACTCCAAACAAAAAGCCAAATAATGCAAAAGTTTTTGTCAAACCACACTTTATCATGATTTATTAGCTTAAGTGTTGTGACATGAAAATCAGGGTGTGACAAACCTACCCCCCTTACAAGAATCTCGTCCCCGAGATTCCCAAACTAGTCATGGAAAGGAATACGAAAACTGGATCCGGGGGTAGTCTTCACGTCCTCATACCGCTTGTGCTTCCGAGTGGTGCTCCATTGTACCTTGAAGTACTCAATGGTGTGGTTTCGTGTATGACATCCTGCTTGATCCATATTGCCATTGGGGTCTCTCGCATAAGTCATATTGGGCTGGAGGTCGATGGCTCGATGATCGATGTCCTTGTAGGGATCGGGTTGGTTAGGAAGTTGGAAGCACTTTCGAAGTTGTGACTCATGGAAAATGCTGTGCACAGTGGGTGGCTCAGGTGGTAACTCCAGCTGGCAACTGTCTTCTCTTTCATCTTGTAGCAATCTCGGCGGGGGTTGTTAAATCTTGGAGTGAGCTTCCCTTTGACATGGAAATGCTTGGTCCTTCTGAGAGGAGTGGTTTGCAGATACGCATGGTCTTTGACGAGTAAGTTCACTTCTTGACGATGGTGGTTGGTATAGTTCTTCCTCCTTGACATGGCGGTCTTCAGATGTTCCCTATCTAGCTGAACGGATCTTCTTCCGTCTTCGGGTGGACAAGTAGGTCACCAAATGATGATGACAACTATCTTGTCTAAGCACTCCATGAAGACTTTGTTCACGGGGTACATAAAGTAGGCTGGGGGTATTGGTGGTGGTCACGGTTGAGTATGGTCCGAGGTGTTCTCGATCTAGAGTCAAGACCTATGGTAATGATCCGACCATGTTGTGGCTTAGTAGGGCTTAAGGGTTTCAAGGATTCTAGTGTGCGAGTGAACATTTTATTATCTTATCCTTAAGCACGGTTTCTGAGATGCCAATAGTCTATCTAGTCCTTCAAACAAATAACCTTATACCACCGAAAGAATCATCTCGTATAGGCCAAATTCAATCATCACTCATGTGATCTATATATACTCGTGACTCCCGAGAGGAGGTATAACAAAATCATATATGTCTACGATCCCCAAACTTATATGTATGGCTACCCCTAAAAACCCATGGGTAGAGCATACGAGCTTCCAAGAGGGAATAAATCATGACAATCTAAGTGCCCATCCTATTCTTCCAAGGTCCATGTTAGTGTATCTCTATCCTAAGGAAACACGTCGTATGCCACTCCAAACTCTTGTTTCCTTCCTATGAATCAACTCCAACAACCCGTTAACTTCGATTAATCACTAGATAATCCTTTAATTCTACAAATCCAGTGTTTATGGTGTTCCACATGATCTCCTAAAGCCCTATAATCCCCAAATACTTGAAAGGCTATCCTTACTATAGACAATCCACCAATTCCCATTATCGCGATCAAGTAAGCTCCAAGGTCAAGCTTATATCATCTCCGACAATTAATCCAATCTCCTAGTTTATTGTCCTCCAAGAAACATGGTATCATGATCGATATCATCATTCTAAATCCAATTTACTCCGAACCATGTAGACTTACTCACCACCTATACTCAACTAGGATCACCTATTTAAATCCAAATCTCATGTCCAACGAGAATTCCTACATGTTTCCCCCAAGTCATTTACGTAATATCAACTGTCTCCTATCAATATCCCATGGCTAAGTTAAATCCATATACTTCCAAGAATTCAGCTTGCGATCTTAATTGTCCAATTTATCCAGGGGTAATGAAAGCTACACTACTCTATTAACATGATCCCACCAAGTTCAACATGAAAGCCTTATAATCCATCAAAGAGTCTCAGATAATTCCTCAAGGTCAGTGATATAAACTCATCAAGTCATTTGTCCTCTATTCCTATGTCCTCAAACTGGTCTTCCTTATGGCATCGTCAGTTCTAGTGCTATATTAGGATGATAATGTGCTTGTTCACTATATCCACTAGTTCCATAATGAACCTAGTGTTGTGCAAGGTTTACAGAGGCTTAACTGGTTCTCTTGCAATTATGTGGGCTAAGCACATGGTTAAGGACTCGAGCTGGGGTATCTCATGAAGTCTCGAAGGGTCTAGGAATGGGTTTCTAGTCTGGAGGGTTAAACATAACTCTACGGGGTTTCACTTGGTTGAGGAGACTGTAGAAAAGTTCTTTAGTGCTAGTTGGTTGCCGAAGTAGAATCCTTGGTGCATTTTGTCTTGCTGGTCTTCAGAGATGAGAGGGAGACGTAGCATAGAAGGGGGATGCCAAAAGGGGGTTCTATAGTGCAAGTGCAAACAAACAAGTGCCGAAAGGCCACACACAATTCCATTAAGACATGATAGGTGATACGGTCACATACAAGCTGCCTAGGGCAAATGTGCGACTTATATCAAAACACAAACAAATAAAAACAAGCAACACAGAACGTGGTTCCATTCGAACCATCACACGGACTCGACTACGCATATGGGGGTACATGACTCATCCTACCCTAGGGGTTCTCGGACTTGGTAGTCGTGCTTGCTCGGAGAGAAGGGCGTTCAGTCTTCAGTTCATAGGTTCCCCTTGTGGTGCCAATGGGTATGCGACAGTCGGCCACCTGTTGGGACACATCCTTTTAATGTGCCCAAGTTCACCACACCCGTGACAAGTGTCGGAAGCAAAAAGGTTGTCATTCAGTCTTGGGTTATGCCGTCGGTGGCTTGACGACGATCTTCTACGAGGTGGATATGGAAATTCATTCCTATGCCTCCCGTGTGGGGTTTGGTTGCGGGTTTTCTGAAGATCCTCGATTTGTTGCTCCTGATTGGCAATGTGGGCTTGTAAGGCAGTGATTTGCTGTCCTCGCGTGGCCACCTTCTTCTTCTCGAGGCAGTGGAGGTGCAGAAGTGAAGGGAGGTCTTGGCGAGCCTTAAGGAATGCTTTGGTAAGGTGACATAGAAGGTAGTCTCCTGCGTTGATGAAGCGAATCTGGTACTTGAGGGTTGGACCCTCATCTTCTGGGGAAATCATCACTTGAGTTGGGGATCCAAATCCGTTCTTGTCAGATAGATAGCGGGTGGCATGTTCTTCTTTCATTTCTAGAAGGAGGTCTCGAAGACGGAGGAGCACTTCATATGCCACCTGCTGAATGGCCAGGTCTCTTGTTGGCATGGGTGGTCCAATGAAGAACCACCCCTGGGGTGAGGTCTTGGCAGGCACAAAAACCTTGGCGTAGAACTCCTTTTTGAGCACATCATTTTCCAGTTCATGTACGGTGTATATGGGCAGTAAGGGCTAGTGGCATTGTTGGAGGCAGTCTTTTAGGAGTGATGGGAACCCTGTCATAAGGAGTCTCAAGGGGGTGACGGCCATCTACAAAAGTTGAATAGGAGAGGTCATTAAGGAAAAATATCCCTTAGGTTTGGGAAATCTCAGAAAAGAAGAGGAGTATAGAGGGTTTTGCAAAACGGGTTTTTTCCTATCTAACACCCATGCTAACTAAGGCTTCCTACAATCAGGATGGCTCTGATATCAACTTTGTGGGGACCCCGACTCATAAGTCGTGATCACCGAATGCACGTGTACAGTGATCCCAGAGATCAATGCTCATTGAACACACAGAAGCTGAATAACAAGAGTCTTACATCCATACATATCGTCTTACACAAATTATGACCATTATGGTCAAGTCTTACATAGATAAAGCCACAAGGGCTGAATGCCAAATAAACTTAAGCAGCGGAAATCTTCGTCGATAAGCAGAACCCATGCCATCTGCCTTAACCCTACAGGCATTCTGACTGGGAAACGTCCTAGTTCGCATGTCGTCTCCAAAGAACTCTTCTTCGAACTCCTGTTCTTCCATGCCTAGCCAATTAAATAACCAGTGGCAAGCCAATGAGTACTTTGAATGTACTTGCAAGCAACCCATGTTTTGGCTCAAGATACAACAATGCATGATATAGGTAAATTTTTGCAGAAAGCTAGTTTTGAGTGCAATGACATGTTCAACAACTTGTAAGACATGCATCAGGAGAATTCAAGTAATCATGAGGACAGGTTACAGATATGAACATAAATAGAGTGGGCATCAACCCAACTCAATCATGTCTAGTCCTTTGACTTGACCCAAGTAGTTCTTCCCACTTATCCAAACACATACACTGGTTTCTAAACATGTGGACATTGCCCAAGAGTGGTTACCCAACTGTCCTTGACCGTGGACATGTCTATTCGAATAGTTTTACACTCCGCAGAGGTTGCACACTTTACCCACAAGATCCGGGGAACTTTCGTGTCATCCACGACCCGCGGTACCTCAAGTACCCGGGGTAAGCACCCGATCACTATCTTTCCCTAGACGACACTAACATGGAGTCCACTCGATTGGTAGTAACCCCTGTGCCCAACATTTCACAACTTAAAATTGTGGAGCCTCGCTCCCATATTCATCACATACCACTGGCACGGGGTACCAACGGTGTGTCCGATGCCCCATAAAAATGTTCTTGGCCGCCCTACCTGGCACGACCCCATCCCGAGAGAGAGCACCAACTCTCCCCCGTCACTAGTAATGCGGGCTCCAAGCTAGTATCGGCCTAGGTAATCAATAATGCCCTTTCCCATATAAGGGTAGAGTGGTTGCGCATGTAAGGTTGGAATAACGGTCGCAACTTAAACCAATCTGTTTTTGAAAGCAACACACATACTTGCCTTGGTACACCACTTCGTCATCAAGCGGTTACCCATCTCATTATATCCCTCGGGCATAAGTGGCACCCAACGGGGTTTTCGAAAAGTCCTTTGAAAATACTTTGTCTCCATCACCATGCATATTCCCGTCCCTTTTTCCGTAGCAACTACTTTAGCATCCTATCTACTCCCACCGGCATAACCCTCATAAGGAGGTAGGGTCATGCACAATGCAAGTATCAACGAGGAAGTAACGGAGGCAAACCATCAAAGTGGTTCCACCTCATCATGATTCCGTTGCAACAACAATATGGTGCTATATGTCATGCATAAAAAGGGGTTTCGTAGACATGGTCAAAGGGCTGCTTGCCTGGCTCAGCAAGGTCTTCTGGGTCTTCAAAGTCTTCTGGTCCAACTCCTTCGTCAGTAACGCCATCTATCGTCGCAAAATAATAAGGAGAAAAATAAGGCAATAATAAAACAGAAAAACCAAAGTGCTCAGAAAAATGTCAACTTATTTTCGTTAAATACTAGGGTGAAAACTAAGAAGGGGAAAATTCCTAGTTTTGAATTTGCAGTTAGGGGGACAGAGTAGTGGATTTTCAAACAGAGATCTTGTTGTTCAAATTTGAATTTAAATTTGAACAATGCATAAAAGTGTAATGGATGTGTATGAAAGTTACATCAATAAATAGGTGGGATTATTCTAAGATTTTAGGAGTTGGAATTATTCCATTTGGATAAATGTTTTATCCTGTGGAATTTTTATAAAACAGACAGAAAAAGAAAAAGAAAAGTGGCACTGTGCCACTAGGCCAGAAAGGCCATAGTGTAGCAGGCCCAAAGGAAAATCAGCCCGCGCAAGGCTGCCACGTCGAAGGCGTAAAGGTGAAGTACGCCTTCGACCGATGGCGAACCGGTGCACGTGCGCGTGCATTTTTAAACCTGACGAGTGGGTCCCACCCGTCAGGGCGTGAGGCTGACGGACAGGGCCCACGACCGTCGTCCTCTACCTCCGTCCAGAGGCGACGGCGAGCTCGCAGGCGGTGATATAGGGCACGGGAGGATGTGTGGGTGGTACCGTTGTGCTCAGGGAGGAGCCGCCATTCGGATGGAGGTGGAGGTCGTCGCCGGGGTGGCCTGGTTCGCCGGCGACGAGGAGGCACGGCGGAGTTGCTTCGGGTGGCGGCGATTCCGGCCGTTTTCGGCAGCTAAAGAGAGGGGGAACAGGGGGGAAATGGTCAGTGGGCTCCTGCGGTTCTAGATCGAGTGAGAGTGGTAGCGGAGAAGGCGTATACCTCTGGATCGACGGCAACCCGAGGCGGAGGAGCTCCGGTCGATCCCGAGCACAGAAGCCCCTTGAGGACGTTTGGGTGGTGCGGGCATGCTCTTAGGGGTGTGAGGAGGAGGCAGATGCTACTGGAGCGGCCCAGGGCGGCTTATATAGCCGGGCACCGGTCCATCATGGACTCGTGCACCGGCGAGGTCATGGGCAAGGCCAGAGCCCGTGAGGGCACTCATGAACGAGTCCAGACCGTTCGTGGATCAGGTCCACGTCCAGAGGAGGGAAGGGAAGGAGCGGGGAAGGCTCCAGAGAGCTCGCGCGTGTGAGGCCATGCATTAGAGCTTGCATGCGGCCGGCACGCATGCGAGGGAGGCCACAGGAGGGAGAAGGAGGAGGGGGCCGACCATCTGCCGTGTTGCGGACGTCGAGGCGTCTCGTCGGGCGCGCTGGGGAGGTCCGAGGTGGCCAGGGGCGGTTGGAAGGGGGCGGCTACAGTGCGGGAGCGCACTATAGCTCGCTCCAGAGTGCCCAAATGGCCGGCATGGCCATTTTCTATGTAGTGTGGGCACGGCCAAAGGTGTCTGGTGGCTTTAGGGGGGAGTAAAGAATGGGGGAGGGGCATTGGATGCCCTGGGTGGCCACTGGGGTGAGGAGGGAGGTGAGAAAGGAGAAGAATGCTGCTATCCAGAAGGGTAAATGGGGATGTTTCACTCTTCAATCATTGAGCTGAGGCCAGGGAAGAGTTACTGGAGGTAGGAGAGGACTAGGAGGAGCTATGGTAAAAAGTTGAGCTCAAGGAGAATAGTTTTAGTGGTCAAAATGGAGATTTTTGGGAAGTGGCAGAAGGTGTTTGATAATGGTTTGGGCCAGAAGATGATTTCCAATTGCCATGAGACTCCATAGGGCGAAATGAAACATATAATTAGGGCCTTCCACCAATTTGGAGCTTATTTTGGCGAAGTTGCCAATGCAACTTTTGTAAACCCTAGAAATTAGCAGAAATTAACTTGTGTAGATCTAGTTGAGCAAATCACTTCCCCTTGATGCACGACTTGGTGTAGTCACCTCATTTGGTCATGTGAACATGCTCACAAAAGTTGGGGTCAAGGAGAGAAAGTTGGTAGTACAAACTTGTTCAAATTTGATTCTGGTCAGAGAGGGTTTTGGGGCATTTTGGTGAGCCAAAATGACCTTGATTGATATGAGGCTTTGCAAGGTGATCACAATATGCATTTGTGACTTGCTGGATTTTCCTTGGATTTTTATGAAAATATTTCTTGTAGAAATATTTCAAATCCTTGAAATGGGCAGAAATGGTTTTGGGAGGTTTTGTCCAATATTTTGAACATGACCATGTGTTGAAACTCTTATATATGGAAAATATATGTCCACAGAGTTTCCCTGATTTTTGTCAAATATTTTTGAAACAATAAAATAATTTTTCCCTATTAAAGACCATTTCTGGCCTTAAGAAAAAGCTTTTAAATAAAATAGGAAAATAACTTTTAAAATTATATTTTTGTGGTTTATGGGAGTCCTATATCTAATAGGATTCAAATATACTTTTTGAAAGATTTTTCACAACCCAAATCAAGTACTTGCAGTGCAAACCTCAATTCAGGGGGTTTCGGAAAACTAATTTTTGAAAATACTATTTGGCCAAATTATTTTTGTAAGAAAATACTGTATTGCACTATACACATGGCATGATCATTGTGCAGAAGTTTGGGGCAAGGATATGAGGTATAGAAGGTGGAGTTGTGTTGACTTTAAAGAGCACTTTAAAAAAACACAGAGACAAAACCAACTCCAAATAAAAAGCCAAATAATGCAAAAGTTTTTGTCAAACCACACTTTATCATGATTTATTAGCTTAAGTGTTCTGACATGAAAATCAGGGTGTGACACGTATTTCGCGAAAAAAACGTTTCCCTCTGACTGCTGGGATGCACCAGCTACATGTTCGCACGCAAGGAAGTGTGTCTGAAAAAAATGATTCGCCCCCTGACTGCTGGGACCCACCAGCTACATCTTTGCACGCAAGGAAGTGCCTGACAGTCGGGACCCGCCTGGTCGAAGCGTACGTAGCATTGTCATTCCGGTCGCGAACGTGTACGTACATACTGGTCGATGTAGAGGCGCGCACGTGTCGTAGTAGAGGCACGCACATAGCATGTACACATACGTACAGCGGCCAGGGTGCAAGAAAGTAAATATGGCGACGTACGTACATATGGGCGGGGTCTCGAACACCTACTCGCGCGTACGTACGGCCAGGGCTCGTGTACATGGCTGGGTCGGAACGGAGAAACAGCGTTGTCGTCATGTTCATGGGGAGCCAACCGGCTGGGTCGGAACGGAATGCGTCGTCGTGTTCATCGGGAGGGCTTGGACGGAACAGCCGATGGAAACGAGGCCTGGCGTACCGCGGAACGGAGGAAACGGCCTTGTGTTCGACCGGCCACGTTCGAAACGGGATCCTGTTCATCGGGAGGGGTCAGGCGTACCGCAAAACGGAGAAACAGACCTCCTACAGTCGAAATGGGGGTCCTGTTGATCATGAGGGGTGTGGCGTACCGCAAAATGGAGGAAACGGACTTGTGTTGGAGCGCTACGGTCGAAACGGTGGTCCTGCTCATCGGGAGGGGTGTGGCGTACCGCAAAACGGGACTCCATGGGATACTGTTCATCTCCACCGTCGACCCCCTCCAGCCTCCACGGGCTACTGTTCATCCACCGTCGACCTCCTCCAGCCTCCACCTACGACTGTTCAACCACGGGCTCCTGTTCATCCAGCCTCCACCGCGAGCTACTCCACCGGGCACTGTTCAACCAACCCTCTCCACGGGCTCCTGTTCAACCAGCCCTCCATGGGCTACTGTTCATCCAGCCCTCCATCGTCTACTGTTCATCCTACCCTCCACGAGGTGGTCCTGTTCATCCTGCCCTCCACGGGGTCATGTTCATCCAGCCCCAACCGGCTCGATCGATCGGGGTCCTGTTCATCCAGAGGCAACACAACGGGGTCCTGTTCATCCACCCCCACTGGGAACTATTCATCCAAACCCCCCAGCAACGCTCACTGTTCATCCAGAGGCAGCATCAGTCGGCTTCAGTTAGCAGCAGTAGCGAAGGAATCGCTCGATAGGGTTCAGTTAACAGCCATCGATCGATCGCTCAGGTTCAGTAACGCGTAGCCTGCAGTGCAATCGCTCGGATTCAGTTAGAGCCCAATGCCTCGCTCGGGTTCAGTTAGAGCCCAATGCCTCGCACCCACGCGCGTGCGTGTATGAGAAACGTGCATCGCTCGGCCCCGACCACGCACCGTGACTGGGAACACCCCGATATTTTCCTCGCCCTTGCTTATACCACAGTTTTCTCCGTCATGGACGGCCCAAATAATGTCATGCAGCTGCGTCTCCGGCCCGCCCAGGACGATAAGCCTATTTTCTGTCATGATTTTTTTGTCATAGAAGTAGGACCCCACCACATCTATGATGATACCGTGTTTTTTCACAATTACTGTCATAGAAGTGTCATAAGTATGCCAGGAAAAAAATTGGTTCGGCCCAAAATGTCACGGATGTGTCTTTTTTTGTAGTGATACCCCGTGATGGGAACCATATCTGTAGTCAACTCCATCGTAGAAGGGATGACACCAGTCACAAACATGGATGATTCAATTCATGGGACCTTTTGGTGCAGTTCACCTAAAATGAAGCAATGTCCCATGAGCTAGTAGCTTCTTCTTCTTCTTTTTTTAAGAAAAGGGCTCCAGCCTGGGTTCCATTTCCATCAGAAAACTAAACCCATAGAGCTTCTTCTTCATTAGTTGCAATAAAATTGAGCAACATCAAGGTTGGTCGTGAAGCTCCTGGAGAGTAGGCGGACCAGGACAGTTGAATCTCTAATGAAAAGAAGCAACTTATATTAATGGGAAATTTAGCAGGACATGAAAAAAAGTGCCATTGATTCATATTACTGGAGGCATTACATTGAAAACAACATTGGTTTAACGTGTCCTTACTTTTAACAGTGTGACTGCTACATTTTACAAGTGGCATTACATAAGAGCGGCTCGGGGCAACAAACATCAGAAGAGGATATCTGGGTTGGTCCCATTTTTGTTCGGTATATAGCCACCTTATACTGTGTGAGGCTAGCAAATCTAGTGTTGGACTTACTCTGTTGACTTGTCCCCCAGTCCCCACTTTCTTTCCTTTTTCAACCAATAGATCGGGTTTATATTGAGTTTGTACTACGTTCCCTTTATTTCCCTATTAGACCTAGAGACCAGTTGGATAGCCAGTCTCTGCTACTTTTCGCCCCCATTATTTCCTCTTTTGACCAAGTCCTAGATTCAGGTAACAAATCTTCCCCCAACCACCCCTTTCTTCCTTGTTTGAACCAAGTACTACTAGATTCGAGTGCATGAACTAGTTTTACCTCTTAACAGTAAAAAAAATTAGGTGGTTTTCGAATAGGTGATCGATCCTATCTACACGAGGGGGCTGAGAAATACTAAAAGATACAAATGCAGCAACGTCAGGAGCTCGGGAAGTAGAGAAAGGTCGGTTTTGAAGGAAGTTATACCTGAGGGTCGCCGGGATGTCGCTAGGTGGGTGGCGGGAGGCCGGATTTGCCCACACTATGGCAGCGAGGAAGAAGGGGTGGGAGGCCCTCCCTCGCCAGCGATGCTTGGGAGAGAATGGCAAGGCACGCTGATCGGGACACGCCGGCAGTGGGTAAGAGCCGTCGCCAAGGACGACCGCGTGAACGTTGCACCTTCTCACCTTCCCCGGCGGAGAGGATTCAGCTGGATCTGTGACCAGCGGTGAGTAGAGAGAGAGAGTGTGGCCACCGCTGCCGTGTTTAGATCGGGAGAGGACAAGACAGTGTGAAGACAGCAACACTAGAAAGCAAGCGGGGAGGCTCCTGCCTATATAGTGGAGTACTAGTTTTCTTTTGTCTACGGGCCGGAGCCGGCTTGACCTCGGCAATGACTGTCGAGATGTCTTCATGCATGTGCCCCGGAGGCGCAGTTGTCATCATTTTGATCTGAAGCACCGGATTATAACATATAACACGAAAAAATGCCACATGGCAAGAAATCATAACCTCACTGCCCAAAGGAGACAAGATGAGTCCGGACGGACAAACTAGACGAGGATCAAAGCTCAAATTAAAGAAATACTCATAGAAAAGGGGTCCGTCGATAGATGTCCTAATTAACATAGCCAGCTTGACCTAGATGGCAGGCGAGTAGTCTTCGTGCATGTGCCCCCAATGACTAGCCCAACTCAGTTGTCGCTGTTTAACCCTCTCAGTGATCCGAAGCACATGACACCTAATTTTGCGAGATGACAAGAAACCTTTTTTAGATTTCTCACCAGAACTACAGCCCTGTACAACACAGCCTGCATGATATGTAGACGATAGCCAATCCAGGCGTGTCTGCTGGAGTCTGGTCACATGCATGTACGAACTGATCTTCCATGTCTTGCAGGTACGTCTAGGTACCAACGTATATACTTCTATTAACTCACCCGACTTGTGGGGCCGGGGAGTGTTCCTATGGTCGGTTCTCAATTGCGTTCCCACATGTGTGTGCAAATGCAATATGACGCGCGTTACATTCGGAGAGCGGCATGCCAGACCGACCGCCCGTCTGGGGTGCGACGCGAACGCGACGGGCATGATGTATACTCCATACATGTGTACCGCCATTTTCTTGAGGTTTTGCTCCATGGCGCAATCCATGGATACAAAATTAGTATATTGTACTATTTAAAAGTCGAGGGCGGGGCTTTTCCCGCACGGTAGGCGGGGCAGTTCCGCCTAGTCAGTTCGACAAAGACGTGATAAGATGAGGGATAAGGCTGCTGCAAACATAGGGTCCTGTGATTTTACAGTGAGTTACTGCTGGACAGGTGGGGCCCGGTGATTTGTAGCGACCCGACCTCAGACGGTCAAGTCTTTGTGTTCAGTGTCATCCCTGGATCAGTAATGCTGACACACATAGTACTCGAAGGATTTATAATAGAGTAGCAATCACACACTTATTACATCGAATGTCTCAGAAGAGAACTTATTACAATAAATATGGCTTAAGGCCATCTAAAAACGATAACAGCGGAAGGCTTGGAAGATAAAGTGAGTCCATCAACTCCAACGGCATAGCTGAGTGCATGACAAACGACCTACGGCAGCTTACTCCTCGTCTGAAAAGTCTGCAACATGATATGTTAAAGCCCGAAAACGGGTCAGCACATGGAATATGCTGGCAATATAACACAGTAGAGCAATGAACAGATAAAAGCTATAACTACATGCATATTTGGCTGGTGGAAGCTCTATGGTTATAATGTTTTTTGCAAAAAGCCAATTTTTCCCTACAAGAAAGGAATATATTTTATTTAACTATCATGGTTGTCGAAACATTGAGAATGGTACCCCCATCTCAATCCCAATTAAAATTAATAATCAACCCAACAAAATAATTTAGAGTGATGAGATCCAAATGATTATCCAAGAACCAGATACTCAAGTTGTCCATAACCGAGGACACGGCTAACCATGATTAGTTTGTACACTCAGCAAAGGTTTGTGCACTTTTCCCCACAAGACTCGATCTCCTCCGTTGGATTTCTCGCACTACATGGTATTTGAGAAACGGATGACCGAGACACAGTTTTTCAGAAGCATTAACTCTAACCCCGGGTAGACCGTACCAACCTACATCCCCTACATCTCCTAGCCTACCACTGGAAGGTGTCATGCAACTTACTCCACTATGCTAGAGCCCATAATAGCTTGTGGCTGCACACGGATGTTTCTAGCATGAATAATCTTATGATCCCTTTGAGCCTGGGTGGCGGACCATAGGAGGATCACACGGTATAACACCGAGATCTCCTAGGACAACACTAGTATAACCCCAGGTGCCCAAAACCAACAATCCACCCAGATGTGTATTAAAGTTGCCACCTTAGAATTGAACCATTAATTAACAAACTCACATATGTCATGGATACACTCAAACCCAATCCACGTATACTAGCATAGCATAGAGTTATAAGCATAACATAGAAGTAACTCCCAAGGGTTTGATAATGAAACAGGTAATAGGTTCTACCTCATCAACTACTTCCCAATAGCCACATGTTAATCACATCCTAATCATGTAGTGTTTGAGGATTGTAACTAATGCATAAAAACTGGGTATGAAAGAGTATGATCAATGTGTTACTTGCCTTGTTGACGATCCACAAAACCTAGTGACTCGTAGTAGCACGCTTCGCACTCTGGGTGTTCTATCGCAAACAAGCAATAGCATATATAAGCAATCAAGCAAAGAAGCACGGGTAAAACTTAAATCAGAAGATCTAATCAGAAATTTCAACTGAAGAACTCCGGTTTGCAAAAAGAATCAAATCAAACGGAGCAACGAAACTCAAACTGCGAAAGAAACAAGATACGATTACTAATCTGGACTAAACTCAAATTTTATTGTGTCAAAATACTGTTCAAGTTGGTTAAACAGAAAGAGGGCTTCGAGACAAAGACCTAGGCACTTGTTTCACCTGATTTGGATAAACGAGCGAAAAGATAAACTAAAACGAAGATCAGTGCAGAAATCACGATCGAAAATAATCGCGGGTAAACCCTGGAAAAAGAAAAAACGACGAACAGGCTAACGAATGAATGTTCGCTTTCTGCGACTAACACACGAGCAGCATTCGTTAAAACGAACGTACGGACGAACGTCCGCTAAATAAATAAACCGTCGGAAAACCGGACGAACCGATCTATATAAAAAAACGAAATCTAGAAAAAAACCGAACGGTTTTTCTGAGAAAACCGACGAACGGCGGCAACGGCGGCGGCTACCTCCGGCGAGGTCATCGTCGGCGGCGGTATGGCGGGGCGGCGGCGGCATAGCTCCGGCGAGCGGCGCTGGCGGCGGCGGGCGACGGGCGGCGCTAGGGTTCAGCAGGGCGCAGCGCGGCTTGGCCTGTCGGGGTCGCGGGCCTCGGCTTTTAAAGCCGCTCGGGCCAAGTGTCCTAGCCAGACACGGCTAGGTAAGTCGGTTACTTTCTTTTAAATCCTGGCGCAGAAAAACTAACGAAATAAATACTAAACGGACTCCAAAAATCCCAAAGTAAATTTTTGCGGTCCTCTACAAATATTCCGCAGCAAGTGAACATTTATTTGGGCCTCTAGTGCAATTTTGAAAAACGCGTATTTTTTGTTAATTCAAATGAAATAGCGATAAAATCCAAATGAAACTTATTATTTGATTTTAGTATTTTTCCTCCAATATTTCATTTATTTTGGAGAAGTCATATTATCTCCTCTCATATATTTTTTATATGAAATATTCGGAGAGAAAAATTATTAAAACCAAAATGATCCTTGTTTCGATATTTGACAAAATTCAAATATGAAAACGGTGAAATCCCCAACTCTCTCCATGAGTCCTTGAGTTGCTTAGAATTTCCAGGATCGCAACACGAAATGCAATAAAATATGATATGCATGAATGACCTATGTATAACATTCCAAATTGGAAATTTGGGATGTTACAAACCTACCCCCCTTAAGATGAATCTCGCCCTCGAGATTCGGCTTGGCTAGAAAATAGGTGTGCGTGGTCCTTGCGTAGATCATCCTCTCTTTCCCAGGTGGATTCCTCCCCGGTATGGTGGCTCCACTGAACTTTGCAAAACTTGATAACCTTGCTGCGAGTAACTCGGCTGGCAAACTCGAGAATTTGGACAGGTTTCTCCTCATATGTCAAATCACTATCCAACTGAATTGCTTCTAGGGGCATTGTATCTCTCAGAGGAATATCTGCCATCTTTGCATGGCACTTCTTCAACTGGGAAACGTGAAACACATCATGAACTCCTGATAGTCCTGCAGGTAGCTCCAACTTGTAGGCAACATGTCCCATGCGTTCCAAAACACGGTACGGTCCCACAAATCTCGGGGCTAATTTTCCCTTAACTCCAAAACGTTTGACTCCTCGCAGAGGTGACACTCGCAGATATGCTCTATCTCCGATTTCATAGGCTACCTCCTTGCATTTCAAGTCTGCGTAATCCTTCTGATGGGACTGAGCTACCTTCAGTCTGTCTCGAATCAGCTTAACCTTCTCTTCAGACTCTTTAATCAAATCTGGTCCAAACAACTAGCAGTCTCCAACTTCATCCCACATCAACAGTGTTCGACATCATCTTCCATGCAGGGCTTCAAATGGTGCCATCTTCAAACTGGCCTGGTAGCTATTATTGTATGAGGACTCCGCGTAGGGAAAATTATCATCCTAGTCCATAGTCTAGCGCACAAGCCCTCAACATGTCCTCTAGAATTTGATTGACTCTCTCGCTCTGTCCATCTATCTGCGGATGAAAAGTTGTACTAAACTCTAGCCTGGTACCTAAAGTCTGGTGCAGCTAATGCCAAAACTTTGAAGTAAACTGCGTTCCTCTATCTGATACGATGGTCCTTGGAACTCCATGCAGACATACGATCCTGGTCATGTATATCTGGGCCAACTTCGCACTGGTATAGGTGGTTTTCACTGGGATAAAGTGAGCTACTTTGGTCAAGCGGTCCACTACTACCCAGATAGAATCGTATCCCGATCGGGTCCTAGGTAATCCGGTGATAAAATCCATGCCAAGCTTATCCCACTTCCATTCGGGTATCGGCATAGGCTGCAGTAATCCTGTGGGCTTCTGATGTTCTGCCTTCACTCTCTGACATACATCACATACGGCTACATACTCGGCAATATCCTTCTTCATTCCGGTCCACCAGAAATGCTCCTTCAAATCCAAATGCATCTTGGTGTTTCCGGGGTGTATCGAGTATGGCGACTCATGGGCTTCCTGAAGTATCAACTTCCTGATCTCTGCATTGTTTGGCACATAAACACGGTCCTCGAACCACAAGGTGTCATGCTTGTCCTCACGAAAACCTTTGGCTTTTCCTTCACTCATCTTCTCCTTTATTTCAGCAATTTCTTTGTCATGCTTCTGAGCTTCTCTAATATTTTCCAACAATGTTGAATGAACCTCCAATTCTGCAACAAAACCTCTAGGAACTATCTCCAAATGAAGCCCCCTGAGATCTTCTCCTAACTCCTTTGACAAACCTCATGTTACTAAGGTATTGGCATAACTCTTCTAGCTTAAAGCGTCTGCTACGACATTGGCCTTGCCTGGATGATAGTGCAACTTCATATCGTAATCCTTTATGAGCTCCAACCATCTCCTTTGCCTGAGATTTAACTCCTTCTGTGTGAAAATGTACTTCAAACTCTTGTGATTCGTGTACACATCACAACGGTTTCCAATAAGAAAATGTCTCCAGGTCTTGAGCGCATGCACTATGGCTGCTAACTCCAAATCACGCGTCACATAATTTAACTCATGTGGTCAAAGTTGACATGAGGCATATGAAACAACCCTTCCATCTTGCATAAGTAGTCCTCCAAGTCCTAAGCGAGAGGCGTCCCAATACACTTGGAAATCCTTGCATATATGCGGCAGAATCGGCATTGGGGTTGTAGTCAAACGTTTCTTCAACTCCTGGAAACTTGCTTCACATTCTTCAGTACAATGGAACTTGGTGTCCTTCTTTAGCAATGTCGTCATAGGATTCGCAATCTTGGAGAAATTCTCGATAAATCTCCGATAGTCGAGTCCAAGAAAACTGCGGATCTCTCCAACTGAGGTGGGTGCCAACCACTCGGTGACTGACTGAACCTTGGTAGGATCCACTGCTATACCTTCTCCTGATATAACATGTCCAAGAAATCCAACTTCCTTCAACCAAAACTCACATTTGTTGAACTTGGCATATAATTGATGTTCCCTGAGCTTCTCAAGAACTAAACGTAAATGCTCCTTGTGTTCCTCTTCATTCTTCGAGTATACCAACATATCATCAATGAACACCACGACAAACTTATCCAAGGACTCCATGAACACCTTGTTCATCATACTCATAAATAGGAAGGGGCGTTAGTCAGTCCAAATGACATAATCGTATACTCATATAACCCGTACCTTGTGGTGAACGCTGTCTTTGGTATATCCTTTTCTCAAATCTTCAGATGGTGATATCCTGATCGCAAATCGATCTTCGAAAACACTTTAGCTCCTTGTAGCTGGTCAAACAAATCATTGATCATCGGTAGTGGGTACATGTTCTTGATAGTCACTTCATTCAACGCACGATAATCAACAACCATTCTCAATGATCCATCCTTCTTCTCAACCAAGAGCACTGGTGCTCCCCATGGTGATGAACTTCGTCGGATGTAACCTTTCTCCAACAACTCCTTAATCTGCTTCTTGATCTCTTCCAGATCATTTGCGGGCATCCGGTACGGTCTCTTCGATATTAGTCTGGTGCCTGGCATTAACTCTATCAAAAACTCAATATCTCGATCTGGCGGCATGCCTGGTAACTCCTCTGGAAATACATCAGGGTAATCCTTCACTACCGGCACTTCCTCCTGAACAACTCCTGAGAGAGAATTTACTTGAGTCCTCCTAGGCGCATGCCTAGATACATAGTTCATCCTTTTACTCTCCAGGGTGGTGAGTAGAATTGATCTGCTAGCACAGTCAATGTTTCCTCCATACTTTGATAACCAATCCATTCCTAGTAACACATGCAATCCTTGTGACTCCACAATTACTAGGTCTGAGGGGAAAACATGGCTACCAATGGTTAAGGGTATCCGATCGCACCATCGGCTGGCCATATAATCTGCACCTGGTGAGCTCACTAGCAAGGGTGTCCTAAGGGCTAAGGTGGGTAACTTAAACTTGTCCACAAATCCCCTTGAAATCTATGAATGTGATGCACCAGTATCAAAAAGAACGAGAGTGGTAAATGACTTAACCAAAAACTTACCGATAATCGCATCTGGCTGCTCTTCAACCTCCTCCACGTTCACGTGGTTCACTTGTCCCCTGTTGAAAGGGTTGGGCTTCTTCCGAGCGCTTCCATTGCCATTTTCGTTCTTCAATTCTGAACAATCATTGGCATAGTACCCAGTCTTCCTGCACTTGAAACAGGTAAGGTGACTTTGATCCTTCTTGGCGGGTGTGGCTAGGTTAGAGTGGTTCTAGTTACTGCCTGCTCCATTCCCATTTCCATTCTTGGGGCCGCTATGGTTATGCGAACTACCTCCATTATGAGTGTGGCCTCCATGATTATGGGTCAATCCTCCCGAGTTCGGGGTGAAATGAGGCTTCTGCTGAGCTCCAGAATTGTACTTTCCTTGTCCATACTTCCTCTTGGGGCTCTCAACCTACTGCTGCTTCCCTTCAATCATAAGAGCCTTGTCTACCAGCTCCTGGTAGTTGTTAAATGTTGCCACCATCAACTGCATGCTCATCTCATCATTAATCCCTTCCATAAACTTCTCTTGCTTCGCGGCATCTGTGGACACATCATCAGGGGCATAACGAGATAGCTTGCTAAACTCATCTACATATTGGGCCACAGTATGATTACCCTTGCGCAAGTTGCGAAACTCATGCTTCTTCATGCTCATAGCTCCAGTTGAGACATGGGCTATGCGGAAAGCTTGCTGAAACTGCTCCCAAGTAAAATTGGCTATGGGAAAAGTGGCTGTGTAAGTCTCCTACCATGCGGCTGCGGGTCCATCCAATTGGTGTGCTGCAAAACGCACCCTCTCAACATATGTCCAACCAGCAGTGGTTAGCTCCCTTCCAATCCTACGTAGCCAATCATCCACAACTATGGGCTCGGTGCTACTGGAAAACACCGGCGGCTGTAACCTCAGAAAGCGGGCTAAGTTGTCAACTGGAGGTGGTGCCGGTGGGTTGTTATTGTTGTTGTTGTAGTTGTTGTTGTTGTTGTTGCCCTGATTCTAAACTAACAATTGCATCAAGGCATTCTGCTGCTGGATCAACTGGGTGAGCTCCGGTGGGAAAGCAAAACTGGGGTCATGTCTCGGAGGCATCTGATGGGTTTTAGAGGGGAGAGATTAGAATAGAATGAGGTCTAAGGAGAAAGCACTACCCATATGCACATGAGACAAACACAATCATATCATATCACTCAATCTATCAAGAAAGGGCATACAATCGATCTAACTATCGTTATAGTGCTCGGACTATTCTATATACATGGGGAAACACTACTGATCATATGGTGGTCTACTAGAAATTTTGATCGGTGGAAGACTCCATGATATCTGCTCCAGCTTCGTCTTCATAATCATCATCACTATCGTCGGGGTCGGAGTCGGTATCATCAATGATGATGTAGTCTTCAGAACGAATTTCCTTGGGTTCGTCGTCTTCTCCTCCTGGCATGGGGTCTCCCATGAAAACTCCTACCTTCCTTGTCATGTCGTCATTCCTCTCCACAAGTATCATCATTTCCTCTTCATATCCATCGCATGTAGAGTTAAGCTCCTCTTCTAGCTCTGTGATCTTGGTCATCGCCTTCTTCAAATCTATCATGCTTGCACACATCTGGTTCTCCTGGCAATGAATATGATGGTTTAACTCCTGGATGAATGCTGCAATGGACCTGTCCTTCCTGGTGCTGATCATCTCGCAATGCTCATCTCTGTGCCCACATATCTGGTAGATAGTGTCATTAAGCTCCTTGTGGTAAACTATGTCGATGTGTCCTATGGCGATGTGGGATGTCATGCTCTTGCCTAGACTCCAGGTTGGTGCATCAAAGGAAAACTCTATGGGTTTAGTGACTAGTGTGAACGTCCTTCCTGGGATTTGAACTTGAATCAACCAACGCTCCTCTTCCGGTAAAGTGGCGGTGCAGGACCCGGTGAAGCTTGGTATTCCGATGTTCAGGTACCTAGTGACTTCCTTCAAATGTCGTCTAAACGGGGTGTCTTCATCCGGCTGTGTAAACTTGTTCCTTAAGTCCGCTATCCTAAAGAGTAGAAAATAGAGAGGAATCAGAAATGAGTAGAGAAGAGTGTCCTATGGCTCATCTTAGTGGTTGTGTCCTACATTCAGCGTGTGCTCTGATACCATCTTGTAGCGACCTGACCTCAGACGGTCAAGTCTCTATGTTCAGTGTCATCCCTGGATCGGTAATGCTGACACACACAGTACTCAAAGGATTTATAACAGAGTAGCAATCACACACTTATTCCACAGAATGTCTCAAAAGAGAACTTATTTAACACCCACAATGCGGCTATATCTCCCACGTGTCGGGGCACGACTTAGAGGCATAGCTGCATGGTAGGTTTGTCGCAAGAGGGGTAATCTTCACACATCCCATGTACTAAATAAGAAAGGGATAAATAGTTGGCTTACAATTGCCACTTCACACAAATACAAGTTAAACATACATCATCCAGAATACAATCAAGGTCCGCCTACGGAACCAAAGTAAAAGAAGACAGCCCCAAATGCTAGATCCCCGATCGACCCGACTGGGCTCCACTACTGATCAACATGAAACGAAACAAGACAACGAACAAGATCTTCATCAAGCTCCCACTGGAGCTGGGTTGCGTCATCTGCACTGGTATCATCGGCACCTGCAACTGTTTTGAAGTATCTGTGAGCCACGAGGACTCAGCAATCTCACACCCGTGAGATCAAGACTATTTAAGCTTATGGGTAGGAAAAGGTAGTGAGGTGGAGCTGCAGCAAGCACTGGCATATATGGTGGCTAACATACGCAAATAAGAGCGAGAAGAGAAGCAACGCAACGGTTGTGAACTAGAAGTGATCAAGAAGTGATCCTGAAACTACTTACATTCAAGCATAACACAAGAACCGTGTTCACTTCCTGGACTCCACCGAAACAAGACCATCACGGCTATACACGCGGTTGATGCATTTTAATTAAGTTAAGTGTCAAGTTCTCTACAACCGGACATTAACAAATTCCCATCTGCCCATAACCGCGAGCACGGCTTTCTAAAGTTCAAACCCTGTAGGGGTGTCCCAACTTAGCCCATCACAAGCTCTCACGGTCAACGAAGGATATTCCTTCTCCCAGGAAGACCCGATCAGACTCGGAATCCCGGTTACAAGACATTTCGACAATGGTAAAACAAGACCAGCAAGACTGCCCGATGCGCCGACATCCCGATAGGAGCTGCACATATCTCGTTCTCAGGGCAACACCAGATAAGCTAAGCATACATGTACCAACATAACCCAAGTTACCAAGGGACGGTCTCGCACGGTGCTCTGGTTTGGACCAACACATAGACAAGCACTGGCCCGGGGGGGTTAAAATAACATGACCCTCGGGAGCGCGACTCCCAAAGGAAAAGTAGGTGGTGGTGAGGCAAATGGTAAAACCAAGGTTGGGCCTTGCTGGAGGAGTTTTATTCAAAGCGAACTGTCAAGGGGTTCCCATAACACCCAACCGTGTAAGGAACGGAAAATCAAGGAACATAACACCGGTATGACGGAAACTGTGGCGGCAAGAGTGGAACAAAACACCAGGCATAAGGCCAAGCCTTCCACCCTTTACCAAGTATATAGATGCATTAATTAAATAAGAGATATTGTGATATCCCAACATATCCATGTTCCATACATGGAACAAACTTAATCTTCACCTGCAACTAGCAACGCTATAAGAGGGGCTGAGCAAAGCGGTAACATAGCCAAACAACGGTTTGCTAGGAAAGGTGGGTTAGAGGCTTGACATGGCAATATGGGAGGCATGATATAGCAAGTGGTAGGTATCGCGGCATAGCAATACAGCGAGCAACTAGCAAGCAAATATAGAAGTGATTTCGAGGGTATGGTCATTTTGCCTAAGATTCCGCAAGGAAGAAGAATGGGTCCATGAAGAAGACAAGCGGACGTAGTCGAACGGATCCTCACAAATCCGGAACGAAACCGAAGTTAACGAGAGAAGCAACCCAGAAATAAGCAAGCAACATAGTAAACAACCATCACATAAGCATGGCATGATGCACAACCAAGTATGATGCATGCCTGGTTTAATGAGGCATGGCATGGCAAAGTGCACAAGCAAAACTACAAGTTAAGTGGAGCTCAATATGCAACGAGTTGCATATTGACGGAACACCACAACAATTATTTAGTTCTCTCCCGTTTAAGCACTCAACAAAATTAAATGTTGGTTAGCATGGCAAGGGGTGAAGCATATGAAATCTACCTATCTCAACAAGTTTAAATGAGGCCGGAACAACAAACAACAATTCCGGAAAATCCCAATGTGCATATTATGAATATGGTACTATTCTGACCAAAACACAATTTTAGAGTTGTTAAACATGCAAGAAGAGTGCACCACGTTAAACTAGGCATTTTATACCCCATTTACATATAAAGTTTATTAAGTTTGGACCTACGGTTATTGAGTTATGAAATAAATCATTTTAGCATGGCATAGGAGAAAATAAATGCAAACAACAGTTTAAACATTTTTAACATGCATGAAAGTGGCATATTATTAACCTACACAAAATTCTAAGCACTTTTCATATATAATTCATTTCTATCTGATGCACGGTTTGAGAGTTATAATATGCATGAACTCTAGGGACTATTCTGCAAAACTGTTAGTCTCTGGAATAAAAGACAAAAATGCAGGCATGGAAAAAACTACACTGGGCCAAAACTGGGTGAGCGCAGGATAATATGCGGCGCACAGGGCGGGGGAAAAATAGTGGCTTCTCACATTAGGCCATGGGCCTGGTCGGTGGGGAGGCTGGTGGGGCGCTGCTGGGCCTCGGGCCGAATGGGCCTTGCTGGATGGGCCACAGCTCCTACTCGTCGTCCTCGCACGCAACACGCGACATAGGAGACAGGGTCAACGGCGGCGGCGTGATGCAGGACGACGGAGGCATGGCGCATGACGGCAAGGAGACATGGGACCGACGGGATTGAACGGATCCGGCGATGGGGATCCCAGATCCGGTGACAGAGGTGGCCGGTGGCGCTCGAGGATGCGGAAAACCGACGAAGTGGAGCTCGCCCATGGCAGCTCTGCAGGGGAAGGGAGAGAGAGCTGTGAGGTCGGAAAGAAGGAGAAGGAGAGGGCGACGGGGAGGCGGCAACCTGGCAGAGGTGGAGGAGGTCGACGACGGGCGTGCTCCGGCGGCCTTGGTCACCGGCGGCGGATGGCAGGGCGTGAAGGGGAGGAGATCGAGACTCTCCCGCTCTAGAACGGAGGCAGTGGCGTGCGGGCTCGGGGGCGGGCCCCAATGGGCTCCGTGGGCTTGCTCCGGGCCTGGGCGGGCCACGGCGGTGCGGAGAGGCAGGGGGGACGCGTGGCCTGCCCGGATTGGCCATGGGAGGTGGTTGGGGACGTCTCAACCAACGGCGGTGCGCCATGTGGCGAGATGGTGGTGGCTGGCGCCGGAAAACAAGGGTGAGGTGGCTGCCGTAGGTGACAAGTGGCAGCGGCGCGCTGAAATCAAGGGAAGGGGCTGTCGGCTGCCAAAAATGGAAGGGGTCCTTCCTTCTATAGGCAGGGGTCTAGGGTTGGGGTTTTTGCTCCGTTTCGGAGCCGTTCGATCGCTATCGGACGGTCCGGAGCGGAGGGGGAGTAGGTGGGCTACAGGTGAGTGGAAGTGGGCTATGGAGAGCGGGTTGGGCTGAGAGAAGAGAAGAGAGAGAGAGGCCCGGCGACTGTTTCCGGAGACCAAAAACGTCCGACGTTTTGACCGACTATAATGCCGCTATAGTTATCCGTTGGGGCGTCAAACGAACTCCGAATGCGATGAAACTTGGAAGGCGGTCTACTGACAACATAACAAGATCGCACGCCAACTCTCATCCCATTCCGAGAACATTTCCCGGTCACTTATAAAATACTATTATGGATATGTCGCGGGCGCGTGCGAGTGTGTCTGGGCTCGGAACGGACAAGAGAAGGAACGGGGAGAACCTGGACGGATGCAAGTTTTGAAAACATGATGATGCAATGCACATGATGACATGGCAAGATGCGACACGCAAGCAAAAGACAAGGTAACAACGACAAATAACTGGAAGACACCTAGCGCAACGGTCTCGGGGCGTCACAACTTATTACAATAAATATGGCTTAAGGCCATCTAAAAATGATAATAGCAGAAGGCTTGGAAGATAAAGTGAGTCCATCAACTCGAACGGCATAGCTGAGTGCATGACAAACGACCTACGGCAGCTTATTCCTCATCTGAAAAGTCTGCAACATGATATGTTGCAGCCCGAAAACGGGTCAGCACATGGAATATGCTGGCAATATAACACAGTAGAGCAATGAACAGATAAAAGCTATCACTACATATATATTTGGCTGGTGCAGGCTCTATGGTTATAATGTTTTTGCGAAAAGCAATTTTTGCCTACAACAAAGGAATATACTTTATTTAGAGTGATGATATCCATCTGATAATCCAAGAACCAGATACTCAAGTTGTCCATAACTGAGGACACGACTAACCATGATTAGTTTGTACACTCTGTAGAGGTTTGTGCACTTTTCCCCACAAGACTCAATCTCCTCCGTTGCATTTCTCGCACTACATGGTGTTTGAGAAACGGATGACCGAGACACAGTTTTTCAGAAGCATTAACTCTAACCCCGGGTAGACCGTACCAACCTACATCCCCTACATCTGCTAACCTACCACTGGAAGAGGTCATGCAACTTACTCGACTATGCTAGAGCCCATAATAGCTTGTGGCTGCACACGGAAGTTTCTAGCATGAATAATCTTATGATCCCTTTGAGCCTAGGTGGCGGACCATACGTGGATCACACGGTATAACCCCGGGATCTCCTAGGACAACACTAGTATAACCCCAGGTGCCCAAAACCAACAATCCACCCAGATGTGTATTAAAGTTGCCACCTTAGAATTGAACCATTAATTAACAAATTCACATATGTCATGGATACACTCAAACCCAATCCACGTCTACTAGCATAGCATAGCGTTATAAGCATAACGTAGAAGTAACTCCCAAGGGTTTGATAATGAAACATGTAATAGGTTCTACCTCATCAACTACTTCCCAATACCCACATGTTAATCACATCCTAATCATGTAGTGTTTGAGGATTGTAACTAATGCATCAAAACTAGGTATGAAAGAGTATGATCAATGTGTTACTTGCCTTGCTGAAGATCTGCAAAACCTAGTGACTCATAGTAGCACGCTTCGCACTCCGGGTGTTCTATCGCAAACAAGAAATAGCATACATAAGCAATCAAGCAAAGATGCACGGGTAAAACTCAAATAAGAAGATCTAACCAGAAAGTTCAACTGAAGAACTCCGGTTTGCAAAAAGAATCAAATCAAACGGAGCAACGAAACTCAAACTGCGAAAGAAACAAGGTCTGATTACTAATCTGGACTAAAGTCAAATCTTAGTGTGTCAAAATCCTGTTCAAGTCGGTTAAACAGAAAGAGGGCTTCGAGACGAAGACCTAGGCGCTTGTTTCACCTGATTTGGATAAACGAGTGAAAAGATAAACTAAAACGAAGATCAGGGCAGAAATCGCGATCGAAAATAATCGCGGAAAAAAACCCTGGAAAACGGAAAACTGATGAACAGGCTAACGAACGAACGTTCACTGTCTGCGGCTAACGGACGAACAGCGTTTGTTAAACGAACATACGGACGAACGTCCGCTAAATAAATAAACCGACGGAAAACCGGACGAATTGATCTTTATAAAAAACGAGATCTAGAAAAAAAACGAACGGTTTTTTTGAGAAATCCGACGACCGGCGGCAACGGCGGCGGCTACCTCCGGCGAGGTCAGCGGTGGCGGCGCGGCTCCGGCGGGACGGTGGGACGGCGGCGCGTGGCGCTGGCGGCGGCGGGCGACGGGCGGCGCTAGGGTTCGGCGGGGCGCAGCGCGGCTTGGGCTGTCGGGGTCGCGGGCCTCGGCTTTTAAAGCCGGCCGGGCCAAGTGTCCTAGCCAGACACGGCTCGATAAGTCGGTTACTTTTTTTAAAATCCTGAAGCACAAAAACTAATGAAAGAAATACTAAACGGACTCCAAAAATCCCAAAATAAATTTTCACGGCCTCTAAAAAAATTCCGGACCAAGTGAACATTTATTTGGGCCTCTAATGAAATTTTGAAAACGCGTATTTTTCCTAATTCAAATAAAATAGCGATAAAATCCAAATAAAACTCATTATTTGATTTTAGTATTTTTCCTGTAATATTTCATTTATTTTGGAGAAGTCATATTATCTCGTCTCATATATTTTTAATATGAAATATTTTCGGAGAGAAATTATTAAAACCAAAATGATCCTTGTTTCGATATTTGACAAAATTCAAATATGCAAATGGTGAAATCCCCAACTCTCTCTGTGGGTCCTTGAGTTGCTTAGAATTTCCTGGATCGCAACATGAAATGCAATAAAATATGATATGCATGAATTACCTATGTATAACATTCCAAATTGGAAATTTGGGATGTTACATGATTTGACTTGCCATTATCATTTTAACTGCGGCGCTACGACTGGCTTGAGTCTCCCGATTCCTGACCACCTCCATACATGTGCCTCTCCCAATGCTCCATCATGTAGAGGCTGGCTCTTGCTTGAGAGCCCACTCCTCCACTTTTTCCTTGCCTCTTTCCCCCAGATATGCAAAAATGCCATGTAAAGCGGGCTTATAGCCCACTATTGTACTTGATCCTACAGGTGCTAAGCCTGCCACATAGGCATAAAGTCCGATGTGGCAAGTTAATTAAGAAGAGAGAGACTAGTTTGGTGACCAGAGGAAGAAACGGTGATAAGCGCATGTACCTAGATGAAGCAAACTTAGCAACAAAAAACTAAGCACCTATGCATTGGGGACTTGAGTTTCTAAGCCATTTAATGCCCATAAAACCTCATCTAAGCACCATTTCATTGGAAGAGGTCACTCCTTGGCAAATGCAATAAATACTACAAAGAAAGAGATAGAGAGAAGTAAACAAAAAATACTCTTATAACCAACATTACAGCTAACCATGTTGTATGAGTGACTAAGTGATGACTATGTATGACATGCCAACATCATATAGCCTACCGCACCGTGTTAAATCTCCAAGGGCGCGACCACGCGAGCGAGGCGACGATCATGGTAGGCGCGACCATGATACGGGCTGCTGGCAGCCCTTGGATCTGAGATCGAACGGTCGCATGCTAAGTTGCTAAAAATTTGCAGAATAACCCTCCAGGATAGGATATTCACCCATAGGTCTAGAATCATGCCATGAAACCGTTCGATCTCAGATCCAAGGGCTTTCGGAATCCCGTATCATGGGAGAATGGAAAGCTTCGTATCACCTGTAATTTTCCCGACGCTTGAGATGACATCGAAAGCCATTTAATTGGGTGTCGAGTAGACATGACATCTAATTGGGCCCCCATAGTACTGTGCATGAATCCATTTATCCACCAGGCAAGCCACTACCCTGCCATTTTCACGCCCCCCCCCACTCGACATTTTTACAATCGATAAACCACTCCTAGTCATCCCGTCCTTTCACATTATGGCAGTTCCACTAATCCTAACCCTCCTCCCAAATCCATGGCATCCCAAATCTCCATGATCGGCGGTGAGTACAAGGTTAGAACCATCACCGGTGATGAGTTCTACGTCATCTACACCCATTCTTCAGCAAATGTCAAAGAATGCCTTGCTCGCTTCAAACGCATGTTCGAAAACTCAAATGATGAGTGGGTCGCTGGGCTAGATGTTGAGTACACCACAGTCCTGGGAAGCGAGAAGAATCTAAAGGACGTAGAGAAGAAGAAGCCCGCCATGATCCAGGTTTGCGTGCATGACTTATGCTTGGTCTACCACATATGCCAAGCCGACATTGAGTGCCAGGATTTTAAGAATTTCTTCAAGGACGGTCGAGTCAAATTTGTTACTGTAGACTTTAGGAACGACAAGGAAATCCTGGGTCGGATAGGCCTCGTTGGAGGCGACCCCTTCGACCTCCAGAAGAAAGGGCTGGTGCCCTCCCGTGATCAGCCTTCAATGCTGACCCTGGCAGGAGCCATGGTTCATCCTTCGTACGGTACACTGAAGAAACATTCGTTCTAGTTTCATCATGCATGGGAGTGGAATGTACTAGATATAAACCACATCCAGTACGCTGCAATGGATGGCTACCTTTGTTTCAATATCTACAAGGGTTGGATGAAGAGCAAGAGCCAAGTGTGCGATTCAAGCAAAGAAGTATCGGCCAAGAGGAAGAGGGACAAGGACGAAGTCAAGGATGTGGTTGAGGAGTCCGAGTAAGGTGGCAGTATCGTTGCTCATGGTGGTTCTAATGCAGTGTCTACCGGATTAGTTGCTTAGTTTAATTTCAGATGTGCTTAGTTTTATTTGAGGGGTGTGTTGTGCTGAGCCCCCAGCAGAACTATGTTATGTTTCTTCTTGTTATATTTCATACATTTCATCTTTTAGTTGGTATAGTACTACCACTCGTTTCTTCACATTATATATGTACAATATATATGGCCAACATCATATAGCTAGCAGTTTAGTTATCAAAGAATTTCAGGGTGCTTAGTTTTGTCAAAGAATTCCAGGGTGCTTAGTTTTATTTGAGGGGTGTGTTGTGCTGGAGACCATTAACTTATCATTGTGAGAATCGGCTTATTTTTGTCATGTAACATGGTTAATGGGTCTGACGTGAAAATAACAATGTCTAATGGCGTTTCTGAGGAAACATCTAACTTAACGATGGCATTTTTTAGATATCTAATTGCATTTCTGAGCAGGCATCTCATGATCGATGGCATTTTTTGAGTAGTTGTAACTTCTAATGGGAAAACTGAGTAGTGATACACAACTAGTGGCATAAATAGTAAGAACCCAAGAATTCAATAGGTATGCTAATTTCTTTATTTCTTTATACCTTTGTGTGCGAAACAATATATGCTGCCTCCCCCCAGATTTTCTTTACAGAGGCAACATAGAACTATATGAGTGCCCTGTTAAATTTTTGACTTATTCTGGGTTCGTTTGGCCTTTTTTGTACATTAATTGAGTTTCTAGTCATTTAATGTGCATAATTCAAATTTGAACTACAAGCACATGCTCCCATGCACCAAAGTTGATTGAAAAATGACATGTGTGTCCTCGGGTGAATTTCTAGGTCACATGCAAGAAATGGGAATGAAATTCAAACATCTGGGCATCGTGGTTCTACCGAGAACATTGAGAAGCTTGGTTTTAAAATTCTTGTAAATCCAAAACACGCCTGAAAATCATGAAACTTGGGATGGTGTCATGTCATGGTACTACCATGTTGTGGAAAAAATATTGCAGAATAGGAACAAGTTTTGGTATATGTTTCTTGCAAACCGGAGCTTCTCTCAAGAAGGCTCGTGTTTCTGAGAGGGAACATGTCACCTTTGTGTGCATAATTCAAATTTTAAATACAAGCACATGCTCCAGTGCACCAAAGCTGGTTGAAAAATCACATGTGTGTCCTTGGGTAAATTTCTAGGTCCCATCCCAGAAATGGGAATGAAATTCAAACATCTGGGCATCATGGCTCGGCTAGAAACATTGAGAAACTTGGTTTTTTAATTCCTGTAAATCCGAAACACGCATGAAAATCATGAAACTTGGCTTGGTGTCATGACATGGCACCAACATGTTGTGGTAATTTTGTTGTCCGATTTGCGAAAGCGCACACATTAACAATCAACAAAGTCATTTTGGAACAAGTGTTGTCAGGTTACAATCGGAAACACAAGTATTATTGAAACCGTGGGCGTTCTATTTACCCTTTATGTGCCGCCACGCGTCCCCTTTTTTATTAGCTAGGAGGCGCTGTGCAGGGTAGCTATTTGAGTACGGAAGGCGTGCGAGCCCTTTGACCTCTATCAGCCGTCCACCTCTCTCCCAAGGTCTCCATTATTGGCGCCCAAGCCTCTGTTTAATGGTGTGGCAATGTCTCACTCGACTGAGATTTAAGAGAGAAAAAAGGAAATTTGAAAATAAAATTTTGTACGGATCTTGATGTAAGATCCGACGGACCTATATAGCATCTACTGCGACTTATAGCAAGACTGATGAATATATATAAGGACGACGAGAGTGGATAATAATTTTCTTACATAATTAGGAAGATAATTAAAAAAGGCACATGCGGCTACACCCAAAATACACAAGGGAAAAAGAAGAAGGAAGACACATACAACGATCTGGCTCACTGATCTCTACTTTCTTTATGCGTTGCAGGTCGTGGAGACTAGTTCTCGCGGCGGGCGATGATCTCTTTCATGAGTTTCATGTCCTTAATGAGCTTCTTGGCAGCATCCATGGATTCCTCCACCAGCCTGCTGCGCTCGATGCAGAGCATGGCATTCTCGTCCATAAGTTTCTTGATGATGACGCCCGTCCTCTGCAACAAGGCAGCGGTCTCCTTCTCCTGCTTCGCCCTTCCGGTGATCTTCGCACTCAGCTGGTCGCGCTCGCCCCGGAGCTTTGCATTGCCCTTCCCTAGTTGTCGGATGATGCCGGTAGCCTCGTCCTGCATCCTCGCCCGACTGGAGATCTGATCCATCTGGCTATGGACTACCGCATGCATGCGCTTGTAAGAGACCTCCCTGATGCTTCTGCGGTGCGGCGGGACATTTCTGCTGCTTCCGCGGCGTGGCCGGACTAGTCTGCTACATCGACGGCACCTCTGTGTTGCTACTGCTGCGTGGCTGGGCATGTCAGCTGCTTTCGCGGCAAGGCGGGACATCTCTCGTGCTTCCTCTTCCATGCTCACCTCTCCCTGGTGGAAATCTCTCGACCCAGAACTCACGCTGGCTATGGCTTGATTGTTTTTTGGGGATGAGGAGTTGAGGAGGAATGTGCAGTCATCTTAGCATAGTACTATTTATAACCGAGTACTACTAATACGCTCCTAAGTGGGAAACCATTTAGGTTGTGATCGGTGTGAACAGGTTTGCAATTAAATATAGCGTGGTAGTAGTAGTAGTAATTTGGAATGTGACGAGACACGCTCAAAATTTATTGACGGTTCTAGTTTTGAAGTGCGGCACTATTCCCGGATGGCGTAATGTCGGCATGTTTTCTTGGCCGTGGTGTAGCATATGCCATGGTACTAGTTCTTTTTCAACTGATGTGTACGTGCAAAAACTAGCACCGTCGGATACATATCTTACCCTTGGCGTTCGACAGGAATAGCCTTGTGGCGAGCTATAGACTAGTCTTTTTTTCAGACGCATTACACCTATCTCTCGGTACTTCTCGCACGCACCATCACTGCTCCCTAGGTCGATGCCACACACATATAGTTGTACTCTGAGAAGAGGTGCACGCACACACTCGTCCTCTCTCACACACGCATCTGTAGCTACGAATTGTAGTGTTCTCAACCATCCTATTGGCTCTATCATAGGTTTCATGTTGCTCCTTGGCCTTGAGATTGAGAAGCTTAAAACGCGGAGGCTAAAATGAAGGCGTGAGGTTTTGGTTAATGTGCGGGCCGCACACGACACCAACACGACACGAGCTTCGTCTGCCTGGTGCGTATGCAGTCGGGTGAGTTGTCCAAGTATAGACACAACCATGCCCTCGTTGGTATCCATGCCTCGACTTTGGCTGGTCATAGTGGAGAGTAGCATAGACTAGTTACTAGTCTATGTTACTAGTACCTTCATAGTGGGTAGTGTCATATAGTATATGCATAATTTGGCGACGAGCGCTCTCTATATGTACCACCTTTTTATTTAATTACATCTTGTTAGTTTTGCTCCATGGCGCAATCCATCGATACTACTACTGTACAAATGTATACATTTTTAAAAGGCTAGAGGACGGAGCAGTCTAGCTTGGTCCTTTTCACAAGAGGCGAGGGCCTTTGTGATTTGACAGCTCATTACTGCTGGAAGGAGGGGCCTTGTGATTTGACTTCTCGTATAAATGTGCCGACGACCTGAGGAGGAGCAAAGAACCGTGCGGTATACTCAAGTTTTCCACTTGAGTACGACGGAGGAGCACGAAACACGGCAGCCCAGTGCCATATCCTCTACTCTCTACTCTTATTATATATTACTAGCAAGAGGCATTGTTCTATTGGTGATAAAGAATGATCTAATTTGCTAGTCATCTCATTTTTAGCATTGTTCTATTCATGCCTCGCAGAGAAGGTGACACATGCGGCCAAACACCTGAAGCAAAATAAGAAACACAGGAGCAATAGAAGAAGGAGGATTATCACCCCCAAAAAAGAAGGAAGACGCACACACAAGTCTGGGACGTTGCTCTCACTACATGAAGGGTTGATGGCCGCGGAGTCGTAACTGCTTCTTCATCGCCTCCACGACCTCCATATCCTTGCGCGTCTCCTCCGCCATCTACATCATTGTGTCCATGACGCGGGATTTCTCGACACGAGCCTTCATCATCTATTCCACGGCCGCATTACGTACCTTGACAGTAGCAGGGTGCTCGATGCGGAGCTTCACCAACTCCTCCTTCTGTTCCATGATGAGGGCTTGCAACATCTTCATGGAGGAACTACTATTATCATGCAACTTCTTCCAGCCGGCGTTCTCCCCCTTCAGCAGGTCGAGCTCGTGGCAGAGCTTCGCCTTGTCCTCCTGAAGTTGCAAGCTTTCGCCGGTCGCCTTCTTCTCCGAGGCAATGCTCTTCTTCAAGAGCATCACCAAGCCGGTGGCCAACTCCCCCTGCTCATTGAGCTCAGCGGGCATGTCGTCGAGCTCTCCTTTAGCAGCTCCACCAAGCCGTGGATGAACTCCTTCTTCTTATTGAGGTGCTTATTGTGCTGATCGGGTATGCCATCAAGGGATAACGACTCCAGCGCCGCATGTTCCCCTCCGCGTCTAGGGCGCTCCTGGGAGCCATCGCCTTCCCGTGAGAGATATTTCAAGGTCTCTGCATGGCGGCGATTCCTCTTTTTTTTCTGCAGCCTTGGTTGCCACTCCCTTGTTACGAGTAGTTCTCGACCTAGAGCTCTGCACACCGGCCATGGCAAGGACGGACGAAGAAGGAGGACTTATGAGGAGGAAGGTAGAGTAATTTTTGGTTAGGTAGTTCCCCTTTTTATAACCTAAGTACTAGCACTAGTACTAAAACTTGCATAGTGGGAACACGTTCAGGTTTGGTACGTACTGGTAGGTGTGAGCAGGCTTGCACTAAATTGTAGCACTAGTACTTTTGAATGTGATGGGAACAAGGTAAAGATTAATTGATGGTTTTTGGTTTCGAGGCCCGAAACGGCTCCCGGTGTGTTTAGTGGAACATAAATTTCAAGTAGACTACGCTGCTCAGATGCGTAAATATTATGTTACTGTCCAAAATTGGCACAAAATATGAAGGAGACCAATGAAAGTACTACTAGCAACCCATGATTTAACTACTCCCATGCACGCAGTGGAGTAGTAATGTCTTTCTTCCGCCCTCACGTCCACTCAATTTGCATGCGCTATATTAATTGACCATCAATGAAGTGAAGGACTTTACACGCGTCAAATTATCACATGGGATGGACCTTGGTACAAAATTGCGCCCGCCTGTGTACCCGCGTGTGCGTGCGAGGGAATGAGTGTGTGCGTGGCGTGTGTGTACATCTTCACTTCGTGCATGTACCGCCAATGCAGCTCAGGGAGGACGAGTACATTCTTCTGGAACCAGCAGCACGTCACTGTGATCAATCGACACAAGGATGTCGTGACAACGCGTCCACATGTGCCACGTGGCCTCATGAACTGTAAGAGAGTCACTGTGTAGCGTGCCATTGTGTTTTGCACGTACTCGAAGTACTAGTAAGGTACACGTCCATTGCACGCGTCAGATTTCGCAACCAAATTATGAATAAATACCACACTGTATCATGTAAGCTCTGAGTCATATATGCCTGATGTAGACCTTCGTTTAATTCTTATAGTTCATCTCATTCAAAATCAATTAGTTTTTATAGAAAACCTAGGGCCTCTTTGATTCGTAGGATTTCCAAAACGCGAGAATAGGAAGAACATGGGATTAGAGTGGAATGTCATCTTGAATCCTACAGGATGGTACGAGTGTTTGATTGTGCATAGAAAAAACATAGAATTCTTTCAAAGAGGTTTGAGTGGATGGGATGTTTCCTGTGAAATCTAGTGCAAATGAATCATATGGAAAAATTCCTATGGTTTACAATCCTACGAATCAAACAACCAAGATAGGAAAAATTTCCTAAGGATTAGAATCCTCCAAAATTCCTTCGAGAATCCTTTGAACCAAAGAAGCCCTTAATCTATTTTATGATTCATGGAATTGTGCGTTGTAAAGTATAAAGTAAAAACAAATAATGGCAATTCAACTAGAAAAAAGTTTGGGCAGTTATGATACGAAAGATTCTAGAACAAAGGAGAACCACTTTTGTTTTGAGATTTGTGCATTATGCTTAAGTTCAACCATGGAGTCTGCTATATTGTACATGTGGCAAAATCCGGTGGGGGCTAGAAGATGGTGCAAGGGGCCGAGTGGAGGGAGACTATGAAGGAGTGCACAACTGCGAGATTGATATTTAGAGAGAGGGGGCGAGAACGTGTGCCGTTGCACGCAGTGGCGGAGCCATGAAAAATGTCCCATGGGCTAGGGGGCCAAGCATTGCTAATCCTTTACGAGGAGGGCCAATTCATCAACTTAAACCATTTTTACTAGCAATTGTCTAATGATCACATTCATATTAGCCTTGATATATAGTGATGTTAGGGGGGCAGGGCCCTTGCTGCCCCCTGTCTTCGCCATTATGCGCGCGTCTGAGAGATGAAGTGGAAGGCATGGATGATGAGAGGGGCGTTGGATATATAATTAATGTGGGTGTATTAGCTATATATGTAATCCTATATAGAGAGGTATAGATTGATCGATGTGGACGTGGGAATGAGGGTGAGACCTCACTAGATATATAGATTGATCGGTTTATGTGGAAAATTATGAAAGACCTAGCTATATACACACACACACATAGAGGAACATCGATCGTTGTGCATGCACCTGAGAGATAAAGAATGCCCGATATGATGGAGAGGGGGATGTGTGTGTGTGCCTTCATGGGAGACCGACCTGAAGAAAAAGATTGCATGTGTGTGATGGATAATGCCGACTGGTAGTGTGTGTGCATGCATGCACGAGAGAAAGTTAGTGGTACAATTTAAAGAGAAGACCAATGTGTGGGTGTAAAAGACTAGGTGAGGTCATAATCAATGTAAAGTTGAATTCAAATATTTGAATAAGAGATCATGATGTTTGAAACCCATGCATGCATGAATATAACGGAGATCTGCGCGGTGTGGTTTGGAAACGAGCATGTTGTAATGTATACACATTGAACAAGGTTAGACTGGTTTGAATTTGAGATACCGATGGCAGACATCGTTTGGCCACATTGCATCCGTATATGGACACACTATTCTAATTAGAGATGATGGGTGACTTTCTCATCACATATCTATATCTATACCCCTATATATATATTATATTTTATATTTTTTATATAGTGTGCGGATAACATTAACTTTGAAAGATGGTCATTGGATGAGGCCAATCCGATGGTGCAGAGCTGGCAAATTTGAGCACTACTGGCCGTTGGATATCATCTAGATTCCACCAGATTTTGCCACCTGTACAATCTAGAAGACTCTATGGTTGAACTTAAGCATAATGCACAAACTTCAAAACACAAGCACTTCTTCTTTGTTCTAGAATCTTCCGTGTCAGAATTGCCCAAATGTTTTTCTACATGATTTGTTTTTTACTTTATGCCTTACAACGCACCATTCCATGAATCTTAAAATAGATTAGCTTTCTTATAAAAACTAGATGATTTTGAATGAAATGAACTATAATAATTAAACGAACATCTACATCATGCATATATGACTCAAAGCTTACATGCTATCATGTGGTATTTATTCATAATTTGGTTGCCAAATCTTATGCGTGCAATGCATGTGTACCTTACTAGTCTAAATGGTGTCTTTGTGTGTGTTGTGCGTGTTAAACACATTGTACATAGTATATCATACTAGTCTAAATTGTGTTTTTTTTCTTTTGGGTACACGTTAAGCTTGTTCTCCCGAAATTTCAAGCCGCACCTTGTTATGCCGAAATTTCAAGCTAGCGTCTCTGTCTATTGTGCTGCAAAACTCCCACCTCTTCAACCCGCGCCTTGTTACCCCGAAATATTTAAGATAAATCTTTGTCTCGTTGTGCTCCGGCAACTCCCTCCATCTCAACCCGCGCCTTGCTATTCCAAAATTACAACACGCGCAAAAACTCCCTCCATCTCAATCCTGACACGCGAAATGCCTGTGATACCCCCGAACCGAAAGAACCGCCTCAAATCGGTGGGGGGTACTTTCATAACTTATCCCACATTTCGGACAAGCGCGTCCCTAAGCCATGGTTCCCCACTCCCATCCCATCCGCCCACCCATTCGTACACCGAGGCCGGCAAAACCTGCAAAGCCCCACACCCTCCTCCGTCCACCACCCAATCGGAGACTCTTCCCCGACGACGTCATCCACAGCAACACCTCGACGTCCCTCATCCACCATACCGAATGAGGGTCCGTCGTCGATCTGGTCATCCCGCCGGTTCAGCCACCCCGTCCTCCACCTCCAAGGAGCTGCCCTGGCATTCCCCTTGTCTTTCGCGCCACCTCCATTCCCACACCGCCGTCTTCACTGGCACCACCGGATGAGCATCATCATCACCGTTCCCTCGGATGAAGCTGCGGCCTAATCGGTGCCACCAAAGAGGTTGTACACTAACCGCCACATTTTCTTCTTGATTCGATCTCACGGTGTTGCCGGTGCTCGGTCTCGAGCCGACACGGCGCGGCTCCATCCACGGCGGCGTCGCCGGCCACTTCCTCCACGGTGTCGCTCCCTCGGTGGTGACGTCCACATAAATAGGAGTTGCTGCTGCTTTAGCTCTCGCTCGCACAGCTGCTCTGCTCTTGCTCTCGGTCCCCTGCCTGGTATGCTCTTGCTCGTGCTGCTGCTCTCACTCTTGCTCTTGCCTGCGATGCTACTCCGATTTAGCTACACTTCAGTCGACTGAATCGACTTTTGGGTTAGTCGATTTTCAGGGGTTGGGGGGGGGGGCTCGCCGGAGTTAAGGAAGAACTAGCCGCATCGGGGAGGGGGGTTCGCCGGAGAGGTACCCCACTATCTATCTTAGGGTTTAGGGTGGGGGCGGTGGTCGCTGGCGGTGGCTGGGCGGTGGCGTGGGGATCGCCAGAGAAAAAGCTCGGCAGGAGGGGGCCTACAGGGATGGCCGGGGCGGCGGTGGACCGGCGGTGGGGAGTGTTTTTGGGGCGGGCGGGGCGGCGCACCGCCGGCTGCGGGTGACGGGGGCGGCTGTTTGGCCGGTGGTGGCTGGCGGCTCAGGGGGGTGGAGGTTGAAGATGAACTGCAGGCCCTTGATTTCGTATCCAACGGCTGCAAAATCGACTGACCAGAGATGAAAAAGTCAGTCGACTGACGTGTAGCCTCACCTCTAGTGCGTTCAGTTTAGACAGTAAAATTTAGTTTCGACAGCAAAATTCAGTTTCGACAGTTAAGTTCAGTTTCGACAGTTAAATTCAGCTTCGACAGTTAAGTTCAGAGATGAGCGGCTGATGTATACATCTAGCACTTTGTGGTTATGTATTTTACGACATCTATTGGAGATGCTATTAGAATTCCACTCAGGTTAATGTTGTCTCTCTTGTCCTACTTCAGCCTCGGCGTCGTACAACTCACGGGAGCTACTCCAACGATGAAACCCTCCATCACAGCGGAGTAGTACCTCAGGCTCCATCTCCAGACGCCTAAGATCTTCTTCCCCTCCTCCGACAGCCAAGTCAGCGGGAGCATCCTCACCGGCCAACCCAATCACGCTGAGATCGACATGGCTTCGCCAAAGAGGTTGTACACTTCTTGTGGTTTGACTTAATCTCAGCATGCTTCTTTGCATCCTGTGATCTTCCAACTCTTGTGAACCAAACACCCAGATTGGCAGAAATCATGTGTTTTCAAATTCTCTGTTTTGCACCTGCATTCCTATCCTATTCCTGTCTATTTCCTATCCCTGCATTGTTAGAATCCTCAAATTCAAACAAGCCCTTACACAATTACTTCTGTTACATATATGTGTCAAATAAAACCTTGTGTGGTTTGTCCTGCTCCTGCGGTGCTGTGTTCCACCCCAGCTCAGCTGCTCCAACGACGGAAGGGTTCATCTCAGCAGGGATCCGCTCTCCAGACTGTCTTTCGCCGCCTTAGATCTTCTTCCCCACCGCCGGCAGCCACGACAACTTCATTACCATCATCAACTGAGCAGATGACCTTGAGGACTACACGGGTCCGCAAGAGAGGTCGCACTCTTCCGTGTCTGCTTATGTTATGCATTGCTAAATATGATGACATGCTACTTTATCATCGTGTTCACCTATTAGACTCCGACACAAGTCCAGACTTATGCTGTAATTTGAGTTTTAAAATGGTTGTGGGGTACATATTGGGGCAGCAATCAATACTATATGTCTACTATCTGGTTAATCTTGGGTGTCTACTATGAGTTTCATGTTGGGTGCAAACAAACATTAAAGGAGCCATTATCTATATTTTTTAACTAAAGCTATTATCTGCTTGCTATCATTTGTTTTGGGTCTATCCACAGTTTGCTACCATCACTCTGGATTTGTGCATGCACTCCTTACATAATCTCACTATGTTTTGTTCCTATGCATGTCAGTTATTGTACACAATGGAACTGAACATGTAGAGCAAAAGAGATGAGCCTTGCATGGCAATAAAATTTCATGCAGACGTCGCTCCATGGTGGGCGTAAAGGAAGCCCCCCTCAGCCCATTTCGGATCGTAATCAAGAGGAAGATAACTATTCTGAGGGGGATTCAGAAGCAGAAGACCACTCCTATTTACCCCATGAGGTCTTCGCTCTAACTTGGCATGTTGATGTTGGTAAAATCATGCATATGGTGCCTTGCATTGCTTACTGTATACATCAAAGATGTCAACTGCTTAGTTTAGACATGCTTTGTGTCAATGCCATATGTTTAGTTTCTTTATCGTATATGTGAATCATGCAATGCCATCTTGTTTAGCTAGGCATCATATATGTGAATTTTGTAATGCCACCCTGGTTAGCCAGTCATCTTATATGTGAATTATATCATGACATCATTTTTTTTATTACGTGTTAAATTTGTCAACAATTTTAGTACATTCAATCACTCTTGCTGTGCATCAGCCATTCGGCATGGTCATGGAAAATCTGGAGTGGAAACAAGGTCTTCAGAGCAGACAATGCTATCTGATGAAGCACATGTCTTGCTAGTTACAGATAGCTCCTCAAAGGAGGATTTAGAGACAGATGACCGGTCCTATTCCCCCCCCCCTGAGGTGCATGCTTTAACTTGGCAGGGTTATGTTGCTCATATCATGCGTATGGTATCTTGCATTACTATGTCATTTTCTTAGTTTAGACATGCTTTGCGTGAATGCCACCTGTTTAGCGTCTAATTACCATATATGTGAATTATGCAATGCCATCTTGTTGCAAGACATTATATATGTGAATTATGCAATGCTATTGTAACACCCCGGATGTAATTTACCTTATTTGTATTCCAACTCTTGCCGTTTCCGGCACTAAGTTATTCTATTTCCTCGTTGTCGGGTTTTTGTCTCCGTGTGTTTTGTCTTTGTCATGCATCTCATATCATGTCATCATGTGCATTGCATTTGCATACGTGTTCGTCTCATGCATCCGAGCATTTTCCCCGTTGTCCGTTTTGCATTCCGGCGCTCCTATGTCCTTCGGTGTCCCTTTCTACCTCTTTTCATGTGCAGGTGCTAAACGTTTTCGGATTGGACTGAGACTTGTCATGTGGCCTTGGTTTACTACCGGTAGACCGGCTGTCAAGTTTCGTACCATTTGGACTTCGTTTGATACTCCAACGGTTAGCCGAGGGACCGAAAAGGCCTCGTGTGTGTTGCAGCCCAACACCCCTTCAAACTGGCCCAAAACCCACCTAAACCTCTCCCATCACCTAGGTCATTCGATCACGATCTCGTGGCCGCAAACCGCACCTCATTTGGAGCTTCCTAGCTCCCTCTACCTCTATAAATAGACCCCTCCATTTCATTTCCGGATCCCTACAACCCTAACCCTAAAAATCAGCTCCACTTCGCCGCCGGACGTGTCTGAGTTGGACCGGACGCGTCCGCCCGCCCCACCGGACCAACCAGGTCATGCCACGTGGCGCCTCACCGCCCCCGCGCCGCCGGCCCGGGCAAGCCCATCGCCGGCCCCCGAGGCCCGTATCCGCTCCGCCGCCCGCGCCGCTTCTCCTCCCGCGCCGGCGCCGGACGCCGCCGCCAACCGCTCCGCACTGCCGCACCGGACCTCTGCCGTCCCGCAGCTCCTCGTCGCCGGCCGGAGGCGAGCTCCTCCGCCGCGACCACCCCTCGCCGCCCCAAGTCCGCCGGCGCCGCCCCGACAAGATCCTCCCTCTCCCCAAGCTCCAACGACTCCGGCCGCCTCTCCTTCGATCTCCGGCGACGACGAACTCCGGCGAACTCGAGCAACTCCGGCGGCTACAGTAACTGCTACAGTACCGCTTCAGTGCCAGATCCAGATCCGGTTGACTTTTTCTCCCCGAAACCCTAGATATTTTGCATACTTTGACGCATCATAACTTCCTCATCGTAGCTCCGATTCGTGAGTGTAGCATATCAAAAAGTTCGTCTCGACGAGTACATCATTTCATCTCATTTCATCATTTCCATTTGAGCTCATCTTGATGCCCGAAATGCTGCTGGAAGAGGGCTATGTGATGATAGTTTCAGATCTGTTTCAGCAAATGCACTTTTGTCATTTTTGCCATGATTAATGTCTGCATGCTATGATCCTGAGCTCTACATGTATTTTGAAGTATGCCATGTTATCTTTACAGGGGTGTATGCCATGTATTTTTGTGATCTTTGTGGTGACTAGCACAAGCATGCAAAGTAGCTTACTCAATGTTGCTGATTTCAGGGACTTAGAATTTCACTAAGTCCTTGTCATGTTATTGTTTTTATGCCATATGTTCATGTTGTTTCCTAGTGATCCATGCCTCTTTTGAGCATGATCAGTAAGGATGTTTTGTAGATATTGTGATGCTCTATCCATCGATGTCTTTATTTGCATTTATGGAGCACCCTAGCTTGAGTCAATCGAGCTCTACTTTTGCTATAAAATGTTCCTGTCAGATTGTTAACATGTTTTGCGATTTTGCCAAGCTTGTTGTTGTTGATCCGTGCATGCTATGTCGTTGTTATTGTCATGTCTAGCTTCTATGCCATGTCTTCTTGCTGGGTGTATGCTTATATTTTCATGCCATGCTTTGTAGTGAGTGCATCGAGCTCGTAAACGTGCCTACTCGTTGTCTGTTTTGCCATGCTCCAGTTTTTCACTAAGTCTGAATCTGTTTATATTTTTGCTATGTTCACATGGTTGCAATTGTATTTTTTGATCCCTTTTGGCTCATGGTCACTAAGGGACTTCTGTTATATGCTTTGAGTATCTTCATGCCATGCCTTGATTTGCCATGATATGTTCCTGTAGCATGTAGTTATCATGCTCTAAACATTGCTTCCTGATGATAAATTCCTGACATGCTGTCAATTTCTCTAAGTCTGTAACCTGTTATGTTTTGCACTTTTGCCATGCTTGTTTGAACCTGTTAATGAGTGAATTAGCCTTAGCTCAGTGTTCATCTTTTGTCAAGCATCATGAGTGGATCCCTGCCATGTATTTTTTTGCTATATTTGAGTGCTATAGCATATTTATCTTGATGCATTTAGATGGCTACTTGCTGATTATCGCAGACCAATGACATATTTGTTTTTCTTGCCATTTCCAAACCGTGCATCCGATTCCGGTGATCTTTATATCGATTTTGACCGAAATCAACTCACCTTTCCATTCGCACTCTTGGTTTTCCAATTCGAGGCCGGGTTTAATCTTTCCTTTGCAAATCATGCATATGCATCACATATCGCATCCCACATATCATACCATGTTTGCATCATGTTGTTTGTGCATTGCACGTGGTTGATTGTGTTCCTTTTGCTTGTTGTTCTTGCTTGGGTAGAGCCAGGATACGAGTACATGATCGAGGAGCCCATTGAGTACGCTTACGAGGATCAAGCCAACTCTGAGAACTTTGCAGGCAAGATGACCATACCCTCGAAATCACTTCTATCTTTGCTTGCTAGATGCTCGCTCTTTTGCTATGCCTATGCTACGATACCTACCACTTGCTTATCATGCCTCCCATATTGCCATGTCAAACCTCTAACCCACCTTGTCCTAGCAAATCGTTGTTTGGCTATGTTACCGCTTTACTCAGCCTCTCTTATAGTGTTGCTAGTTGCAGGTGAAGATTGGAGATCGTTCCTTGTTGGAACTTGTTTATTGTTGGGATATCACAATATTATCTTGTTTATCTTAAGAACCTATATACTTGGTAAAGGGTGGAAGGCTCGGCCTTATGCCTGGTGTTTTGTTCCACTCTTGCCACCCTAGTTTCCGTCATATTGGTGTTATGTTCCCGGATTTTGTGTTCCTTACGCGGTTGGGTTATAATGGGAACCCCTTGACAGTTCGCCTTGAATAAAAATCCTCCACCAATGCCCAACCTTTGTTTTACCATTTGCCACCTAGCCTTTTTTCCCTTGGGTTTCCGGAGCCCGAGGGTCATCTTTATTAAACCCCCCCGGGCCAGTGCTCCTCTGAGTGTTGGTCCAAACTAGAGCCCTTTGCAGCGCCCCCTCGGGGAAACTCAAGGTTTGGTTTTAGTTGTACGGAGCGCTCATCTGAGTGTGCCCTGAGAACGAGATATGTGCAGCTCCTATCGGGATTTGTTGGCACATTCGGGCAGTGTTGCTAGACTTGTTTTACCATTGTCGAGATGTCTTGTAACCGGGATGCCGAGTCTGATCGGATTGTCTTGGGAGAAGGAATATCCTTCGTTGACCGTGAGAGCTTGTGATGGGCTAAGTTGGGACTCCCCTGCAGGGATTTGAACTTTAGAAAGCCGTGCCCGCGGTTATGGGCAGATGGGAATTTGTTAATGTCCAGTTGTAGATAACCTGAAACTTAACTTAATTAAAATGCATCAACCACGTGTGTTACCGTGATGGTCTCTTCTCGGCGGAGTCCGGGAAGTGAACACGGTGTTGGAGTAATGCTTGACGTAGGTTGTTCTAGGATCACTTCTTGATCATAGTTGTTCGACCGTGCCTTTGCCTCCTCTTCTCGCTCTCATTTGCATATGTTAGCCACCATATATGCTAGTCGCTTGCTGCAGCTCCACATCATACTTTTACCCTTCCTATAAGCTTAAATAGTCTTGATCGCGAGGGTGTGAGATTGCTGAGTCCCCGTGACCCACAGATTCCTTCCAAAACCAGATGCAGGGACCGATGATACTGCTCCAGGTGATTCGACAGAGCTCAAGTGGGAGTTCGATGAGGACTCAGGACAATACTACGTGTCTTTCCCAGATGATCAGTAGTGGTGCCCAGTTGGGGCGATCGGGGACTTTGTCGCATTTGGGGGCTGATCTTTATTTTGGTTTCGTAGTCAGACCTTGAGTGTATTGGATGAATGTAATGACTTATTTATTTATTTGTGTGACGTGGCGAGTGTAAGCCAACTATGTACCTTTCCCCTTTATTTATTTACATGGGTTTTTGTGAAGATTACCTCACTTGCGACATTACTTTCAATGCGGTTATGCCTCTAAGTCGTGCTTCGACACGTGGGAGATATAGCCGCATCAAGGGCGTGACAGCTATCTTGTTGCAAGGTATTATATATGTGAATTATGCAATGCCATGCTGTTTAGCCAAGCGTCATATATGATAATTATATCATGCCATCCTTTTTTTATTTCTCATTGCTTTTGTCGATAATGTTTGTTTATTCAATTGCTCTTCCTTTGCATCAGCCATTTGAATTGGTGATGGAGAAATCTGGAGTGAAAACAAGGTCTTCAGAGCAGACAATGCTACCTGGTGAAGCAGATATCTTGCTGGTTACGGATAGCTCTTCAGAGGAGGATTCAGAGGTAGACGACCAGTCCTACTATCCCCCTGAGGTGTATGCTCAAACTTGGCAGGGTTATATTACTCATGTCATGCATATGTTGTATTGCAATGCTTAGTTTTTACATCATATACACGATATTGAATGCCATCTCCTTAGTTGACACATCATATATGTGATTGCCCTCTGCTCACTTCCTTAGTATATAAATCATATATTTGAATTATATCATGCCATGATGTTTACATAGACAGCATGTATTTGAATTATGGCATGCCAACCCATTTTATAAAGACATAATATAGTTATATCATCTCATCATGTTCACACTTCACATAGTCATCATATTTTGAATTATGTCATTCTATCCGTGAATTATATCATGCCATCATGTTTCCATCGACGGCATGTTTGTGATTTATGGCATGCCAACCACTTTAGTAGACACATCGTATAGTTATATCATGTCATCATGTTTACATAGTCATCATATTTTGAAGTATGTCATTCTATCATGTTTAGTTAGCCATCATACATGTGAAATTGTGTCATGCTATCCTATTTAATTAACCATCATATATGTGAAATTATGTCCTGTTATTCTGTTTAGTTAGACAACATAAATGTGAATTATTTCATGCCCTGTTTTCTTCCCTACTATCCATTGCACCTGGCTATCTTACAATGTCTGTACATTCAATTACTTTTCTTGTTTATCAGCCATTTCAATTGGAGGGGGTGATGGCAATATCTGTGGCAGTAAAAACACGGTCTTCAGAAAAGATTGTGCTACCTGTCGATGGAGATAGAACCATGGTTCTACTTGCCCAAGAACCAGCCCCACCACACATAACCCAGACTCATGCAGATTGTACCCCTACCCAGTTGGACAGAGAACCAGCTACACCCCTTCTAACCCCAACCCCAGTAGATAGTAACCCAGTTCCCATTGACACAGCACCGTCTCCACCACGGAGCACCCAAACACGAGCAGTTAGTAAGGCAACTGGAGTGCCCAAAGCACGAGGACCACCACTCCGAACCCCAAGTCAACGCTTAAAGCAGAAGAAGAATTGTTCTCAGGTCAGGTTCCGTAGCTATGTTTCATACTACTTTGCTCTTGCATCAATGCATTTACTCATACCAACTAATTTCAAATTTGAAGGATGCAATTGAAACTCCAATGGTGCAACAGGTATGTTTTTTTAACTGGGAACTGTAGGGGATCCCCCCACAACATTTAACTTTATTCAAAGCAAAGGAAACCATGTGCAACAGGTATGTTTTAAACCTTTTTCTTTAATGTGTTCGATGTTGTAACTTGCTCTATGTTGATTTCAGTTTCAATTGAATAAACAATTATATTCTCATGCCATGCACCTTACAAGTGTTGTTATTGCTGTGTAGTTTCATACACTCATATTCTGTCTAAGCTGCTTTGTCTTAAATAGATATGATTCGAACGGTATCTATCTTGAGTTGGCAACATAAACTAGAATGATATAGACCATACAGTGACCATACTACATAGATATATGTTTGTTTCATGTTGTTATCCTGTCCACCTTACTACTGAACTGGTTTACCAAAATGAGTTTCATATACTACATTGTAAACCTGTGATGTGTTTGTTTGTTTCTCTTTTAGAATGCGGATAAAATATTGGAGAAGAGTACCCCGTTATGCAATGGTACAGGAAGTAATGTAGATAAGGTTCAAGCTAGTGAGACATCTGTGTTGGTCTCTAAGAAAGCTAATAAAAACTATATTGAAGACACTGAGACAACCCCAAAGTCCTGTCTTGATGTAGTGTTCGAGTTACTGGCTACTACTGCTGGCACCAGCTCTTCAAACTCGCTGCCTGAATCAGTTCGGCTTCTTGAGTCTCAACTTCAAGTTGAAAGACATCGATCAGATGTTATGCGACAGGAAGCCGAAGGACTGAGGAAGTCCCTGTAGAATTCAGATGCATACTTTCTGGTGCAACAACAAGTGCTGGAGGATTTAAGCGCCAAACAAGAGAAAGTTAATAAGATTGCTAAGCATCTTGGCAGCATTATATGCTGCTTTGTTCCCTATATTTGCACTGGTGGCGAACTTTGATGCCTAGTGGATGTAATATGTGTAATAGCCGTGATATCCTAGCGTAAGTTGCTTGCCTATTTATTTCCTTATTGTCTTGTTTATTTGTTTTTTTGTAGTCAGTGCAGTTATTTTTCGCGGTTTGCTAGTTGCCGCAATAACCTATTTTTTAAAACTAGGCCACATTAACCATGGGCTACATATTTACTGTAGTTAACATGGGCCTCCTACGGGCTGTAGAAACAATGGGCCTTCTAAGGGCCGTAGAAACAATGGGCCTTCTATGGGGCGTAGAAACCATGGGCCTTATTCGGGCTGTTGACACAATGGGCCTTCTACGGGCCGTATCATCAATGGGCCTTCTACGTGCCGTATGATTGGTTAGCCAAACATGGGCCAATAACAGACCACATTATGGCCGTCAATGGGCTAGAGTTAAAATCGTCCGTTCATGGGCCGACCATAACGGGCCGTCGTTAATCGGCCGTATTTGATGACGCTATGAAAACGGCCCAACGTATTAACGGGCCACAAACGGGTCGATTGTAACCACAGGCTGAATTTGGCCCACAAGCAGAAAAATCACAGTAACGGGCCGAATGTAAACGAATGCTGGAAATGAGCCCAAGAATAAATGGGACCTGAGAAGGCCGAAAGATAACATGGGCTGGAAATGGCCAAACGGAAGAATGGGCTGTTAATGGGTATAAAGTGATACAGTGTTCATTACGGGTCAGTTTTACCACGGGCCGTTAATGGGCCGAGGGTTACTAAGGGCCTCATATGGGCTGAAAGACGTCATGGGACATACATGGGCCAGAAGTTAAAACATGCTGGAATTATATTGGACGTCCCAAATGACGCTACTTGGCCTAATTCGGATAGGTCGTAAATAAGCCCTAGGTTAGTGGCCTGTAAATGGGCTATATGCGAACAGGCCGTTAACAGGCTTGCCGTGGGCCGGCCCGCCACCTTTTGACTAAATCAAATGGGCCGGCCTTTGCACAGGAATGGGTCTCTGTTGGGTCGTGCCACGTGTCAACGTATCATAGGCGCTTTGGGTCCAATGAGTGGATGACATCTGTCCCAACGGCGAGCTGACACGTGTTCCCTCCAGCCAATGATGATTTTACACGTGGAAAATCCCCATTGGTCGGGGCTGTTAACGGATTATCGTATCCAAAACCGGACCCGATAGCTTAACGGTGTTCCGTTACGGTGGATGCCACGTGTCGGTCACCCTTGACAAAAACACTTCTATGACGCGCGATTTATCGTCATGGAAGTGGACACTTCCGTGATGATAATTTTGGTAATGTTATGGAACACTTCTACGATAGCACATGTATGACTATCTTGATTCTGTCATAAAATTGTTATGGATGTACATGTATGACAGAAAACGTGGCCTACTGTGATAAACACGTATCATCATAGAAGTGTATTTTTTTGTAGTGATGTGAGCATCACCTCATAGAAGAAAGGATGGCCAAAGATTAAAAAAACGTTGGTCTTCTGACTTGGTAGTGGCATAATATTATTGTGAATAGTTGTCTTAGGTGGTTGCCAATCGCCCACTGAAGCCACTCTGTTGTCATTGAGAAATCCTAGTGCTTCGCAAGCAGATCTGTATGATGTGTGGACAACTCCATTTACTGTTCTCATGTCTTAGAAACATGTGCATTCTTTCTTGAGTTTAGTAGTACTAGTAAATATGCCCGTGCGTTGCAACGGGCCCGATAAATACGGCTCGAGACCTCCACAATTCAACGTCCTCTATTTCAACACGGTGTCCCATCCGTGTCACCACTTATCTTAGTCCCTCGCCGACACGTGTCACCACTTATCTTAGTCCCTCACTGCCGGCGATTACCACAGTGTCCCCTAATCACAACATGTTTGGACTTCGTCAATCCCAGCCATTGCATGACACACATGTCATCAACGTGCAATCACAATGGAATGTTTAAAACATTTAAAACTAATCTTGTCGAGCTGGACATGAGGACCGCTCTCCGCAAGCTATTCCCTACATTTGGTCCCACGCATTCCGCTAAAGTGACAATAGGGAGGCCGTCGAGGGAAGTAGCACCCTGAGTAGGGTGTCATTGGCAGTCGTCGCAGTGCTACACTACCGTGAGCGGGATCAAGGAACTGGGTCATGGAGGGTCAATCAAAGTCTGATCTGCTATGCATTGTTGATGGGTGCCAACCGCCGAACCGGGGATTGGTCATCACACTCTAGCATGCGGCTTTCATGAACCCCTCCCTCCACCGACTTGTAATTATGAAAATTTATAATGATGGTGGGCTTCGCCCCTGTCTCATCTAGTAGGAGACCCATGTGTAATGCGTCAAAATCATCTACTTTTTGCCTCTTTGTTGACCATTATGCGGTTCACCGATCTGTCAGCTCCGTCCTGCGGAGACACGATGTTGAGTGAGAGGATGCATCAATGTCGATGGCCGGGCATGCACCTCTCGCAAAATTGAATTGGAAGTAGATGGCATGCAAGGGAAGGTTGACGACAGCCGCTGGCAGAAAATTCGAATATGGAGCAAGGATAAATAGACAATCAAGTCATTGTCTCCTTTTCTCTCTTATTACTAACTAACTAATTCATTTTCTTTTTTACATTTATCGAACTTAAGAAACAAATATCATTTCCTATTGATTTTAACTCTAAAGCTTTTTGCTGCCTCAAACTCACTAACCTATATTGAACCATTCAATATATACACATTTTTTTTGGGAGCGGATATATACTCCTAGAGTCGGTGCCTCCATTTTTCTATGGTTCTCATTGACTGATAACTACACATCAAGTGCACCTTGATACTGGTAGCAATTGGTCGCGCCCTCCCACACTTGCTTTTTTATTATAGGGCCAAGATGATACGACCGAAAATAATTCAAGCCCTAGCACAACAAGATGTAACAGAACATCCTCTCATTTCATTGATGAAAGCATATTTGTAGTCACTCAATTCATAGTTTTGAACATGCCAATGGCAGGACTGACATGTCCAACAATCATACATATGTTGTCAACTCCCCGCTTTGATGGCGGTGGCTAGGTCAACCTAGGTGCTAGGTGAGGAGGCCATCATACGCAGTGCCAGTTCCTAGAGGGCATCCGAGGAGGCCGGAGAGGCTTGCCTCAGGCAGGAGCCTAGAGACGTCATCCCATGCCCGACAACGCCAGCCACTGCAGCACCTCGCTTGACAACTCAACATTCTTTAAACAGCCTGAAATAATTCGTAGTGTCATTATAGACTGAAGTGAAGTTTGATTTAAAAGTTTCTTCAGTGCTATATTTACCACTGGTATGAGGAAACCTTAGCAATAAATTAATATGGTCGGTAAGATGCATATGGTTTTTCAGTAAGAATTCACCCTTCCAAAGCACGAAACTTGCAGAATGCCACCCATCTTCAGTCACACTAGAGACCAGAGAGACTGAAACTCGAGGCGCTGGAATAGACCTCATCTTCCTGGAAGTAAGGGTTATTCAAGAGCTCACTTGCAGGAAGTCTTTCGTCTATAGGAGCTAGACAGATTTCTATGAAATTCTATTTATGTTCCTGACTCTAAGTTATACTGAAGTATTTTAGAAGTAAACATTATGTTAGCGTCAGACTTACATAGTTGCTTTCGAAGAGCAAAAAGTTTAACGCAGCTGTATGAGCAGGTCAAAAGTAACACCCGTTAACTCCATAATCCTAAATCTCAAGAAAAGACTCACCAAAAAAAAAGAAATAACATGTAATAAACTATTACCAGGAGCCCAGTATCGAGGACATAGCCTTTTGAAGAACAAATGCCAAGTGTATGTGAGCTAAATATACTTATACAGATCTAGGGGATATGATGAGACTATGCTTCCAAGCACAGAAAGAAGTACATGATTGGCAATGGCACAAACAAATCCGCACATAGTAAATAACCTGATACAATATAGACTATACACCAAGGGAAACCGGAACAAAGCGATTCACAAAATGTTCAAACTTTACACACTCTGCAGGCTATAAAATCAGAACATATATACTCAGGTGTAGGTTCTTCAAAATAACTTCAATTGGTTGCACCTTTTGCTCAGATCAAATACAAATAGTAGCTACATTTGTTCAGAACAAAGAATTGAAGCATTCATAGCTTAGCTGCCCTTTGCTTGAGTTAAACAATACGTGCTAGCTTGCTTGATGGTTGTGCTCAAAAAATCCAGAGTGAACAACTCTGAACCTGGCTCTAGCTAAAAGAACAAAATCATTGGCTTAGGCATGCTTTACTCAGGTTGCTTGATGGTTGTGCCCAAAAAATCCAGTCAACAACTCTGAAGCTGACTCTAGCTAAATTACAGAGCAGAGAAGTAACTATCAATCAGATTTATACCAAAGTGAATCCCTACTACCCCTAACTGAAAATGGTAATGATATTGGCATCTATATTACTGAAAGTACAGTACAGTATATATACTTTTAGTTTTGCTACTTTATGTTCAGTAAGTAACCATGGGTTCAGGAGATAAACTCATATGTTCAGAATACATCCAACTGCGAAAGGCTGGTTACACTTCAAATATATGTTGAGATATCTATTCATGTGTATTCCACTGCAAAGCTAATAGATGAGTAAGAAATTGGATTTCATTAGTACCACTATAACAGAAGAATAACCAAGCAAATTTCAGTATGCGATTGGATTTCATTAGTACTATATGAGTAAGGCTATCACAGATTATCAAATCCATCAAGCACTATAACTGAGGAATAACCAAATCAAACAGTGACAAGCAAGCAAATCTTTTAACAAGGACAAACCGATCTTTCAAGCATTCAGTTCAGAAGATTCAGAACACACGTGTTTGGTTCACAACTTCAGAGTGATTTCGGCTAGCTAGACAGGAAACTAACGGAAGGAAAAGGCACGAACGAGCAGCGGCAGCAGCAGGGACACGCATGAGCGCGAGAGCAGCAGCAGTCGCCGCGCACGGGCTCGCCAGCGAGCAGCGGCAGTAGCAGGGACGCGCACGGGCTCGCCAGCGCGACAGGGGATAGGAAAATAAATCAAACAGGGGTCAAACATACCTCTGGTGGAGGCGCTGCTGGCGACATTGGAGTGCTCGACGTCTGTTCTTGTAGCTCCGGCGAACTCGACGTTTCTTCCTCCAACGAACTCGGCGAATATATTGGATGTTTCGCCCAAATCAAAAATTGAACTCATGGAGATTCTGGCTTACTACCCTTGCTTCTTATAGCAGAAAACAACAATCCAGGTTGGGCACTCCATTGAACTGTGTTCGACAAGGACACGGCCTGCAATCCGATCCAAATCAGGCACGGGTCTCGTGCGCGAGCACGGCGCCGCTCATGGCCTGCAGCTCCTGAAGCAAGCTGTTGACGCCTGCATCGTCAAGCTGAAGCTGCCGTTGCTGTCTCTAGGACAACACCTCCTCCTCGTCGCCCTTCAAACCACCGGCTCGGCCCCGGCGCCATTGGCAACGGCCAGACGTCGTGCTGCCGCGCCCGAGCCCCTGCAAGGCGGCCTCCATCCTCCCAAGCAAGCACACCGGCCGCCGCCAATCCCTCGTGACCGCTGTAGCCCTCGCCAAGCCCCCGCCGGAGCGCCACCGGCCTGCATCCTCCTGCGCCTCCTCGACCCCGCCTCCTAGCGCCCGCGCGCCGCCGCTTGGGCCACGCCTCGTCGGTGAGAAGCCCCTTCCGGAGCTTCCCGAGCTCACTTGCCTCCTCGTCGGAAGCCGCCGCCGCCGGGAATGGATTCGCCGACGCCAGCTGCGACGCCTCGACCCGTTCCGGGAATGGATAAGTGGTGGAGCTGGCCGGTGGTGGCAGGTTTTTTTTGCAAAAAAACGAAACGTTCTCCATCACTTTAAGTAGGACGGCGGATTAATTTCTCAGAAATAGAGGGACGTTTTTGCAAAAAGACTAATGACGGATAACCTGAAGCAATAGCTGGTTTAGGCCTCCTTTGGTTTGTAGAATTTTTGTAGGAATTCTATAGGATATGATTTGCAAAGGAAAAATTCCTTTGAAGTCCTTTGACATAATGTATCCTTTCAACTAATCTTCATTTCTTCCTTTTGCTTCACTTCGTGTCTTTTTTCTTCCATACCTATTTTGATGGGAACTTCGCATATGTTAATTCTCTGGCTTCCTCACACATCTTGTGTGTCTGCATCCATTATGTAAATTTAGTGATTCTCCCTGCTTTCCTTATTATCTTTGTTTAATCTATAGAATCTGCTAAAATGACTTGTTGCTCATTTTTCAGGTGGAAAGTCACTCTTTCAATCCAGGGATATCTGGAGTGCATTTCAAATTGAAATATTCTCCAACACGCGTCATCTCTTGATCTCATTGTTTCGTATTAGCACCGTGGATTGGCCATCACCTTCATTTATGTATTTAAAAAGGTATCTTTTTATAAAGAGATCATCTGCGCATCTCTACATATGTATGTGCTTGATATTTTCCAGTAAATTTATGTTGTATGGGGTACATAATGTTGCTTCATGTATACTACTACCAGTCGTGCATCATTAGTGGTAAAGTTTAGAACCAAATGGATGATAATACACATGCGAGTAGAGCTTTGTGAAGATTTTCTTACCTCACTTGTATCAAAGGTTGTCCTTTGATGTAGTTGCGTAGTGTGGGACATCCCCATGTATGATCAAAGACTCACTATTTTCTTGTCTATAATATCATTCTCCTTTTCAATCTTGCCATTTTTTTGATTGTCTGGATTTGCATCAATAAGATAACAATTCAAAATAAAATCAATTAGGAACCTCTTGTGCCTAATTGGAAGTGTTACCTTTTTAGTTGTAACATTCTTGTGGTGTAAGATATAAAAGATTTGCAATTAGTAACAGATCACCTTGTTAGATTGCATATTTGATTTGTTTGAACCACCTTGGCAGGTTTCTCAAATTCCTTGCAGTGTGGACGACCTTTTGTTTTCATTCTTTATTCCTACACAATAGGGAATGCAAATATAAAGTTAAAGAGGACCATATTATAATATTATTACACAAAGTGGCAGGCGACGGACGACTACAAAGATCAACGGCGATGCGCCGACTCACGACTACAAAGATCAATGGCGATGCGCCTGCTGGTCTTTGGACTGAGAAGAGTACCTTACTCTGCCGCTTCAAACCTGGGCCGGCCTTGCTTGTCCAAATGGTGGGTCAACCACTGATTACATATTACTTCTCAAGTTTAGGATGATCTGTTATTTTTTTACTTTTACCTTCTAAATAGTCGTTTTTTGACAAAAGTAAAGGAAATCAACTTTGTGCCGAAATCTTTAATGTTAAAGAGGATCTCAAGTTCCAATCATCTCACGAAGACACAAATATTGAGTATTTTTTAGTAGCAGTCGGCTGAAGCCATATCTACCTGATTAATGAGGCACTTCATTTAGACATCATTATTGAGGTACCGAGTCAAAATATTATGCGAACCATTATCTGTTCTACAAATTCTAAATGGATAGCATACTCCAGTGCCCTTTGCTTCTTAATGGACTTTAGAGCTATAGAAGCCGTCCCACAACACAAAAACTATAATAGAGGAGCAGGCTATAATTCTGTGAGATGGTACTTACCGGAGGTGGTCTGATCTCTTGAGGGAGCTGGTTATGATCAAGGATAGTCAACAGGAGATTTGGCGGCTGGTGGCCGATGCAGGAAGACTATGCTGAAGTGCCACTTGTTGGATACCCTGCTAACTTGCTTAGGAAATAGAAGATTGATTAGATTGGCGTACTACCAAATAGTCTTGATGCAAGCTTCCTTTTGTGTTTAGTGTTAACATGACTGTGAATAGTGGGCATAAAGTAATTCGACATTGTTAAATCACAACCATTAAAATTCCTAGATGAGGTCATGTTGCTAGCTGAAAACGTATGGGTTACATAGTGTCTCAAGAAACCAAAGTAGTTAGCAACATGCAATGTGCTTTCTCGACATTTTCAGTTCATCCCTTTCTAGCTGTAGAGCATTGATGTCGTGTTAAACTCAGCACCGTCCTACATGTGTAAACATTAGTAATTCAAAACTTAATCATCAAGATATGCAATCGAGGGGTGATGTTTAGTTGAATTGACGTGAGAGATAAAATCCATGACAAGGGACTTACCAGGGGCATGCATGCGCATATTAGACAGCATAACCTTCACCTTCGCATGGCCATCCTTGCCAAAGTTTATACGTACATCTCAGGTCTTTTTATTTACAACTATAATTTCCTCTTTGTATATCATTGGTGTCTTAACACGTTTGGGGCATAGGCTGCCGCCATCTACACTGATGATCGACGTATCATACTGAAATCATGTGGGAATAAGCATGCGCTCTCCAATCTCCATGGACGCCAGTGCCTCGTCTGCCTCCATCTGCACCCGCTGCTGTAGCGTGGCCCCGACGTCTTACTCTCAGTTGTTGCTGCTGCCATGGCGTCGTACGCATCTGTCTGCTGCTCAACTGCGGCGTACCACCACTTGAGGCGGCCGTCGGAGTCCTAGGGAAAAATCCATCCCCATGCAATCTCCCTCCACAGGGCATGGTGGCGGCGTGCGGAAAAAGGAGTCGAAAACCTGGGCGAGGGATCTTTTCCTCTTATTTTTGCGTCTGTGAAATCATGTGGAACCTGAGAAATTGCATCGATCTTTGTAATGTGAATGTAACTTTTTCTTGGAGAGATTGCATCTATCCATCAACCTAGGTCCTCCTTTTTTTCTTGGCATTTGTAGAGATCGACCCATGTAATAAAAATATTTATGTACGTGTATATGCCAACTCACATGCACATATGGGCCATATTTTAACAGAATTGAGAGATTGTTTCTGATTTGGTGCGTAGGGTATATGGGTCCACCCGGTTATGAAGATCTAACGGTTCTAGATTGATCAATGGAATTAGGCCCACTTAACTAAAGGTCAGATGTTTCTAATTATTATGGTATTTTGTAGACTAATTATCTTTTTTCTGGTTAACCCGTCAAGTACTTTTTAAATATAAATAGATGTCTTGTAACCGGGAATTCGAGACTGATCGGGTCTTCTCGGGAGAAAGAATATCCTTCGTTGACCATAAAAGCTTGTGATGGGCTAAGTTGGGACACCCCTGCCTAGGTTTAAACTTTTGAGAGTCGTGCCCACGGTTATGTGGCAGATGGGAATTTGTTAATATTCGGTTGTAGAGAACTTGACACTTGACTTAATTAAAATGCATCAACTGCGTGTGTAGCCATGATGGTCTCTTTCCGTCGGAGTCCGGGAAGTGAACACGGTCTTGTGTTATCCTTGAACGTAAGTAGTTTTAGGATCAATTCTAGCTTCTCGACCGTTGTGTTGCTTCTCTTCTCGCTCTTATTTGCATATATTAGCCACCATATTTGCTTAGCACTTGCTGTAGCTCCACCTCATTACCTTACCCTACCCAGAAACTTAAATAGTCTTGATCTCGCGGGTGTGAGATTGCTGAGTCCTCGTGACTCACGGATACTTCCAAACAGTTGTAGGTGCCGATGATATCAGTGCAGGAGATGCAACCGAGCTCAAGTGGGAGCTCGATGAAGATCTTGATCGTTGTTTTGTGTCTTTTCCGGTTGATCAGTAGTGGTGCCCAGTTGGGACGATTGGGGGTCTAGCATTTGGGGTTGTCTTCTTTTATTTTGGTTCCGTAGTCGGACCTTTGATTGTACTCTGAATGATGTATGTTTAACTTGTTATTTATGTGAAGTGGCGATTGTAAGCCAACTCTTTATCCCTTTCTTATTCAGTACATGGGATTGTGTGAAGATTATCACTCATGCGACAAAAACCACCATGCGGTTATGCCTCTAAGTCATGCCTCGACACGTGGGAGATATAGCCGCATCGTGGGTGTTACACGTGCGTGCATCGTGCGTGCTTTTCCATCGGTGCTAGCTCTAAGGCCGAGGTTTTGGTCGTCTTCGTCTCTGGCTAGTCGTTGAGCAACAACGGGAAAGAGGTGCTGCAAGAGATGCATAGGCGCCATTGTGTGCCAGATTCGCCGTAGCACGACGAACCAGATGTCACCACAAATGACGCATGCCTCCATGCAGCCGAGTGTGTGTGCATTCTGCGGCCGAGTGTGTGTGCATGCATGTGTTGTGTACATGCGTTTGTGTGCTCCATGCTGTGCGCGTTTGTGCATAAGTTGGATCGACATCAGTTAGTGCGTTGGCGTGTGTACAAGCGTGGCTGCATGCGTCTTGTACATGCATGGCTTCTTGCGTGGTTATCAGTATAAACTAATAAAATATCTTTAACTTAGCATCCTGATGTATCATCTCTAGTGGTTAGCAAAGAGTTTATGTTCTTTTATTTGTTTATAGGTGGGCAGGCGGCAAAAAACAGGGGAAAACGCGCAAGGTTCCTTGCAGACGCTCCACCGCGAGGTTTCTTGCTCCTTCTCGGTCGTCGGGAATCTATGTTCTTTCACTCTTTTTTTACATGAGCTTTGTTCATGCTTTTGCCAACACGCGAGACATCTAGCGTCAAGGTGCACGTATCATGCAAGAAAATGAAGATAATCAGATAAGCAGTACGTAAGTGAGTCATGCACTTCGATGGTACCTACTCCTATACGCAATATTTTTTCTCCTCGATGGCACGTGAATAGTGCATGTACTCAATGATGGAGCACGGGATGGTAGCCACGACATGGTCAGCCCTTTTTTGGAGAGAGTACGTACTAAATAACTTTGATGTGTCCCGCAAACTCGCAGAATGACAAGAAGCTTGCTTACACTACTAGGAAAAAGGCTACTAGCAGCACGGGTAAAATGGCTACTAGTAGCGTGGGTACCCGCGCTACTAGTATCGCGCTACAGCTAAAAGTTAGTAATAGCATGGGTTAAACCCGCGCTACTAGTATCACGCTACAGCTAAAAGTTAGTAGTAGCATGGGTTAAACCCGCGCTACTACTAACTTTGTTAGTAGTAGCATGTATGCCGCCCACGCTACCGCTATTACGGACCCTACTAATGAAATAGTAGTAGCGTGTCTATAATACCAACGCTACTAGTATCCTAAATACTAGTAGCGCACAGGTTTTTCCCATGCTACTACCAACTTCTTAGAAATTAAAAATAAAATAAAATCAACCAATTCCATTCTATCACACAACTGCCGTATCTACTATCACAGAGTTCCTCATTGTAGCGACAACTCATGTATAATTACTATCACAGAGTTCCTCATTGTAGCGACACAGTGTTGTCCATGGCAACTTGGTAGGAAGCTACCTACGTAAGTGGTTCTTGCCATGCAAATTTGGAATTTTACTACTACTTCTAGATGCCTGAGACCGAGACTTGTTAGTTGTTGTGCGGCGCCTGCGACAAAACACACCGGGAAGCCTCGACAAGCCACACCCGGCCAACGGCAGCCACCGCCTTGAGTTGCGACACCGTCACCTCCCACACCCTGGCCCTCAGCTCCAACAGGCATCACTCGATGTTGTCACCACCACTGGACAGAGGAAGCCATCGTACACGTGCCCCGCACCCTGAAACCCAAACACCATTAAGATCCAGATTCAGAATTGGCCACATACCGGATCAAGTGTATCTGAATGTTGATCATCTCTCAGGCTCTGGGTGTCTGGTCGACTGCTTACCCGTGTGCTGGGGTGCCAGAGGTAGAGGACGAGCAGTAGCTTCGCCTCTCCGTACATCGGCAGCAACGCAACCGTCAAGTCCATGAACCTCTCGACGTCCGTCAGCGTCGAACCCTGCAGCATTACCAACAGAGGTTCAGAAACTTCAGATTCTTCAAAAGAATGACACGGAAAACAATGCAGTACATGTCAGTGCAAATGTGCTACAAATTTTCCCAAGATTCTTATTTAAGACGTAATGCACAACTGAACTACACAGTGAAGCAACACATAGATACTTCCATGACAAAAGATAACGCAAAAGATTAGAAGCAATTCTATTGTGTTGGAAGTTCTAAAAAGAAACAGCACCTACGAACCACATAAGGAGTTAGAGGCATAATTCTTCTGGTAATATTCTATCTATCCATTTTTCTAAGTAGTCACTTCAATACCTTGATATCTTTCACATTTTCAAACATAACAAAGTCCATGAATCTACTGTTGGAAGAGCCTAGCGACTATACAAACTTGCAAATTGGGTTAGCTAAAAACTAAACAGAGAGTGCATCTTCTCTAAACAGAGTGGAACTTGTTGAAGACAAACTAGAGTGAAGTGATAAAAACAAGGACACAGTGTCATACAGTCTACCAATGCACACAAAAACTGCCGCTCAAACAGGCAACCATGTAATAGCAAACTAAAGCATTGTGGGGGGAGGGATGCTGCTGCCTGGCATCAAATATGAAATTCAGGGTGATAACAAAAGCTGCCTTCCAAGTCAGCCCCTGCAGTTCAGAAATTCAGGATGATAAAAATAAACAGAGCAAAAACCAACAAGAAACATCTACTTCGGAGTTGAAATTAGATATTACGAGTGGCTTCAGAATTGTTATGCTCAAGGTCTAAGAATACTAAATTGTGTGCGCCATCTCCTCCATGGCGGCGGCCGGCGCCTTGGAGAGCCCCTCCGGGACCTAGTGCAGCGCGGGGGCCTCCGCCGAGGCCGCTCGAGCGGCGGCGCAGAAGAGGAGTAGGTCCAAGACGTCCTTGCCAGCCCCGCCCATCTGGGGTTGGTGATGAGAACAACACTTTCAGATGATAGCAAGCAAGCAGAACGAACTGAAAAATTAGTTTGGACCTAGACGTTAGTTACTTGCACAATCTTATACCGATTTGTTGGTACAAAGACACAAAATGTTCAGATACGATACTTTGAGGATGTTGATGTGTTGCATAATGCCGGTTAATTACCTGAGCAGGTGATGTTGCGCATGCACACGAGTTGAAATTAAACAAGAAAACCCCTACCTGTTTTTCAGAAGTCAGCACTAAATAAATCAACCGCTTCTCTAATTCTTTACTGCCAGAGATGGAGTGCTCGTTCCATATAGATCTACCAAAGAGCTAGCTAGCATGAAAATATGTACGGATTGGCCGGTAGATGAGTGAGCAGGGACAGTCAGATCAAATGAGAGAGAGGGAGAGGGAGACCTTGACTTGCTCCATGGCGTCGTCGGTGGTAGGGTCGCAGCAGCAGAAGAGCGGCGTTCCAAGATGATGCCGGATCCCATTCTGCGCTCTCTCCCCACGCATCTACAAGAGAAGACCAGACCAGATGTGGTTGAATAGATGTGATTAGAGGGAGGTACCAGATTAATCGATTGAAACTTATAAGAGTGGGATATTAATCGATTACACACAGTTGCAGAATTGGGAGATCATGATTCAGAACAGCAGGAAAGCATTACACAATCTATCGCAAGGAGACACATAAACATCAGGAAACCACATCATCAGGGAACCAAGCATACCAACCACACATCACAACAAAACTGAGACACATCATAGTAATTGATCGACAAATCATGGAATGGAATGCAAAAAAAAATGCTTTGCATCTATCCTTTTTATTGATGGATGCAATTCACTGTCAGTGAGGTGATATGCCTAGCAAATAAAAACCTAACCTAAAAGCTAGAATAAAACTCTAAAAACCAGGCAAGGCAACGACGGGCCTGAGAGTACTGAGTAAGAAGCTTAATTTGTTCCTGGCAACAATAAACCTAACACCGGTTGTCGTGCAACAAATCTGAAGAGAGGCAAAAGAAAACCTAACTTGTGTGTGTGTGTGTGTGTGTGTGCGTGCGTGCATCAGGGTACAAACAAGGCCTGCCAAATCAAAACAAGAACTAGCTCATAATTATTATGTTTCTAACATGTGTGGAAGTAATTCAACAGTTTCACCAACAATTGTTTTGCCATTGTGTTTTATCGAGGCGTGATTGATTATACATAGGCTTGATGTGTTATTTCGGAATTGATCCCATCTGTCCTGGTTGATAGACACGTTATTGTACAGAAGATCAGGTTAGATTGATTTTTGCCACGCGCACATACATATTGATTTTTCCAATATCAAGAGGAGAGAGAAGATGGACCTTGACTTGCTGCATGCATGGCGTCATCGGTGCTAGCTGGGGTTGCAGCAGCGGAAGAGTGGTGTCCAGAGATGATGCACAGAGGGGATGAAGAATCCACGGGCAAAACTGCACATGTTTGCATGAGGAAACCGTATCATCAGGGAACCAAGCCTACAAACCGCACATCACAACTGAAATGAGCCACACGTCGTAATCATCGATCGAAAAAGCATGAAATGGGATGCAACAAAAATGTCTAGGCTTTGTCGAGAGCTACACAAAAACATCATCGAATCTTTTATTGATGGATGCAATTCTGTGTCAAATAGGTGATATGCCTAGAAAATAAAAACCTAATATAGAGCCTAGAACAAAGCATTAGAAAGCAGGCAAGGCAATGATGGGCCTGAGATCAAGGAGTAAGAAGCTTAATTTGTTCATGGCACCAAAGCTAGCAGCCCTGCAACAACAGATCTGAACAGAGGCAAAAGCAAACAAAGTTGTGCGTGCGTGCATGCATGCAGCAGGGAACAAACAAGGCCTGCCAAATGAAAACGACAACCAGCTCATAATTATTATTTTTCTATCATATGTGTAAGTAATTCAACAGTTTCACCAATAATTGCTCTGCCATCCTGTTTTATCTCATCCAGGCCTGATTATGCATAGGCGTGACACATTATTGCACAGAAGATCAAGACATGGGCACATACAGATTGATTTTTGTTTGCCAGGCGCACATAATTATTGATTTTTGCAGTATCAAGAGAAGGAGAGAGAGAGAGAGAGGATGGACCTTTACTTGCTCCATGGCGTCGTCGGTGCTAGCTAGGGTTGCAGCAGTAGCAGAAGCGCGGCGGTGTCTAGAGATGATGCCGGCATCCCAATCTTCCTTTTCTCCCCTGCCGCACATCTGTCTGCAAGAGAAGCCCAGATCAGATGTGATTAGAGAGAGAGAGAGAGAGAGAGAGCGAGAGAGAGAGATACCTTGACTAAGCTGCTCGTTATGGGTCGAAGATGTCGGCGGCGGCGGGGTCAGAGCTTGATGGCATGGATGGCGGCATCCCGGGAGAGAGAGCTGGGAGGAAGCCCCCTCACTCCTCGTCACCCTTGGCGTGGATTTGGAGAAGGAGCCGAACGTCACGTCCTGGATCGACGGCGGCGCGGATCCAGATGCCCCGCCGTGGGCATGACCGATCCCGATCTGACAGCGCCCGCCTGCTCGATCTAGTCTAGGGGCATATAGATGGATAGAAGGGGGGGGAAGGTGGGGGGGAGGGGGGTGGAGGGCGCCGGCCGGTGGGATCGCCGGGCGGATGAGCGGGGCGGCGGCTATGGATGAGAGGAGAGAGAGAGAGAGTTTGGTGGGGTGGGGGTCGATCGGGGTCGGTGTGCCGGTGTGGTGTGGGGCGGACATGCTCAGTACTAGCATGGGGTATATCACCTCACTATAGCTATTCGCTTAGTAGTAGCGCAGGTAGCAGGAGTGCGTTGTTGCTAAATCTAGGGTGGCGGGTACTGTCTGTCGATTTTAGTGGCAGCGTGTGATACGTCTCCGTTGTATCTACTTTTCCAAACACTTTTGCCTTTGTTTTGGACTCTAACTTGCATCATTTGAATGGAACTAACCCAGACTGACGCTGTTTTCAGCAGAATTGCCATGGTGTTATTTTCGTGCAGAAATAAAAGTTTTCGGAATGACCTAAAATCAACGAAGATTATTTCTGGAATATATAAAAAATACTGGAAGAAAGATCCATGTCAGGGGCCCACACCCTGTCCATGAGGGTGGGGGGTGCGCCTACCCCCACTGGGCGCGCCCCTGCCACCTGGGCCCCCTGATGCTCCACCGACCTCAACTCCAACTCCATATATTCGTGTTCGGGGAGAAAAAAATAAGAGAGAAGAATTCATCGCATTTTACGAAACGGAGCCGCCGCCAAGCCCTAAACTCTCTCAGGAGGGCTGATCTGGAGTCCGTTCGAGACTCCGGAGAGGGGAATCCGTCGCCATCATCATCATTAACCTTCTGCCATTACCAATTTCATGATGCTCACCGCCGTGCGTGAGTAATTCCATTGTAGGCTTGCTGGACGGTGATGGGTTGGATGAGATTTATTATGTAATTGAGTTAGTTCTGTTAGGGTTTGATCCCTAGTATCCACTATGTTCTGAGATTGATGTTGTTATGACTTTGCTATGCTTAATGCTTGTCACTAGGGCCCCAGTGCCATGATTTTAGATCTGAACCTATTATGTTTTCATGAATATATGTGAGTTCTTGATCCTATCTTGCATGTCTATAGTCACCTATTATGTGTTATGATCCGTTTACCCCGAAGTGACAATAATCGGGATACTTACCGGTGATGACCATAGTTTGGGAAGTTGATGTATTCACTAATTGCTAATGCTTTGGTCCGGTATCTATTAAAAGGAGGCCTTAATATCCCTTAGTTTTCAATAGGACCCCGCTGTCACGGGAGGGTAGGACAAAAGATGTCATGCAAGTTCTTTTCCATAAGCACGTATGACTATATTAGGAATACATGCCTACATTACATTGATGAATTGGAGCTAGTTCTGTGTCACCCTATGTTATAACTGTTGCATGATCGATCGCATCCGACATAATTCTCCATCACCGATCCAATGCCTACGAGCTTTTCATATATTGTTCTTCGCTTATTTACTTTTCCGTTGCTACTGTTACAATCACTACAAAACCCAAAAATATTACTTTTGCTACCGTTACCATTATTATTATATTACTTTGCTACTAAATACCTTGCTGCCGATATTAAGTTTCCAGGTGTGGTTGAATTGACAACTCAGCTGCTAATACTTGAGAATATTCTTTGGCTCCCCTTGTGTCGAGTCAATAAATTTGGGTTGAATACTCTACCCTCGAAAACTGTTGTGATCCCCTATACTTGTGGGTTATCAAGACTATTTTTTGGCGATGTTGCCGTTGAACATAGCTCTATTCTTTGAGTCACTTGGGATTTATATCTGCTTATCATTATGAAGGACTTGAAAGATCAAAGAACCAAGATTTTTCCCTCAACTATGAGGGAAGGTAAGGAACTGTCATCTAGCTCTGCACTTGATTCACCTTCTGTTTTGAGTAAACTTGCGACACCTACACATGCTATTAATTCCGATAGGTCGCATATTATTGATGATGCCACTTCTGCTTTGCATGATACTTATGGTGAAACTACTTCTATGCTTGATAATACTGTGCCACTAGGTGAATTTCTTGATGAACAACTTGCTAGGGCTAGAGAGAATGAAATTATTGAAACTGATAATATTGATGAAAGTGATGATGAAGATTCTCCCCCTAGATATGAATCGCCTGTTGTTCCTGAGGGTTATGTTATGGATGAAGAAACTGCTAGAGACTTCTTAGCTTGCAATGATAGATCCGATCTTAAGAAATTGTTAGCTAAGCTTAAAGAAAAGTCTTTGAATGCTAGAATGAAATATGACTCTGCTTTTGCTACTTCACCTATCTTTATTAGTGATAAGGATTATAATTTCTCTGTCGATCCTGAGTTAATTACTTTGGTTGAATCTGATCCTTTCTATGGCTATGAATCTGAAACTGTTGTGGCACATCTTACTAAATTAAATGATATAGCCACCCTCTTTACACATGATGAGAAAACTCACTATTACTTTATCCTTAAGTTGTTTCCGTTCTCATTAAAGGGTGATGCTAAAACATGGTTTAATTCTCTTGATCCTGGTTGTGTGCATAGTCCCCAGGATATGATTTATTACTTCTCTGCTAAATATTTCCCCGCTCATAAGAAACAAGCTGCTTTAAGGGAAATATATAATTTTGTGCAAATTGAAGAAGAGAGTCTGCCACAAGTTTGGGGAGGCTTCTCCGATTACTTAATGCTTTGCCTGATCATCCTCTCAAGAAAAATGAAATACTTGATATCTTTTATAATGGACTAATCGATGCTTCCAGAGACCACCTGGATAGTTGTGTTGGTTATGTTTTCAGGGAAAGAACTATTGATCAAGCTGAATTGTTATTGAATAATATGTTGACTAATGAAAATAATTGGACACTTCCTAAACCAACTCCTAAGCCAATTCTGAAAAAGGGGTATTCTATTTCTCAGTCCTGAAGATATGCAAGAGGTAAAAAAATCTATGAAATAAAAAGGTATTAAAACTGAAGATGTTAGGAATTTACCACCTATTGAAGAAATACATGGTCTTAATTTGCCGCCTGTTGAAGAAATACATGGTCTTCATAACCCGACACAGGTAGTAAAGGTAAATTCTCTCTATAGATTCGATAAATGTGAAATCCCATTTACTAAGTTTGCTAGCCCATGCTTGGATGAGTTTGATGACTTTATGGTTAAACAAGAAAACTTCAATGCTTATGTTGGTAGACAATTGAAACACAATACTGATATGCTTGAACACTTGGGTGATTATATGGCTAATGTTAAAGGTGAACTTAAACTTATTAGTAAACATGCTTCTAAGGTTACCACTCAAGTAGAACAAGTACTTAAAGCTCAGAATGATTTGCTCAATGAATTAAATCATAAGAAGAATGATAATGCTGTTAGAGTTATGACTAGAGCTGGTAAGATGACTCAGGAACCTTCGTATCCTGAGGGCCATCCTAAGAGAATTGAGCAAGATTCTCAGAGAATTAATATTGATGCACCTAGTCCTTCTAAAAGGAAGAAAAAGAAAAATGATAGGACTTTGCATGCTTCTAGTGAACCTGTTGTTGACACACCTGAGAATCCCAATGATATTTCTATTTCTGATGCTGAAACACAATCTGGTAATGAACATGAACCAAGTGATAATGTTAATGATGATGTTCATGTTGATGCTCAACCTAGCAATGATAATGATGTAGAGATTGAACCTGCTGTTGATCTTGATAACCCACAATCAAAGAATCAACGCTATGATAAGAGACTTTGTTGCTATGAAGCACGGTAAAGAAAGAGAACCATGGGTTCAGAAACGCATGCCTTTTCCTCCTAAACCATCCAAGAAAAAGGATGATGAGGATTTTGAGCGCTTTGCTAAAACGATTAGACCTATCTTTTTGCGTATGCGTTTGACTGATATGCTTAAAATGAGCCCTTATACTAAATATGTGAAGGAAATTGTTACTAATAAAATAAAGATACCGGAAGCTGAAATTTCCACCATGCTTGCTAATTATACTTTTAAGGGTGGAATACCAAAGAAACTAGGAGATCCAGGAGTACCAACTATACCATGCTCCATTAAAAGAAACTATGTTAAAACTGATTTATGTGATCTTGGAGCCGGTGTTAGTGTTATGCCTCTCTCTTTATATCATAGAATTGATTTGAATAAGTTGATACCCACTGAAATATGTTTGCAAATGGCTGATAAATCAACTGCTATACCTGTCGGTATTTGTGAGGATGTGCTTGTTGTGGTTGCAAACGTTACTATTTTAACGGACTTTGTTATTCTTGATATTCCCGAGGACGATAGTAAGTCCATTATTCTTGGAAGACCCTTCTTGAATACTGCAGGGGCTGTTATTGATTGCACCAAAGGCAATGTCACTTTTCTTGTTAATGATAATGAGCATAAGATACACTTTCCGAGAAAACAACCTCAAGTCCACAGTATCAATTCTATTGGAAAAATTTCAACAATTACTATTGGAGGTTTTGAATTTCCTCTTCCCACTGTCAAGAAGAAATATGATATTCTTATTGTTGGGGACATGCATATCCCCGTTGAGGTAACCTAGTGTTATTCGAAAATTCTTCGGTTTCATGTTATTCGAAATGAGTTTGTTAACAAGACCTGATCAACCTTGTTAGTGGATTCCTTTTGATGAGCATGAGATGGATGAATTTAGAAAACACAACTATCTGTACCCTCTTTTTACTTTCTGTTATTTATATTAAATAAAATAGTATTTTTTGTCTGTTTTCTGAATTATCCTTGCAATAAAAGAATATTCCGGAAATAAAAGTTCTCCAAATGCCTTGAAATTTAAATATGATTTTCTCTAGAATAGTTGAGAATATCTGGCACTAAAAACACAGCAGGGGGAGCAGCCACGTGCCCACATGGGTGGAGGGCGCGCCCACCCCCTTGGGTGCACCCCCTGCCTCGTGGACCCCACGTGGGTCCCCTCCACTTATTCCAGCCACCACACACTCCTTCCTCCCAAAAAAATCACCAACCAGCTCAAACCCGAGTTCTTGCTCATCTTCTGCCATTTTCGATCTCCTTGCTCAAAGCTCCATTCACAAAACTGCTTTGGGGGATTGTTCTTTGCTATGTGACTCCTTCAATGGCCCAATTAGTTTTTGTTCTAGTGCTTTATTCATTGCAAATTTTTGCTGCTTAGGTGACGTTGTTCTTGAGCTTGCATGTCAAATTTAAGTGGTCAAAAGTAGTTTTAATGCATGATACATCCTATAGGCACTTGTAGGAGTAGTTGCTATCAATTTTGTTGAGTTTGGTTCACTTTTATTTTAAAAATTTCAGAAATTTTCAGAGGAAGAAATATGTTTAGGAAAATGTACCAAGGTGGTTCTTCAAGGAAGCAAGGACCCAGGCCCGCAATACGCGAGCCGTACAATGAACTACCAAGGGACGCTCAAGTGCGGCCTTGTGAATGGCCGTCAGAGGACTTCATGGTTCGAGCAGGAATCAAGGAGGAATTTGAAGCATATGTGCGTAGCGCCGATCTTGAGAGCTTCGTGGCAGATAAGTGCCGTCAGTACCACTACCTCACTGATTCCTTTGTGAGAAGGTTTGAATTTACATCATCACGCAATTCTCAAACTGTTCTGTTTGATCTTTATGCTAAATCTTGTACCATGGACTTAGAAGATTTTACTACTTGTAAATTCCCACAGTGGGGTAATGTTAGTAACCTCGTAAATCAGAATATAAGGATTTTCTTGCTAGTATCACTGTAGGGGAATCTAGGGAAATCACGCAAGCTACCATTGGGATCATTCATTTTCTTGCTATACATTATTTTGCTCTCTTTATAGGTGGATGCATAAATGATAAGGATGAGGCATGTCACATGTGTGTTCCAGATCTTAGTGTTCTCAAGAGTGCTGTATTAGGAGATAGACAATATAACTTGGGGGCCATTGTTGCACGCAAGTTGCATAATAACAAAATTAATGGAGATTTCTTTCTTGGAATTTATGCAACCCGTTTAGCTGATTTTATTGAGATACCCATACGTGGAGATGATATTGAGTTGCCTCCAGCTTACATAGATTATAATGCCACGGTTCATCATTAGTTTGTTGAGAGGAACAATTAGTTCCTCCAGTACCGACTAATCTTTGACAGACGACGCATCTATCACTTCGCTCTCCCTGCTCCTGCCTTCTTTGACTTTCAGGCAAAGGGGAGATATGTTATAACCAGGGAGGAGGCGACAGAGTATGAGAGGAGGGCGGAGGCAGCTCACCTCCAAGCTGCAGCTCATCAGGCAATTGTCGCTGCATCTCAATACGACCCTAGCTACAACTTTGATCCATGGGCATAGACCAACTTAGGCCAAAAGCCTAAGCTTGGGGGAGTACGTATTTCTCACCGACATCACATTCATATTCACACACTCATGCCAATTGTCGGTGCTCATACTTTTTCATTGCATCATCCATACTAGTTTATTTTCTTTTTAAGCTTTCTTCTTGTGTGTTTGAAAAACCTTAAGAAAAACAAAAAATATTATTAGTTGTAGCTTTTAGTTAGTTTACTTTCCATGCCTGTAGTAGTAGTAATTAAAAAGAAAACCCAAAAAGATTTCTCGTTCTTCTTTTGCTTGTTGGGAGCTTTCCCGTGTAAATATTTTTATTTCTTTTCCTTCCTTTGGGGGTCGAGAGGGGAAGACCTTAATGAAAATGTTTAGTGCCTCTCATATGCATTATTGTTGATCTAACAAAGAGCCCATATTACCCTGTCTTCTCTCTTGAATCGAATGCTTGCAGATTCCAGCTTAGTCCAATGCACATGCACTATTATTATTATTCACACTGTTCGGTCGTACAAGTGAAAGGCAATAATGATGATTATATGATGAAATTATTGAGATGAGAAAAGCTGGTATGAACTCGACCTCTCTTGTTTTTGTAAATATGATTAGTTCATCATTCCTGATTCAGCCTATTATGAAAGAAACATATTTGCAATGACAATTAGAGATTGTAGTTGCTTATGCCATGCTTAATTAGCTAGGAGCTTATAATGGTTTACCTTGCGTGCCAACATGCTATTAAAATGGTTGTGATGTGGTATGATAGGGCGGTATCCTCGTTTGAACGATTTGAGTGGCTTGACTTGGCACATGTGCACGCATGTAGTTGAAACAAAATCAACATAGCCTCTATGATATTTTTGTTCATGGTGCATTATATCCTACTCATGCTTGCATTAGGTGTTGATTAATTTTAATGCATGTTCATGATAGTTGTCGCTCTTTAGCTGGTCGCTTCCCAGTCTTTTTCTAGCCTTCACTTGTACTAAGCGGGAATACTGCTTGTGCATCCAGTTCCATAAACCCCAAAGTTATTCCATATGAGTCCACCATACCTACCTATATATGGTATCTACCAGCCGTTCCAAGTAAATTTGTACGTGCCAATCTCTAAACCTTCAAATAAACATTTTGTTTTGTATGCTTGAATAGCTCATGTATCAACTAGAGCTGTCTGTATCCTCCATGCTAGGAGGGTTATTCTCAAGAGGAGTGGACTCCACTCCTCATTCACGAGAAAATGGCTGGTCACCGGGATGCCAAGTCCCATGCTCAAATCAAATCAAAATAATTGCAAACAAAACTCCCCCAGGATTGTTGTTAGTTGGAGGCACCCGTTGTTTCGGGCAAGCCATGGATTGATGCTTGTTGGTGGTGGGGAAGTATAAACTTTACCATTCTGCTTGGGAACCGCCTATAATGTGTGTAGCATGGAAGATATCGAGACATCTCGGTTGTTATGTTGACAATGAAAGTATACCGCTCAAAATATTATTCATATCTATTTCAAAACCGAGCTCTGGCACCTCTACAAATCCCTGCTTCCCTATGCGAAGGGCCTATCCATTTACTTTTATGTTGAGTCACCATCCTCTTATTAAAAATCACTAGTTGGAGAGCACCGCTGTCATTTGCATCCATTACTGTTAGTTTACGTTGAGTATGACTGTGACTGGATCTCTTTTACCATGAATTACAATGTCTAGTCAGTCCTTGATCTTTAAAGGTGCTCTGCATTTATGTTTTGCAGTCTCAGAAAGGGCTAGCGGGATACCATCTTGTTATATCATATCATGATTGTATTGAGAAAATGTTGTCATCTGAGATTTGTTATTATTGCTCGCTAGCTGATTATGCCATTGATATGAGTAAACATGAGACCTAAATGTTATTGTGAATATGGTTAGTTCACAATATTTGCTGAAAACTTGAGTGATGGCTTTACATATTTACAACAACAAGAGAAACAGAGTTTGTAAAAGTTTTTCTTTATCACTTTCAGTTTATCAACTGAATTGCTTGAGGACAAGCAAAGGTTTAACCTTGGGGGAGTTGACACGTCTCCGTCATATCTACTTTTCCAAACACCTTTTCCCTTGTTTTGGACTATAACTTGCATGATTTGGATGGAACTAACCCGGACTGATGCTATTTTCAGCAGAATTGCCATGGTCTTATTTTTGTGCAGAAATAAAAGTTCTTAGAATGACCTGAAAATCAACAGAGATTATTTTTGGAATATATAAAAAATACTGGAAGAAAGATCCACGTCAGGGGGCCCACATCCTGTCCACGAGGGTGGGGGCGTGCCTACCCCCTTAGGCATGCCCCTTGCCTCGTGGGCCCCCTGACGTCCCACCGACCTCAACTCCAACTCCATATATTCGTGTTCGGGCAGAAAAAAATGAGAGAGAAGTATTCATTGCGTTTTACGATACAGAGCCGCCGCCAAGCCCTAAACTCTCTCGAGAGGGCTGATCTGGAGTCCGTTCGTGGCTCCGGAGAGGGGAATCCATCGCCATCGTCATTATCAACCTTCCTCCATCACCAATTTCATGGTTCTCACCGCCGTGCATGAGTAATTCCATCGTAGGTAAGCCTGAGGGCGATCTTAATCCTACAACGTAGGAAGCTTTTGAGAACATGGATACCCTCTTCAAAGCCGCCCCGCTGAGTGTTCTTAACGATTCCATTGTGGATTCATATATGTCGTTTGACAGCGGCAAAGACATGTGGGCTGCGCTCGAGGCCATGTTTGGGGCCTCGGGCGCTGGCAACGAGTTGTACGTCATGGAACAATTCTGTGACTACAAGATGACTGATGAGCGCTCTGTTGTTCAGCAGACTCATGAGATATAGTCACTCGCTAAGGAACTTGAGTACTTCAAGTGCGTGTTGCCAGAAAAATTTGTTGTTAGGACCATCATTGCCAAGCTTCCACCTTTGTGGAACGATTTTGCTACTTCTCTGTAAAACAAGAGACATGAGTTTTCCATTTGGGATCTCATTAGCACTCTTCATTTTGAAGAGAAGGCGAGAGCAAAAGACACATGTGCTTGGGTCGCTAAGGGAGCTTCTAGTGCCCACATGGTACACGAGAAGAACTTCCAGCCCAACCAGCCCCAAAACAACAAGAACAAATCTCAGGGGAAAGGCAAGTTTGATGCAAAGAACAAGCCGTCACATTCTACCAACTTTAAGAAGAATTCTCATAACGGGAAGGGATGCAAACCTCAATTTTGGTAGCACCGCACAAAACTTATATGGCTGCATCTACCTACGGTCAGCTAACCTCATGTTGCTCCAGGTATTCCTACATTCGTAACTAGGTACAATCACCACCGCAAGATGAAATAAGCTTATTCGTGCGTTGACTTGCTGATTGCAGTGCGGAACGATCCTTTCATGTGTGGAGTAGCAAACAAGCAGTGCAATCGAAGGTGGAAATCAACCAAGGACTTATGAAATTATATATAATCTTCCTCAGGCAGGTCAGTATCCCCTTCGTCCAGATGATCATGTTTTGTCATGCCGACCAATTGATATGTGCTATTGTTTGGCAACATCGTTTAAGTATAGCTATTGTTTTCCTATCTTTTCAGATTCAGGACAATGAAGATGATTTCAGGGGAACTGCACAATATGGACTCATGTTGAGTCATCTCTATTGCCTCATGTGTTTTCTGCAAATGTGTCAGCATCAATTGCAAGATGAGGCAGGTAGCTAGCTGTGGAGTTGCCAACATGCTCAAAGTGCTCGCAACATTGAGAAGAAACAAGCATGCCCAGGAAATTAAGGAAATTAATGCGTGTGCAGGGAGGCCCTTTGCTCAGAGAAGCATCGACCGATTTTCTTTATTTCCACACCTTCTCACAGGTTTGTATTGGTTATAGTATGGTGAATTATTGAGATGCAAAAACATGCTGAACTTTTGCTCTTCTAAATGTTAGTATGCATACCGTATCTTCTGAAGCTTAGTTTAATGTAAATGTTGACTAGCCTGTGAACCTTCACAATCTAGTAAGTATATTGTAGGCCTGTTATTTTACACCTCACTTTGCCGCACTACACGACCAGTGTGAGTGTCTGCATCCAGTACCGCATCCTCTAATTTGGTGGATGCCAAGTTGAAAAAGGTTACCGATGAGTAGCCATAAGCTGGACGCGTCTCTTTTTTTCTTTCGAATGGGCAATAAGCTGGAGAGTGTCTCGGGCTGCCTCTAGCACAAGGCCCTCCAGTATGAAACACGAGCAGCTGACTGGGCCGATACAAAATCCTATCCATCTTAAAGCCCATTTGTTTTTTTTGAGAGGAGAAGCCCATATTTCTTGAAGAGGGGAAGATCCCAGGAAAACCCTCCTTCCTCCTCACTTCCACTTATACTACAGCTCGTTGGACTCTCCCACTTCCGTCGCCCCCTAATCCTCCCCCCCGCTCCCCATCTTCCTCACTCGTCGAGAAAACCCCCGCTCACCTTCTTCCTCACTAGTACAGAAAATGCTTGCTCCTCTTCTTCCACTCCTATAGAAAACCCCAGCCCTCCTTCTTCCACACTCGCACTGCCACTAGGCTCGTCTCTGGCTACTCTGCTCAAACCCGTGAGCTCGACGCGACACCCACAAGGAAAATGGAGTCGACTGGCCCCAGTGCCAAGAAGATGAGGCTCCCTCCAGCGGCGACGCTGGTTGTAGATCCCGCACCCAGCAGCGTGGGGAGAAGTGGCAAGCCCCCCCCACCCGGATCCGAGGAACCGGTAGAATCTCCGGTGGACCGCATCAGCGATCTCCCGGACGTCATCCTTGAGGAGATCATCTCGCTTCTCCCCACTGAGGATTGCTGCCGCACACAAGTCCTCTCAACTCGGTGGCGCCCTCTATGGCGCACCGTGCCCCTTAATCTCGACTGTCATCAGATATCCGTCCTTCCTGAATTTGAGCTCCTCAGATCCATCGTCTACTCTCACCGCCAGGGCCCCATTCAACGCCTCTACATCCCGACATGCTACCTGCTGTCCATACCCGGCACGGTGGATGCTTGGCTGACATCCCTTGAATTCGGAAAACACCAGCAGTTTGAGTTCTACCATTACCACAAAATTTTCATACCATGAACACGCCAAGAATTCATGCTCACACCACCATTGTCCATCTTGCGATTTTCCTCCTCTCTCCACACCGCCACCTTCACCCGGTGCCATCTACTAGATGATCTCGTACTAATGCTTCGACTCCCACTGCTAAAAAAACTTTCGCTTGTGGTGGTTTATCTGTCGGAGGCCTCACTGCACAGCATCATCCACTCAAGTTGCCCTGTCCTGGAGCAGTTGCTGATTGTTTTGGGAATAGAAATCCCTATTAGTTGTCTCAAAATAAAGTCGCCTCACCTTAAAAGCATTGAAAATTGTTTTGAAGGATAGGAGCTCAATATCGAAGATGCCCCTTCAGTTCAAAGGTTGCTCCTTGATAATTGTTATACAGCTTCACAAATAATTGTCGTCTCTGTGCCCAAACTGGAGACCTTGGGTGTAATTGTGATCTGTTTGATGATCACAACAAGTTGGTGTTTGGCTCCACCCTTATTCAGGTACCGTATATTATCGTCTACACATTTGTAATCATAAGCTGCATTTTTCCTTTGTGCGCATAAGTTTTATACCATCTTGGAGTACACTTTAGGTACTAATATTATGTTATATGCTCAATGAAGAGTTCGTCCATGGATAGCCTATCAATGCTACTGGATTCTATCAAGATCTTATATATCGGAATGTTTAGTTTTGATCCAAACATAATTATTGGCTTGCTGCAATGCTTTCCATCTCTGGAGAATTTATATGTATTGAGGTGATGACTTCATGCACATTGAAAGCCCGTATATATTGTACTAGAATTAATCGTTCAGCTGTCGCTCTTTCAACATACTCTTTGTTCATACCTTAACTGTTTTCAATCTTCGTGTCTACTTAGGCAGTGCTACCACATGGAACAAAATGTATAACCAATCGGTGGCGTAATAAGCACCAGGATTTTCTTAGTTCTCATGATATTCGTTTGAGGACAATAACGATGGAAGGATATGCATCCAACCGGGCAAACAGAAGCTTTGTCACATTCTTCCTGTTGAATGCGAGGTTACTATTGTCCATGAGGCTTAAGTTTTACCGCCAGAGATTTCTCATGGACGGATACGTTGGACAGCAAAAAAAGAAGTTTCAGGTGGACAAATGGGCTTCTAAACATGCTCGGCTTCTATTTACAACAAGTTGTAGTCATCCTGAATTTTTTTTGCACAGGATGTTCATTTTATGGATCAGACTGATCCATTTGTTTGTGACTGCGAAAAAGAGTGGTTGGGTTAGATGTTACTGCCATGTTCAATCTGGGTTTTGGCTAAAAATTTGATGAACAATTAATCCTTGGGCTTTTTGTACCGTTTGTAAACTTGAGTTGCATGTTGTTGTAATCGTACTCCCCTCCACCTGCCACTACACTACCGCATCTTCCACGGCTGCTATTCGTTCCCGTCCGAGGCCTCGCCGTCGTTCTCCGCCTTGGATCGCTCGCTATGCCCGCCGCCGTCTGGCGTTGTCAACATGGTCAACAACCTCCCCGCAAAAAATACATGGTCAACAACCAAGTGGAATCAGGAGATGACTGTACGTGGAGAGGCTAACAGTAGGGACCCACCAGGGTCATTGCATTACGCAAGCAGGTGCCTCGTTATTACAAGCCAAAAAAAAAACTTCCTCCTAATTCCTCACTGCTAGAAAATCACTTAAATGTCTTAAAAGGTCAAATGACCCCCGATTTTTTACAAAATTTGACATCACAGTTGTATTAGTACTACAAAATTTCTCGTTCATTTAAAACACCATCCGTTGCCACTTTACTCCAAATTTGTCTTTCATAGCTAATAAAAAATATGTACAACATCACACATTGTTGTTTTCTAGGAACCGTTTGCGATGAAAATATTTGGGTCTATTTAAGTCTCCCTCCTTAAGCTTCGCCGGCTTGTCTGCTCCAGTGCCGGCAACCCCCGAATCCACGAATCCCAATCCCCATTCCCGCACACCCTTCTTGTAAAGATGACGCCGTGTAAACGCTTCGTGAAGGCCCGTACGATGGCCGCATCCTCCGAGCACCGATGCCTGCGCCGAGAGCGCCGCCGCCTACGCCAAGAGTGCTGCCGCATCCGCATTGAGCGCAGCCGCTTCCGCCGAGAGGGCATCCGCGGCAGCCGAGACGGCTGCAGCTGCTGTTGCGACGGTGGCTGCAAATGCCGAGAGCGCTCGAGCTGCCGTCCCTGCCGCTGATGTCGCCCTAGACAGGTCGAGGCCATCCACGCCAATATCGAGGATGCACACGCCAATATATTCCAGGGCACCTCGGACTCCAGCATGCAACCCACGTCTGAAAAGGCGGCGGTGACCATGGAGCACCTGCTTCCTCATGAGAGCTGGAGATGCTGGAGGCGGCGGAGATCGAGGAGCGTCGGGAGGAGGAGTTGCACATGGCCGAGGTCGAGGTAGAGAAGAGTCTGTCCGTCGAGGAATCGGCGGTGGAGTACCAACGCGAGCTCTGGCGCAGCTACTACTATGAGTACTACAACCTTGAGGGCGGCGCCGACAACGAGGATGACGACGAGGACGAAGACGTGGTTGACTTTAGCAAGGGGGACATGGAGTCCACCAACGGCGGCATGTCGCTAGGACAAGTCATCGACGTCTCATCTCACACCGGCGATGCATAGGCCGGCGCGGTTGCGGATTTGTTAAAATTACAAAATGACGGATAACACTAGGGACCCAGCAGCTCGCCCAGTTGTTTTTTAAGTTTCATAGACGGAGCTCAACTGCACGCTGTGCGGGGGCTGTGGCCCGTCTAGCCCATGCTTACGCTTTTATTTAAGCACATGACGAGCCCTGTTGATATCTTTTTTATTTCTGAAAATGACTAGCCCAGTTCTTTTTTTTGGAGAACAACAAAACCGAGGCCTACTTGCTTTTCTCAGCCCTGCTGGGCAGCAAATCTTTGAAGACAAGGAGGGAGGGATGTAAAGTAGTAAGAAATGAGCTTCCCCAGAAAATGGGCTATAAGTTGTAAGAAATGGGATGTAAATTTATAAACCAAAGCCAACCGAAAATTACATTAAAATAGCATTTTTTCTTGATTTCTCTGCTCTCTACTCTTATAAAAACCAAAGCCAACTAGCAATTACATTAAAAGATCATCTTTTCTCCCACAAGATAAACTACTCATACAAATGCATCTTCATGTTCCGTGCAACGCACGGGCATCTTGCTAGTTAAGATTTTAAATATCATTCATTTTTTTGTGGTGAATTGTTTTTTGAATTTTATTTTGATATAATTTTTAATAAATTATTTTTAACGCGACTCGAAATTTCATGATTAAAAGAGTTCGGAATCCCCAAAATATGAAAAAATTTGTTGAATTTTTTAGCAGTGCCTAGAATATATGGTCTGTAATGCTAATAAAAAGAATATGAGCTTCAAATATCCTTTAGAATTAGCAAATGGGATGTAAATTATTGAAAATAATGGCTAATGGGTTGTATGTTGTTTTCCACAGATTTGGAGGCTGACTTTTGGGCCTACTAGGTTGACGATGATGCTGTCCTAATTTTTTTTGACGCGTACGCAAGGCTTTGTCAACTTAGTCAACACAGATCAGTGATTTTTGGATGTCCATCCAACGGCCGCCGTGCTTCTTCAATCTCTGATCTTCCTGCTCCAGCCGCCCAAACCAGCGCCGGCGGGACTGCCTGCTCCCTCCCCCCGTGGCTGGCTGCGCTGCCGCCAGGCCATCCCTCTACAGACCCGCACATCCTGTTATTTTCCAGCGACGTCAGCCTCACCCCACAGCTGACCAGTCAGCGCTCATATACACCCCTCAGTGTGGGCATCCGCTGTGGTGGCTTCGCCGGCTCCGGGTCGTTCCCTTCCTGGGCCTCGCCCTTGTCCACCGCATTTGTGCTCTCGGCGCGGCGAGGTCAACATGGTCAACAAACAACAGCCATCGGAAGAGGCTAATAGTAGGAGTCCACACAAGGAAATGCCTCCTTATTATGCGCAAAATAATGATTCCTCCACCTGATAGCTGGGAAACACCAGAAGGGCCTCTGTATTTCTTGAAAAAAATGTTCCCCCCGCTGTCAGCTCGGACCCACCCGCTATATCTTCACACACAAGGAAGTGCCTCCTTATTACGCACAAAAAATGAATACTCCCCCTGCTAGCTGGGAGCCACAATTGTGGGAGGCTGACTTGTGGGCCTACTAAGATGACGGGGATGGAGGGCTTTGTCAACTTAGTCAATATGAACGATTCTAGCTCCATTGACTGTACGATGTCCATCCAACGGCCGTAGTGCTTCTTCAACCTCTGCTCTTCTCGCTCCAGCCGCCCAAAGTAGCGCCGGTCGTGCCGCCTGCTCATGCCTCCCGTGGCCGGCTGTGCTGCTGTGGAGGCCTCACCGCCCCCTACTACTCCCACCGCTGGCCAGGCCATCCCTCCACTCACACACACCCCTTGTTATTCTGTGGCGATGGCAGCCTCACACCGAAGCCGAACTAGTGAACCCTCGTACTCCTCTCTGCGTGGGCATTCACTGCTGCGTCTTCCCTGACTCCGCGTCATCCCCTTCCTAGGCCTAGACGTCGTCCACCGCCCTGGTGCTCTCGGTGTGGCGTGTTCAACGTGGTCAAGGAACGACTTCCATCGGAAGAATACTGTATGTGGAGAGGCTGACAACTGGGTCCATGGCCGCAGCAAGGAAGTTCCCTCCTTATTACGTGGAAAATAATGATTCCTCCACCTGACAGCGGGCACCCACCGGATGGGCCACCGTATTTCACAAAAAAACATTTCCCCCGGACTGCTGGGACCCACCAGCTACATCTTCGCACGCAAGGAAGTGCATCCATATTACGGGAAAAAATGATTCGACCCCCTGACTGCTGGGACCCACCAGCTGCATCTTCGGATGCAATGAAGTGCCTCACAGTCGGGACCCACCCGGTCGAAGCGTACGTAGCGTTGTCATTCTGCTCACGAACGTGTACATACATACTGGTCGATCGGTTTGTCTGCAGGCTGCAGCGATGAACCGTGGCCGTGTAAGGAAGGGCACATGTGGTAGTAGAGGCGCACACGTAGCATGTACACATACGTACAACAGCCAGGGTGCAAGAAAGTAAATACGGCCACGTACGTACATACGGGCGGGGTCTCGAATGCCTACTCACACATACGTATGGCCAGGGCTCGTGTACATGGCTGTGGCTAGGTCGGAACAGAGAAACTGCATCGTCGTCGTGTTCATGGGGAGGCAACAGAATGTGTCATGTTCATCGGGAGGCAACGGAATGCGTGCTGTTCATCGGGAGCCAACCGGCTTGGACGGAACAACTGATGGAAACGAGGCCTGGCGTACCACAGAACAGAGGAAACAGCCTTGTGTTCGACCGACCACGGTGGAATCGGGATCCTGATCAACGGGAGGGGTCTGGCGTACCGCAAAATGGAGGAAACAGACTTCTCTTGGACCTCCTACGGTCGAAACGGGGTCCTGTTGATTGGGAGGGGTGTCGCGTACCGCAAAACGGAGGAAACGTACTTGTGTTGGAGCGCTACGGTCGAAACAGGGGTCCTGTTCATTGGGAGGGGTGTGGCGTACCGCAAAATGGGACTCACCGCGATACTGTTCATCTCCACCATCGACCTCCTCCAGCCTACACGGGCTACTGTTCATCCACCGTCGACCTCCTCCAGCCTCCACCTGCGACTGTTCATCCACGGGCTCCTGTTCATCCAGCCTCCACCCGCTACTGTTCAACCATCCCTCTCCACGGGGTCCTATTTAACCACCCCTCCATGGGCTACTGTTCATCCAGCCCTCCACCGGCTACTATTCAGCCAGCCCTCCACCGGCTACTGTTCAACCAGCCCTCCACGGGGTCCTGTTCATCCAGCCCTCCACAGGGTCCTGTTCATCCACCGGCTCGATCGATCGGGGTACTGTTCATCCAGTGGCAACGACCTCTACTACCACGGGTTTCTGTTCATCCAACCCCCACCGGGAACTGTTCATCCAAACCCCCCATCAACGCTCACTGTTCATCCAGAGGTAGTATCGATCGGCTTCAGTTAGTAGCAGTAGCGAAGGAATCACTCAATCAGGTTCAGTTAATAGCCATGGATCGATCGCTCGGGTTCCGTAACGCGTAGCCTGCAGTGCAATCGCTCGGGTTCAGTTAGAGCCCAATGCCTCGCTCGGGTTCAGTTAGAGCACAAGGCCTTGCACACATGCACCTATGTACGAGAGAAACACGCATCACTCGGCCCCCGACCAGCCACCGTAACCGGGAACTCCCCGGTATTTTCCTCGCCCTCGCTTCTACCATGGTTTTTTCTGTCATTGACGGCCCAAAGAATGTCATGCAGCTGCGTCTCCGGCCCGCCTAGGATGAAAAGCTCATTTTCTATCATGATTTTGTCATAGAAGTAGGAGCCCACCACATCTATGATGATACCGGGTTTTCTCACAATTATCGTCATAGAAGTGTCATAAGTATGACAGAAAAAAAATTTGTTCGGCCCAAAATGTCACGGATGTGTCTTTTTTTGTAGTGTCGGGTGTGCCACTGAGGCGTAGCATATCTGCGTTCCAAGGTTAGCACAATATATTTTGAAGATATTGCTAGTAGACTGCGAGCCACAGTCGGCGATGATGTGATTAGGGACTCCAAACCGGCTCACGAGGCCCTTGATGAACTTGACTGCCGAGCCGGCCGGGATGGTGTGTACTGCTTCCACCGCCGCCCATTTGGTAAACCTGTCGATGGTGACGTAGAGGTAGCGGTAGCCCCTGGGTGCTCGGGGGAACAGACTCAAGAAGTCCAGCCCCCAGACCGCAAACGGCCACTAGAGTGGGATGGTCTGGAGGCCCTAGGCAGGCTGGTGGGTTTTCTTGTCATGGAACTGGCAGGCTTCACAGGATCTCACCAGCTCGGTCGCGTCGCTGAGCGCCGTGGGCCAATAGAATCCACCGTGGAACGCCTTGCCCATGAGGGTGCGTGACGATAAGTGATGCCTGCAGTCTCCGCCGTGTATGTTGGCTAACAGCTCGCACCCCTGTTCCCTGGAGATGCATCGCAACGAAACATCGTTTGGTCATTTTCTGTAGAGCTCACCGTCCTAAATGTAGTAGGCTGTGGCCTGACGAGCCATGCGCTCAGCATCTTCTTCCTTCTCTGGCAGGGTTCCCTGGAGCAGGTATGCCTTGAATTCTTCGGTCCAGCACCCCTCCTGAGGCTCGAGCACCAGGAGCAGGCGTGCTCCTGAGGTCGGGCCGCAGGCAGGGACTCCTGAGGTTGGTGCTGCTAGGAGCTCCTCCTGAGGCAATGCTGGCTCTACCACTGGAGGGGCTTCCGAAGGCTTGAAGAGCCGCTCCTCGAAGACACCGGGCTATTGAGGCTGGCATTTGGATGCTCTCTTGGCGATGTCGTCCGCTTCCTTGTTTGTGTCGCGGGGCACGTGCTGCAGGTCCAGGCCCAAGAATTGTTTCTCCATTTTGCATACCTCCGCCAGGTATGCCTCCATGTGTTCATCCTTCGGCTCGTACACTTTGTTGGCGAAGTTTATGAGGAGCTGGGAGTCGCCCTTGATGGTGAGGTGCTTCACACCTAAAGCGGCTGCGGCCTTGACGCCGGCGATCAAGCCTTCATACTCTGTGATGTTGTTGGAGACCTTTTCGTCGTGTTGGAAGCAGATCTGCACGGTGTAGTAGAGCTTGTCCCGAGTAGGCGAAACGAGCACGACTCCAGCCCCCGCACCTTGCCGTGCGAAGGCGCCGTCAAATTACATGACCGAGCCGTTTGGTGCTTCGCTCCCCGGTGAGAGCGATCGGTCCTCGCCTGGCTCTGGTCCGGGCAGTCCATTCCGCCACGTAGTCGGCGAGTGGAGCTCCCTTGATGACCCTGGTGGTGCTGAACTCCAGGTAAAATGCATGCAGTTCGATGTTCCATTCGGCGACCCTACCTGCAGCATTGGGGCTCCGGAGCACCCTCTCTAGTGGGTAGGCCGAAACGACCTTGATGGGGTGGCCTTGGAAGTAGTGGCGCAACTTGCGCGAGGCGACGAGAAGAGCGAGCAAGAGCTTCTGCGACATGGGGTAGCGTGCTCCCGCAGTACCGTTCTGACGAAGTATACTGGGTGCTCGATGAGGGCAGGATTGTTGGTGTAGTCCGAGATCTCCTGGAGCTGATGCGCCTTCGGAGGCTGGTGGACCTCAGGAGCTTGGCCGCCTGTTGGCGCAGCCGTGGCCTCAGGTGTGCCGCCTTGAGGCTGCGTCATCTTGACCAAGCACGCGGAGTCGTGTGGTAGGCCCTCGGACTTGCGCTCCTCCCTGACGGCCACCAGTGCCGCACTGGCTGAGTGAGGCGTGGCGGCCAGGTAAAGCACCAGGGGCTCGAGTGGACGCGGTGCCACTATCACCGGCGGGCTAGTGAGGTACCTCTTGACATCTTGGAATGCGGCGTCGGCCTCCAGAGTCCACTCGAACGACCCCTTCTTCTTCATCAACTTAAAAGAACAGGAGGGCGCGCTCCCCCAGCTCGGAGATGAAGCGCCCTAGCACGGTCAAACAGCCCGCCAGCTTTTGCATTTCCTTAAGGTATGTGGCAGACTCATCCTTTCTATCGCCTTGACCTTCTCCGGGTTTGCCTCGATTCCCGTGTGTGACACCAGAAAGCCCAACAGCTTGCCGGAGGGGATGCTGTCGGTATCAAAACCGGCAGATCTCGGGCAGGGGGTCTCGAACTGTGCGTCTAAGGATCGAAGGTAACAGGAGACAGGGGACACGATGTTTACCCAGGTTCGGGCCCTCTTGATGGAGGTAATACACTACTTCCTGCTTGATTGACTTTGATGAGTATAGGGGTTACAAGAGTTGATCTACCACGAGATCGTAATGGCTAAACCCTAGATGTCTAGCCTATATGATTATGATTGCCTCTATGGACTAAACCCTCCGATTTATATAGACACCGAAAGGGACTAGGCTTTGTAAAGAGTTGGTTTACAGAAAAGGAATCTTCATATTCGTACGCCAAGCTTGCCTTCCGCGCCAAGGAGAGTCCCATCCAGACATGGGGGAAAGTCTTCTGTCTTGTATCTCCATGGCCCATTAGTCCAGCCCATATAACATAGCGCAGGCACCCGAGGACCCCATAGTCCTGGACTCCCTCAGTAGGCCCGGAACCAGTCTTCAATGACAATGTGTCCGGCGTGCATATTGTCTTCGACATTGCAAGGCAGGTTCCTCCTCTGAATATTCCAAAGTAGTTGATTGTCAGTATTATATCCGGCTCTATACAACAGTCATCACTCTGAATCACAAGGATAGAATACAGATTAGTTCTGTCTTTTGAAGATTTCACTAGTGCGACGTTACGTCCGACCATTTTATTATTTCAAACCGTTTTTCGGCCTCCCGTTTCATGTTTCGAGACGCAACCACCGATGACACGTCTTGTCAAAGCAGAGATCATGCCCCCTTATTAAGGGATTCTCATCAATACGAGTTTGGGAAACCCAACCATGCCATTTCGCGCGACCACTTGGAAATAGGCGAGCTTTTAAGGCTCGTGGGGGATGCATGATATTCACTGCCTTTATAAGGAGATAAGATTCCCCCTTTTTACCCCATGCCTTCCCCTTCCTTAGCCCATCTGCCCTCAAGCTCCAGCGCCCAAGCTTCAATCCTCTCCGTTCCCAGAAAGTACTCTAGCCATGTCTGGATCCGGAGCGCAGGGCAAGTGGATGGGTTCCTCCGTCACTGAGAAAAACATCAAGGAACTTCGGGAAGCGGCGTACATGGCCAAGGAGATCGCCCACCGGCTTCTAGCCAAAAAGCAGATCATCCCCACTCCAAATCCCGGCGAGAGTATAGTGTTTATCCCTCATTTTCATCGCAGACTGGGGTTTCCCCTTCATCCTTTCGTCCGCGACCTCATGTTTTACTATGGGCTAGATTTCCGTGATCTAGCCCCAAATTCTTTCCTCAAAATTTTGGCATTTATCATCATATGCGAGGCATTCCTCCGCATTTCCCCCCACTTTGGCCTATGGCTCAAGGTTTTCAATGTGAAGCCGAAAGTGGTGGCCGGCCAGCACGCGGATTGCGGTGGCGCTATGGTGAGCAAACTGCCCAATGTCACTTGGCCCAAGGGCACCTTCATGGATACCGTGAAGGGATGGCAGCAGGGGGGTTTGTTTGTCACAGAGCCCCGTGACTCCACATGGGCTGCTCCTACGGAGTTTAAGTCCGGACCCCCAATGCAGCTAGCATCCTGGCTCAACAAGGGCCTGGACTGGGCGTCATCTGACAAGGTAACGATGTTGCAGAAGCATATCAAGAGCATGGTAGATAAAAATACCAGCCTCGCCAACGTGATCCAGGTGATGCTCTTCCGCCGGATTCTCCCCTGTCAGGCGCGTCATGAGCCCATGTGGAAGTTCAACCCAACTAGTCCCTGGACCCTGCAGCGGTTCTTTGGCACGAAGCATGAAGACATGTGGAATCTGCTCTTCAAAACCCAAAAGTCATGGCCGGAGACAACCGAAGACCTCGGCTAATACATCACCCACGCTGCGACTCCCGTAAGTTCTTTGATAACCTTACTTTGCGAGTCCAAGGAGCACACTAAACTCTCTTTTTTCTTTTGCAGGGCTGGACAAATAAAGTGGAACGGGTTCACTGTCCGGCTCCGCTGCCCAAAGACTCAGCTATTCCCCTGTTGACAAGGATGCTGGTCCTTGCATCGTACCAGGGACCAAAAAAGAAAACCAAGGAGAAGGGCAAGGAGGCCATGTGACAGCCTGCGTTTTGCCCCTTCTTTTTGCTTGAATTTTTTTATTTGAATTTTTTTGAAACTTGAGGTTTCTGAATCTTTTCATGTGGACTTCAACACTTGGGCATCCTTGGCTTTCACCCAAGTGCTTCACTTCCCTCCTAAATCATCATTTCACTTCTGACCTACCAAAAATAATCTTTGGAATATTTTTCTTAAAAGAAAAATATTCATTTTCTCTCTAAAACCCTAAGCCAGATCTGTTTGCTTCAAAGCAACCCCAATTTTTATGGCTCAGAAAAATATGAGATAATTCACAAATATTTTGTGAACCCTAGTGCACCTTCCTGAGCAAAAATATTTCATCATTTTTTGGAATATTTTTGCTACAGAAAATCTTTTCTATTCTGGGCAGAAATGGTGGTTTGTACAACAACTACCATTTTACTTGCTCCATTTGACCTGAAATTTCTTGTGCATCTTTACCTTAGTAACTTATCACTAGCCTCCAAAGCACAACTTCAAACTCCAATCCATTTGACCACAGTAACCTCACCAAGTTACTGACCAGAAACTTACTTGATGTGTGAAAACTTCTCTACTGCACCCGGATCCAAACCAAACCGTGGTAACACTCAAAACTATCACGAACAACATGCCAGACATTGGGTTTTTGCTTAGATCAACCTAATGTCATAGTTCACGCGGTGACCGCGTTCATCCAGGCATGCTGGCACGCAGCCGACGCGCTCTGCTACGCGCCCGAGCCTCTGTTACTCGCGTGCTCGCTTCCCCGCCTGCCCAACCATGCCAAACTTCGCCACCATCATCGTCTCAATGCTCTTAACTCCTCCCTGGCACTCGCCGATGCCGGAGCTCGCCGCAGCGAGCACGTGCAAGGTCCAGCCAGCCCAACAGTGTAGAGCGCACTGTGCTCGTCGCCATCCTCTTGATCCTGTGCTCGTCTCCGCCCACCCACACTGGCCGCGTGACCTCCTTCACCTTCTCCCCCTCTCACTGACGCCGCTCGTCGGCGGGCGCCGTGGACAGCTGTCCACCGGCGGAGCCCGTAGCACCCTCGCCGCTCGCCTATATATAGAGCCCTCCCCAGCCTCCTCGAGCACCAGCCAACACTCACACACACCCCATGATCGAGTAGGAAGCCGGAGCCCGGCCGGGCAGGCCTCGGGCCGCCGTCCCCGAGATCGAGCTCGCCGGCGATCCCCTCTGGTCGTCGCAGTAGCTCCCGCCCCTCCCAGTCCTGGGCGACCCCTCCAGGGCCTCCGCCTCTCTCTGGTGAGGCCGTCTCGCCCGCTTGGAGCGCCTGGAGTGGCCTATGCTCACCGTCTTCCTCAACTCCGGCGACCTCCACGTTCTGCCTCCGCTTGCGAGGTTGATTCCGACGCCGTCCGGCCGCCCCTAGCTACGCTACGGGTATGGGCAGGTGCGTCTCAACCCCCTCTTGCCATCCCTCCCTCTCGTTTAGTCCAAGGAGCCCTCGTCATCGGCAAGAGCTCCAGCGAAGCTGCGGCCCCCTCTGTTTCCCTCTCCTTTTCCCCCACCTTACTAGCAGGGCCCGCTAGTCAGCCACTCGGTATGCGCGCGAAGCGGTACGAGTGGTGGCGCCCCTGGGCTTTACGCCTTTGACGTCACCCCCCAGTCTATTTCAAATTCATTTGAATTTATAGAACACTTCAAACAGTCATAACTCTTCAACCATAAGTCCAAATGAATTGATTCTTTTGCACCGTGTTCGTTGTTTAGAAATCTAGCAGCTCACCAAAGATGAGATTTTTCTGAGTTGTCTAGAATTTCTAGTGATTTTCGGAAGTGTTCATGATATTTTCTTTTTGTCTTTAAAACTATTTTTAGAAGGTGAAGCTTGTCTTGAGGATCACCAGGAGGCTTGTAAACCTCATCTGCACTAAGGCAAGCCACATCAACATTTTCATGGTGCCATTTCAATATTTGTGATTTTCTTACTTGAATAAAAGGATTAATCCATGCATTTAAATGATTATGGAGTTATTTATATTCTGTTAAATATTGGTTAGTTGTTATGCTTGAGTTGCATAATGGTTAAAACTAGTTTATTGGATAAAGCAAGAAAAGATTTATTTGAGGTGATGTTAGAAATAACTTTATTATGCATGTTAGCAAGATATGTTTTTGTCCTCTTCGATTGATAAAAAGTTTTTAGAAAATGTTCTGTTAAATACTTGTTTAATCATATTACTTGTCTTACAGAATGGTTGAACCCAACTTAGTGATAAAGAAAGTAAGAGTTGTGGTTAATGAATTTTGACAGGCATATGAGAAATTTATCGGAGTTACTTTCTTGCGTAAGAAGTTAATAAAACTTGTTGCAAAGTACTTTGGTTAAGTTGTGAGTCATTTGAGCAAGTCAAGTAAATTGAGTTGTTGACGTTATGCTTGGTGTGTATAAGGATGACATCGGTCATTATGTGATGCATGTGTTATTTTGCATTTCATGGCATGCTACACTAGTAGAAAAAGGGTCAAATGTGAAGCACATTAGTGCCGGTTTGAATTTGAGCCGGCACTAATGTGACCATTAGTGCCGGTTCCAACGGCTAGGCGGACGGACATCATTGGTACCGGTTCGTGGGCAACCTTTAGTACCGGTTCATGCCACAAAACGGTACTAATGAGGCCAGTGCGGCTGTGGTTAGGCTGGGGCCCCCACGAAGACCTTTAGTACCGGTTCATGGCATGAACCGGTACTAGAGTTTCTTAGTAAGCTGATTTTAGTCCCACCTCGCCAAGGTAGAGGCAGTATGAGCGGTTTATAAGCCGTGAGTGCAGAGACAATGACGAAGAGGTGCAATGCTCACCTGCACGTTGATTAGCTTCAAGCCTTTCGGAATAGCATAGATTGCACTGAGCTATGTGAAGTGCAGTCTACACTATTCCAAAAGGCTTGAAGCAAATTAACCAGCATTGCACCTCTTTTTTAGTTTTAGTAACTTATTTGAACTCCAGACTTCTTGTGTGTTCAGTATGCAGCATTCAAAGCGACGTCATTTGCTGTTTTCAGTCATTTATCTAATTGTTTAGAGAGCTAAATGACCGTGAAATTGAAAATCACTACAAAATGAACTGTGAAAATGTTGAAACTTGGCATGGTATCATCATTTCACCCGCATAGCATGTGCGAAAGAGTAGAGAGGGTCACGACAAAAACTGGACGCACTTCGTGTACAAACTGGACAATCTCTTTCGGAGTATCAGGGTTTCGGACGAGAACTCATCTGTTACACGGGCACTTCAATGTTTTTTAAACTTATTTGAACTCTGGACTTCTTGTGTGTTCAGTATGCAGCATTCAAAGCAACGTCATCAATTTCCAACATGTTCTGACATCATTTGCTGTTTTTCAGTCATTTACCTAATTGTTTAGAGAGCTAAATGACCGTGAAATTGAAAATCACTACAAAATGAACTGTGAAAATGTTGAACCTTGGCATGGTATCATCATTTCACCCGCATAGCATGTGCGAAAGAGTAGAGAGGGTCACGGCAAAAACTGGACGCACTTCGTGGACAAACTGGACATTCTCTTTCGGAGTATCAGGGTTTCGGACGAGAACTCATCTGTTACACGGGCACTTCAATGTTTTTTAAACTTATTTGAACTCCGAACTTCTTTTGCGTTCAGTATGCAACATTCAAAGCGACGTCATCAATTTCCAACATGTTCTGACATCATTTGCTGTTTTTCAGTCATTTACCTAATTGTTTAGAGAGCTAAATGACCGTGAAATTGAAAATCACTACAAAATGAACTGTGAAAATGTTGAAACTTGGCATGGTATCATCATTTCACCCGCATAGCATGTGCGAAAGAGTAGAGAGGGTCACGGCAAAAGATGGACGCACTTCGTGTACAAACTGGACAATCTCTTTCGGAGTATCAGGGTTTCAGACGAGAACTCATCTGTTACACGGGCACTTCAATGTTTTTTGAACTTATTTGAACTCTGGACTTCTTTTGTGTTTAGTATGCAGCATTCAAAGTGACGTCATCAATTTCCAACATGTTCTGACATCATTTGCTGTTTTTCAGTCATTTACCTAATTGTTTAGAGAGCTAAATGACTGTGAAATTGAAAATCACTACAAAATGAACTGTGAAAATGTTGAAACTTGTCATGGTATCATCATTTCACCCGCATAGCATGTGCGAAAGAGTAGAGAGGGTCACGGCAAAAACTGGACGCACTTCGTGTACAAACTAGACATTCTCTTTCGGAGTATCAGGGTATCGGACGAGAACTCATCTGTTACACGGGCACTTCAATGTTTTTTGAACTTATTTGAACTCCGGACTTCTTTTGCGTTAAGTATGCAGCATTCAAAGCGATGTCATCAATTTCCAACATGTTCTGACATCATTTGCTATTTTTCAGTCATTTACCTAATTGTTTAGCGAGCTAAATGACTGTGAAATTGAAAATCACTACAAAATGAACTGTGAAAATGTTGAAATTTGGCATGGTATCATCATTTCACCCGCATAGCATGTGCGAAAGAGTAGAGAGGGTCACAGCAAAAACTGGACGCACTTCGTGTATAAACTGGACAATCTCTTTCGGAGTATCAGGGTTTCGGACAAGAACTCATCAGTTACACAGGCACTTCAATGTTTTTTAAACTTATTTGAACTCCGGACTTCTTTTGCGTTAAGCATGCAACATTCAAATCAACGTCATCAATTTCCAACATGTTCTGACAACATTTGCTATTTTTTTGTCATTTACCTCATTGTTTAGCGAGCTAAATGACCGTGAAATTGAAAATCACTACAAAATGAACTGTGAAAATGTTGAAATTTGGCATGGTATCATCATTTCACCCACATAGCATGTGCGAAAGAGTAGAGAGGGTCATGGCAAAAACTGGATGCACTTCGTGTACAAACTGGACAATCTCTTTCGGAGTATCAGGGTTTCGGACGAGAACTCATCTGTTACATGGGCACTTCAATGTTTTTTAAACTTATTTGAAATCCCGACTTCTTTTGTGTTCATTATGCAACATTCAAAGCGACGTCATCAATTTCCAACATGTTCTGACATCATTTGCTGTTTTTCAGTCATAAATAATGCAAAAAATAAAAAAACTATATAAAAAATTACTCAAAAATAAATAGAAGAAAATAAATAATGCAGAAAATAAAAAACTATAAAAAATATTATTGGGGCGCTGTCCAGTGGGCATGCCAGACCCAGGGTGTGCAAATTCAGGCCCAGAAGGTCCGACAGGCTCACAGGGCAGCGCACCATGGTTAGGCCCAGAAGCCTGCTATATAGAGGAGTTCGAATGAGCAGCTGCGTCTGGGTTTATAAACCAGTGCGGCTGCCCTTCGATCGGCGAGGTGGGACTAAACATTGTGCACCGCGGGTGGCAGCGCAACACCTTTAGTACCGGTTCGTCGCTCCAACAGGTACTAAAGGGTGGTCTTTAGTATCGGTTGGAGCCACAAACCGGTACTAATAACCTGCTCTTCCCGCCTCTTGGCCTGGCCAAAGTTGGCCTTTAGTACCGGTTGGTGGCTCCAACCGGTACTAAAGGCCTATCCTATATAAGAAAACACTTCAAAAAATTCAGTTTCTCATATGCTTCTTCTCCTTTGTCCTGTCGCCCGCCGCCGCCGTCGCTGCCCCCTTCGACGCCCCCGTACGTCGCCACCCCTCGTCGATGCCCCCGTCGCCGCCCCGTCCCCGTCCCCGTCGCCGCCTCGTCCTCGTCCCCGTCGCCGCGCCGCGCCCCGTCGTCCCGTCATCCCTGCCCGGCCCGTCACCGTCCCCATTGTCGCCGCCTCGTCCCAATCCCTGTCGTCGCCATCCCCGTCGTCACCATCCCCGTCGACGCCGCCCGTCGCCGTCCCCGTCACCGCCCCCGTCGCCTTGCCTCGCCGGTGAGATCCTGCCCCGGCTACCATGTCCACACACACATTGTTTTTTAGTTATAGAAATTTTTAGGTTTTTTATTTATAGAAATGTTAGAAATTTTTCTGTTTTTAGTTATAGAAATATTAGAAATGTCAGTTATATATAAATGTTTTTTATATAAATGTATTACCTAGATAAGAATGTTAGAATGTTAATGTTAGATGAATTGGATAGAGAAGTTAAATATTAATGTCAATTGTTAGATGAATTAGATAGAGAAGTTAAATATTAATGTCAATTGTTAGATGAATTAGCTAGATATTAATTAATTAGGTATATGAGATTATTTGAACTAGTTGAATTAATATAACTAGTTTATTTTTAGTAAGTGCTTAGTTGAACTAGCTAGTTGAATTAGTACTAGTTTTTTTAGTAAGAAAATTTAGGTATATGAGATTTCATGATCTAATTAAAATATTACTATATATAGCTACTTTATATATTTTAGTAAGAAAATTAATAGAACTAGTTTATTTTTAGTAAATTATTAGTTGAATTAGTTGAATTAATAGAACTAGTTATTTTAGTAAGAAAATTTAGGTATATGATATTTGATGATCTAATCAAAATATTACTATATAGAACTACCTACTTTATTTTAGTAAGAAATTAATAGAACTAGTTTATTTTTAGTAAATGCTTAGTTGAATTAATAGAACTAGTTTATTTAGTTGAATTAATAGAACTAGTAAGTGTTTAATGTTTCACCTATATATGAACATATGTTAGATATTAATGTCAAATGTTAGATGAATTAGATATAAATTATATGTTAGATATATATATTTACTTTAGTTATATGAGATTTGATTCTCTAATTAACATTTTATTATGTAGAACTAGCTACCTTATTTTTAGTAAGAAAATTAATAGAACTAGTTTAGTTGAATTAGTTGAATTAATTAGTTGAACTAGTTAGTTGAATTAGTTGAGCTACTTTATTTAGGTATATTTTTCGTAAGTGCTTAGTTGAATTAGTTCAATTAATTAGTTGAACTAGTTGAATTAAGAGAATTAATTGAATTAATAGAACTAATAAGTGTTTAATGTTTCACCTATGAACATAGGAATGTCGTCTGACGACGAACACGATTTCATTATGTGCGAATACTGCGAAGACCAGCGCGGCCTATGCGGCAGAAATTTTCTAGTTGATAATAGACGCTTCAGCATCAAGCTGGATGAGAACTTCGAAGTGGATACAGTAAGTCACAACGACAAGTCTTTTTTCGTAATTAAGCATGACTTAAGCTTCATTTGCTTCAACTTTTAATTTTAATTTTTCACTACTCTACTAGCGTATCCCCTGCCGTGCAAGAATTTTTGTCTTGGATTAGATAGGTTTCAATCCTAACGAAACTATGGAGGTAAAAAGAGTTTACTTGAAGACCGAGCATGGTTATACCTTCAACGTCAAATTATACAATGCAGATACATACACCTATTTTGAATGCAAAACTTGGCAAGCACTATGCAAGGCTTATGCATTTGAGCCTGATATGGTTGTCACCTTTGATATTCGTCCGGAAGATGATATTGAAGGTAATAGAGACATCTGGGTCGATGTGCAGACGCCTCCAGTTCTACCATTATGTGAGTTTCTCAACCATATTTATGTCTTCGATATGAGATTATTTGAACCAGTTGAATAATTAATAGATCTCAATTTATATTGACATCTAATTTCCAATCAAGCAAACATGTCCGGCGCTTGGTAGACAGGACCGTCCACTGTCCCGGGGCTGAACTAAACTGCGAGGAGACAAGTCATTATGTTTCATGGCTTGAGGATCTTGATGCTGTCAAGACAAATTTTTTTCCTGCACTTAGAAATGTTAGTACTCAAAACGTGCGACCAATAGTGTCCGTACTGAACTACGATCACATATATTTAGGAAAGATGGTAAGATTTCTACTATTTCTCCTTAGTGCATCTTTTGCATACATTATTTTTTTAAGCTAAACTTCATTGCTAAGTATGTTACTATACGATGTTCTTCAACAGGAACTCCCGATGAATGTTGTGCCTGATTGGATCGAGACTAAAGGTACCATGAATATTGTTAGCTTACGACCAAGATGTCCTACAATGCACTTTAGTGCATTCAGGATTTCTAGTAGCGAGGAATGCTTAATAGTAAAAGACTGGAGCAAAATCGTGAACGATCACAGAGAAGTACTAGGGGGCAGCAATCAGAAGCACAACCCACGATTAGGAGACAGGTTCATCTGCATGCTCCAATATGATGAATCAGGAAAGCTATACATGTTCTATGCTATTTTACCCGAGAGAGAGCAGTAGGAGTGATTAATTAGCTAGTTCATGCTCTTAGTACTTGTCCTCTCATGTCTGTGTTCTTCGTCCTGAACTTAATCTCAAAGAGTGATTTGCTTTTGTGGTGTTATGAACGCTTATAATATCATTACCATGTTGAACTCGATGATATCTTTGCTTCTGGTACAAGTGAATGTTTCTTCTTTAAGCTAGTGTTGGTGGTGATTAGATAGCGGTAATGACTATATGATGATTAAGTAGTGGTAATGAGACGACTATTATATGATGATTTTTAGCTAGCTATGAAAACTGTTGTTGGTGATGATATATATGATGCAAGAGTTTTTATATTAATATGATGATGATAATGATGAGTTATTATATCAGTTATGAAAGAAACCGCAGATTAGTTTCAACTGGATGGATTCTAGCTAAGTGATCAAGTATATGCCATATCCATATTACCTCCATCACTTAATTAGGTGATCAAGTATGTATAATATGTATATGACATATACTTGATGACTTAGCTAGGATCCACATGCATCCAGTCAAACTAATCTGCGGTACATTCACCTAATGATTTAACAACTCATTATAATGTAAAACAATCACTAAATTAAATTGAAAACACAAAATTAAACTAAAAATAAAAAATAAAACCAAAACACACCCAAACATTTAGTACTGGTTGGTGTTACCAACCGGTACTAATGTCCTACGCACCCACGGAGCTGGCTCGTGCCACGTGGTTGCCCTTTAGCACCGGTTCGTGCTGAACCGATACTAAGGGGGGGGGGGCTTTAGTGCCCACACTTTAGTGCCGGTTACCGAACCGGCACTAAAGGGCCTTACGAACCGGTGCTATTGCCCGGTTCTGCACTAGTGCTATGACAACGGTCATTTTTTAGTTTAAAGTTAAACTTGAATATAACTCAACTTGAACATATCGTTGACTAAGTCATGGTGCCGCTGAATCGAGTTTCTTTCCAGTGCAACCACATTTGCCTTTGTGGGAAGGCCTTGATTCGGTCCATTGACACGGCCTCTGGTCGGTACCTCCATCTAGGGAAGGTTATGTCGTGCTTTCCCTGGCCCGGTCAGCAGACATAATCTTGTGTGCTCGTTGATGAGATTATGGTACCGAGTCCCCGAGTGGGAGTGTCCCTGAGTGGGAGTGTTTTGACCATGGCGATGGTCGAGGTGTCTTTGGTAGACACGGGGCCACCCAAGACCAGCCCGTTGGGGGATTTGGGTCGGAGTGGCCGGGAGAGTGATGTGGCAATGGAGGGGTTTTGTCGAAATGTCGTTGGTCCACCCGAATGGGAGTGCGAGGCCATGGGTTCCGTGGTGTGGGTACAATGTGCTACCTCTGCAGAGTGTGTAATCTATCGATAGCCGAGTCCACGGTTACGGACACCTTGTAGTAGGTCCCACCATGAGTCAACGTTTAATAAAAAATGCACACTAAGCAATGAACTTTGCATTGTTGATGGATGGCAGAAAGGCCATCGAGGCAATTGGGACCAAATGATGGTCGTGGTTGTGATCGCCGTAAGGATCACGAGTTATTCTTGAGAAAGACCACTTTGGTTGTGTGTTTGTGATCTGAACACTTTGGTGGTGCGACCACTTTGGTGGTGTGACCACTTTGGTGGTGTGTTGTGATCCAGAGATGATCATGGTTGGTAAGCTGTCCCGAGGGACGTTCGAGCATGGTCACAACATGTTTGCATATAGTGTTGCATTTTTAATAATTGGTTAAATATCATGATATTGTTTGTCATTATGATGATGCCTGTTGTGATCTTGCAAGTACATTCAATGTACTGACCTGGCGTGTCATGCCAGATTTCAGGAAAGTATCATTGGAGAAGAGCGCTGTCCGAGTCTAGATCGTGTCCAAATCGGTGTCCCTGTGATATGGAGCTTCCGCCACAATGTTATTCTGCTGCCACGTAGTTGTTCAGATCGAGGCCCATTTATGTTCACTAAATAATGTACATATTGTTCAGCCACACCGAGTGTGCCGCCTGGCCTCGACAGCTGTTGTAATGTAATCTCTGTTCCGCTAGCATCAAGAAAGCGGTTGTCATTCTGTACCAAGATGTTGTGCGTTGCCAGAAGACATGGTCTCTGGGCTGGCAATGTATGGTAAACCGGTCGCTCTGAGCCGGGGTGCCACAGGCCAAGAGTGGCCTCCGCTATAAGGTTGCTTCGGACATAGCGTCTGAGGAGACCGGAACTCTCTCCTCCGCTGACGAAGAGGAAGAGGAGGAGGAAGAGAGCAAATCCCCCCTAAGGGGGAGAAGAAGAAAAGGGCAGCCTCCGCCGATCTAGAGGGGGAGGCATCCAAGAAAGGGAGAACCTCCCTTACAGATGACTCCAAGTCGGACGCCGACGAGTGGCGCCCCGGTCCGAAGCCCCTGGTCGGATCGTAAGTACTCAAAGGTATATATATGTCCGACTTTTCTGGCTTATAGTTATAACACGCTTAAATTGCATACTGCAGTCCGGTTCATGTCCTCCCCCAGCGATCTTCCTCTACTAGGAATTCGCTGGGTCCGAACATGATGGAGAGCGATTCGCCTCCACCAGCTTCCTCCCCCACTACAACGGACAACATCGAGGTGTCGTCCCAAAGGACCCTTCTAGAACAGGGAGAGGTGCCGGAGGCTGCCAAGACGGTGCCGAAGGGTGACACCTCGGCTGCCGAGAACATGGGGGAACCAACCCCCATGGAGACTGGAGATGGGGGCCATGTCTAATTTGGCCCCCAACCAAATGTCGCTCCGGAAACCCACACAGTTCCAGAAACAGATGAGAAACCCTCTTTGCGAGAAGGGGGCGCACCTACTACACCGGCGACCTCTGTCAATGCGGAGGCGCCGGACACTCCGGTGAGAGCGCTTCAGAGCGCCACCATTGTGGAAGAACATCGTACCGTTATGGGTACGGTGATTGAAAAGGTTTAGTTCGTGAAAAGCGGATTGAGCAAAGCCTACACTAGCCTTTTAAGAGGCTTTGAGGTATGTGCTTTACAGTATATTTTAGTTGTACAAAAAGAATTCCTGTGTATAGATAGTAGCCCCTGAGACTCTGTTCGGTGTTCGGAAAGAAAAAATGAACAGAGGATCTAATAACTCATGCAGGAGGTTAATGTACATATCCACTTAAACAAACAAGCTGCTAAACAGGCGTCAGCTACCCATGCCGCCGAAGCGTCCGAGCTAAGGCAGAAGTTAGAATAAAAGAAAGGTATGTAATACTGAAGCACGTCTGAAACGGTGTCATCAATTATGTGGTATCTTAATGAGTTTCATAATTATGTTTGCAGCTGACACGTCTGAGGTCAAGGTCCTCAAGAGTGCACTGGCCGAGGCCAAGAAGGAGGCGGAGGAGGAACGAGCCTCCCGCTTTAGACATGAATCACGGGTGGAGGAAGTCCAGCAAGAGCTCAAAGATGCCAAAGGAAAATGTGAGTGCCTAGAGTGCAAGAGTTCGGAGCAAAATTCTGAACTTGCTAAGGAACTCCAAAGCGCACAGGAATCCTGAGCCGAGGCCCAAAGCACTGTCCGGGAAATCCAAGAGGCAAAGTAGATTGCGGCGGGAAAGGCCTTTAACATGCAGAGCAAATTTGTGAGGAAAAGGTATATCTTGTTAACCCGGATTTGGAGTTCTCCAGGAGTTTTTGCGGACCTACCCCGAAGTGTTGCTGATGCCACGGAGTTCTTCCGGGCCGAAGAGGGGAGCTCAACGGAGAAGTTTTTCTGGTCGCAGTACCTTGCGCCAGAGCATCCCGTGCCCCTCAGTGATCAGCTGAAGTAGTGGACCGAATTGCATAGGGTAGCCGAATTGGCCATGAGGGATTTGATAATCCGTCTTTGGCCGGTTGAACCCATGCCCAGTAGCTTCTTCAGTCTCGAGAAGCGCCTAGTTAGTGCCTGCCCTCGGCTTGATCCTGTGAAGCGGTCGGTCTACATCGAAGGTGCCCGTGTCAAGGTGCAGTGTGCGAACATGGACGCCATCAAGCTTGCAACCGAGGGACCGCCCGCAGGCAAAGAGCACCGCATGCCGGAGCGGTAATTTGATGATGTCTTGAAAGGGCCCTGCATTGTAGAGGGACAATATTCAAAGGACATCATTTTTGAATGAATGTATCTATGTTGTTCAATCCTGTATCATGAAACAAGGCCTATGTATGATATGTTGCGTGTTTTATTAAAATATCTCCTCATGTGCGGCTGTTTACGACATCTGAGAGTTGGCCAGTCGTCAGCTTCAGCCCCCTAGTAGGTAGTACGGGGGTGTTCGGTATGACACTTAAACACGCTTGACCCAACGTATTGGTCCATGAAGGATGTGTTAGTGCGGCGAACCAGGCAATCAGACTATGTGGCTTTATCGCCCTCACTTAGCCATAGGAGTTTCAGAATAGGGGTGTGGGCGCAGCCCCTAGTATTGTTCGGTTACCTGAACTTGGGTGCTGTAAATGCCCGGCCAGGTGAAGGCCGGCCTATCGCATAATGTGCAGAAATCATGAGAGATTTATACTTATTCACCGAATAGCTGACCGGCTCTCGCTGCATCATGATAGTCAGTTTTCCGCTTTCTCTACTGAGGTGTTTGTCCGGATGAACCAGAAACACAATCGCAGTAGTTCTCCCTTTACTACCTTAGCCGATCAAGCAGAACGTAAGGTAGTAACCACAGGAGCCTGGCAACCCAACTATTGACCAAAGCCATGATTCGGAGCCAATGCATATAATGTTATATTCAGGATGCCAAATTGCACTGTGAAAGTGTTCAAACTTTTTAGTATTTAAAAGATGTACGCGGCTTAATAGAGCCCCTGGCAATTTAGGTCATACCAAGGTGTACATGACAATCGGACAAAAACAGGGAAACATATGTTGGTGGATAAGCCAATGCCACATAGGTTTGGGCTAAAAACTGCTTCCATTGTAGTCTGATTGATACGTCAAAACATATTGATACAACTAGTGTGATAAGAAACAAGGCTATTTTACATGCCGAACACAAGGGGAAGCTGTGCAAGCGTCTTGAAAGCGGATGAGGTGATCTTTAAGGATCCTTTAGGTGCTTTGGCACGCGTCTATGCTGCTTTTCTCCTTGGTATATTGTCCTTCGAGAGGACCATCGACCGGTGTTTTCATAGTAAGCCGCGAAAAGAGGCCTTGGTACCATCCAAAGGGTGGTGTGGGTTGTAAGGAACCTAAAAAAGGAAATGTGAGTGTCCTGATAGGGTCTAGCCATATTGTAGACCTTGTCCTTATTATGCCTCCATCCTTTCCCATGGTATTTTTAGCGCGTAATTATGTACGCATTGTACATATGCCACAATTTGGTAGGGGCTGGGATGGATGCTGAATTGCTAATCGAGCTCCTGATGAGCTGGACTGTCATACAATGGGGTAGTCTGGACTCGTTTGACAATGTCCGAGGACTTGGCCGCTGATGTAATAGCTGGCTTGATGAGGCCACCCTGTACTTCCGCTGCCAGGGCCGCGGTGTGCTCCTTAGTGCGGAGGGAGCGTTCCATGTTTCCATTCACTGTTATAACACCGCATGGTCCGGGCATCTTGATTTTGAGATAGGCGTAGTGCGGGACTGCATTGAAACGAGCAAACGCGGTTCGTCCGAGCAGTGCATGGTAGCCACTACGGAAGGGGCGATATCGAAGGTCAAGTCTTCACTGCGGAAGTTGTCCGGCAAACTGAAGACCACTTCCAATGTGATTGAACCCGTGCAGAGGGCCTCTACACCGGGTATCACTCCTTTAATGGTAGTTTTACTGGGCTTGATTCTTGACGAATCAATACCCATCTTGCTGATTGTGTCCTCATAGAGCAGGTTAAAGCTGCTGTCGCCGTCCATGAGGACTCGCATAAGGTGGAATCCATCGATGATTGGATCGAGGACTAATGCGGCCGAACCTCCGTGAGGGATACTGGTCGGATGGTCCCTGCGATCGAAGGTGATCGGACAGGCCGACCATGGATTGAATTTTGGGGCGACTAGCTCTATCGCATAGACATCCCTTAGCGCGCGCTTGTGCTCCCTCTTGGGGATATGGGTGACGTATATCATGTTCATCATTTTGACTTTGGGGGAAATTTCTTCTGTCCCCCTATTTTCGGTGCGCGAGGTTCCTCGTTGTCATCCTCACTGGGCGACCCTTTCTCCTTATGTTCGGCATTTAACTTGCCAGCTTCTGTTGGTGTGGTTGGCAGGCTTATCAGGAGTGTCGTGGATCTGGCAGGGTCAATCAAGTATTTGGTCCAGGATTGATGAACCATCTTTGTTTTGTTTGAATGGCTTCTTCCGTTGACCGGATTTGGAGGCACTGACTCCGGCGTTGACAGTCGTATTCTCTGTATGATCATTGTTGCTCCGACGCTTATGTTTATTGCGTCGGGGCCTTCCATTGCCGTTTCGGGATTTGGAAGTGCCGAGGTCGCTGGTACTGTTACCGCTATGGGCTAGCTAGCTATCCTCGCCCACGTAGATGTGGGTCATTAGTGCTGTAAGGGCTTCCATGGACTTCGGCTTTTCTTGGCCGAGGTGTCGGGCGAGCCATTCGTCGCGGATGCTATGTTTGAAGGCCACTAGGGCTTCGGCGTCTGGACAGTCGACAATCTGGTTCTTTTTAATTAGGAACCTGGTCCAGAATTTCCTGGCCGACTCTGGGTTGTTGGACTATATGACTGAGGTCACCGGCATCCGGATGCCGGACATAAGTGCCTTGGAAGTTGTCTCTAAAGGAATCTTCCAAGTCTTCCCAGCTTCCAATAGAGTTTTCTAGGAGATTGTTTAACCTGTGCCTAGCAAGCCCCTTAAGTTTTAGGGGAAGGTATTTGACGGCGTGTAGATCATCACCGCGAGCCATGTGAATGTGGAGAAGAAAATTGTCAATTCATACTGCGGGATCTGTTGTGCTGTTGTATGATTCGATGTTCACGGGTTTAAACCCTTTAGGGAACTCATGCTCCATTACCTCATCGGTGAAGATAGGGGGTGTGCGGCGCCTCTGTATCGGGTCAAGTCGCGATGCAATTCGGATGAAGTCTGTACGCGGTTTTCGTCCCGGGCGTGGTTATGCTTGTCATGCCAGGCTGGATAGCCGTCTTCTTCCGTTGGTGGACGCCCTCGCGATCCGTAGATTGATCTGGTCTGACCTGTTCTATTTTCCAGGTCCTCTCATAGGTCATATGTGTATCCCTCAGCTGTTGTTTCTCTGCTTTTGCGGCGAGGTGGTGCAGGTTAGTGTTCATTGATACGTCTCCAACGTAAACACTTTTGCCCTTGTTTTGGACTCTAACTTGCATGATTTGAATGAAACTAACCCGGACTGACGCTGTTTTCAGCAGAACTACCATGGTGTTATTTATGTGCAGGAGCAAACGTTCTCGGAATGACCTGAAACTTCACGGAGACACTTTTCAGAAAATAAGAAAAATATCTGCCAAAGATGAAGGCCAGGGGGCCCACCGTCTCTCCACGAGGGTGGGGGGCGTGCCCCCTACCTCGTGGGCCCCCTGTTGCCTCTCCGACTCCAACTCCACCTCCATATATTGAGTTTCGGGGAGAAAAAAATCAAGGAGAAGAAATCATCGCGTTTTACGATACGGAGCCGCCGCCAAGACCTAAAACCTCTCGGGAGGGCTGACCTGGAGTCCGTTCGGGGCTCTGGAGAGGGGAATCCGTCGCCATCGTCATCATCAACCATCCTCCATCACCAATTTCATGATGCTCACCGCCGTGCGTGAGTAATTCCATCGTAGGCTTGCTGGACGGTGATGGGTTGGATGGGATCTATCATGTAATCGAGTTAGTTTTGTTAGGGTTTGATCCCTAGTATCCACTATGTTCTCAGATTGATGTTGCTATGACTTTGCTATGCTTAATGCTTGTCACTAGGGCCCGAGTGCCATGATTTGAGATCTGAACCTATTATGTTTTCGTCAATATATGAGTGTTCTTGATCCTATCTTGCAAGTCTATAGTCACCTATTATGTGTTATGATCCGTTAACCCCGAAGTGACAATAATCGGGATACTTACCGGTGATGACCGTAGTTTGAGGAGTTCATGTATTCACTATGTGTTAATGCTTTGTTCCGGTTCTCTATTAAAAGGAGGCCTTAATATCCCTTAGTTTCCATAAGGACCCCGCTGCCACGGGAGGGTAGGACAAAAGATGTCATGCAAGTTCTTTTCCATAAGCACGTATGACTATATTCGGAATACATGCCTACATTATATCAATGAACTTGAGCTAGTTCTGTGTCACCCTAGGTTATGACTGTTACATGATGAACCACATCCGGCATAATTCTCCATCACCGATCCATTGCCTACGAGCTTTCCATATGTTGTTCTTCGCTTATTTACTTTTCCGTTGCTATTGCTATCATCACTACAAAATACCAAAAACATTACTTTTGCTATCATTACCTTTTGCTACCATTACCACTACTATCATATTACTTTGCTACTAAATACTTTGCTATAGATATTAAGTTTCCAGGTGTGGTTGAATTGAAAACTCAGCTGCTAATACTTGAGAATATTCTTTGGCTCCCCTTGTGTTGCATCAATAAATTTGGGTTGAATACTTTACCCTTGAAAACTATTGCGATCTCCTATACTTGTGGGTTATCATTCATCTTGAGTTGCCGTTCTGTCCCGGGTCCGTCAGCCGCATTACGCATGGGTGGTATGGGCTCGAATGCCTCATCGTCGAATTGGGGTAGCAGCTTACGCTTCGGGTAACTCTTTTTTGGTCGCTCGAGGCCGTATTGTTTGGCTGCCAGGACATTAGTCCATCTGTCGTTGAGTAGGTCTTGGTCAGCTTGAAGCTTCTGCTTTTTCATTTTTAGGCTTCTAGCCATGGCTATTAGCCGGCTCTTGAAGCGCTCTTGTTCGAGGGGTTCCTCTGCCACGATAAAATATTTGTTGCCGAGGCTTACGTCATCCTCGAAGAGTGGCAGATAGTTGCTGTCCTCCGAGTCGTTGTTCCCTACTTGTTCTTCAGGGTAAACTTGCCTGTCCTCCCGACCATCCTACTCGGATGTTGGTTCGATGGGGTCTTCTTGGTCTTCGGTGTTCTCCGGAGTATCATTGTCTTCGGTGCCGGTATTGCTGTTCTTACCGCGACGTGATTTAGGCGGCGCCGCTGACGTCGATGTTTCAGCGGTATCTCAGGAGGTTCATCCTCGACTGGGTTTTTCTCATGATCGTTGTCACCGTTTTTACGTGTATCCACCATGTATAAGTCATACGAGGAGGTGGCCGTCCAACCCCGGTGACCGGTGGGTTTTGGGCCTGCTCCTCCCTAGCATCGTCGTCCATACCATCGATGTCTTCGGAGGCATAATCAAGCATGTCGGTTAGGTCCTCGACAGTGGCTATGAAGTGGGTGGTGGGTGGGGAGTAAAATTCCATATTTCCAACCCCTAGTCTGGGCTGGGCATGATTCAGAAGCGGTTCCTCTATGATGACAAGGGATCACATTAAGTCCAACGACTCGTTTAAGAGCAGGGTTTGGACGGGGTCAGAATTTTCTGGGCCGAGCTCGCATGACACGGGCCTCCAGGGTTCGGAATTAGTGTCTGGAGAAGAGTCCGACTTTGCAATTATTGCCGGAGATGCTATTCTCTCTGGTTTTCCGGTGTTGAGCTCTAAGGCCGCAGAGAGTCCAGCGGGCTCTAGACTCCCGTCTTCGGACCTGATGATGTGCTCCGGATCTAAGGTCGGAGCGGTGGTTGGGGCCGTGAACCCTTGGAAGATCAAGTCTCCTCAGGTATCAACGACATAGTTTAGATTTGCAAAACTGATGTGGTGACCAGGGGCGTAGCTGTCGATCTGCTCCAGGTGGCCAACCGAGTTGGCACGCAGTGCGAAGCCGTCGTATACAAAGATCTGGCGAGGAGAAAAATATCCCTCGCGGCAGCATTGTCATAGATGATTGATGGAGCCATCGAGCCTTTTGACGACGACACAGTTGAACTCTCAATGAAAGCACCAATGTCGGTGTCAAAACCAGCTGATCTCGGGTAGGGGTCCCGAACTGTGCGTCTAAGGATCGAAGGTAACGGGAGATAGGGACATGATGTTTACCCAGGTTCAGGCCCTGTTGATGGAGGTAATACCCTACTTCCTGCTCGATTGACTTTGATGAGAATAGGGGTTACAAAAGTTGATCTTCCACGAGATCGTAATGGCTAAATCCTATATTTCTAGGCTATAAGTTTATGATTGGGTATACGGACCAAACCCTCTGATTTATATAGACACTGGAGGGGACTAGGGTTTGTACATAGTCGGTTTATAGAAAAGGAATCTTCATATCCATACGCCAAGCTTTCCTTCGACGCTAAGGAGAGTCCCATCCGGACACGGGGGAAAGTCTTCCGTCTTGTATCTCCATGGCCCATTAGTCCGGCCCATATCACATAGCCCGGACGCCCGAGGACCTCATAGTCCTGGACTCCCTCAGACGCCAAACACGCATTTCTCCCGGTTGAGCCGCAAGTCCACCTTGCGCAGGCTGGCGAATGTCTCCTCTAGGTCCTCGATGAGGGTCCTTGCATCCCGAGCACTGTTCAAGATATCTTCCGATATTCCCATAAATCGTCCGATGTATCGCTTATCGTGGTCTGGCCGATAAGATAAATTGGCCGATAAATCAACTGATATGGCGATAAATCGGCCGATATGCCGATAAACTGGCCGATTTACCCCTTATCATAGGTCGACCGATAAGTTCCCGATAAGCGATATCCCCAACATTGATCCCGAGACATCACCACTATGTCGTCGACATAGGCCTCAGTGTTCCTCCCGACCTGCTAGCCCAGAGCGATGTGCATGAGTCGCTGGAAGGTTGCTCCAGCATTACACAGCCCAAAGGGCATGCAGGTGTAGCAGTACACCCTGCACGGGGTCAGGAAGGCCATTTTTCGACATCCTGCACCGCCATCTTGATTTGGTGATACCCTGAGAATGCATCCAGGAAGAACAACAGGTCGCACTTGGTGGTGGAGTCGATGATCTGGTCGATGCGCGGTAGCGGAAAGGGATCTTGAGGGCACACCTTGTTGAGGTTGGTGAAATCAACACACATGTGTTCCTTCTCGCCTTTCTTGGGGACGATGACCGGGTTTGCCAGCCATTCTAGGTACCGCACCTCCCGAATGACACCAGTGTCTTGCAGCTTGCGGGTTTCTTGGACAATGAACGACTGCTTCTCTATGGATTGCCGCCGCGCCTTCTTCTTCACTGGGCGTACATTGGGGCACACATTCAGGTGATGCTCGATCACCCCCCTTGGGACTCCAGCCAGGTCTTTGGGCTCCCATGCGAATACCTCCTTGTTCGCGTGCAAGAAATCGACCAGTGCGTTTTCCTAGTCTGTGGCGAGGTTGGCACCTATGGTGAAAGTGGCTCCTAATGCCCCATTCTCTTCAACCGGCACCTGCTTCGTCTCCACCCGATCTTGAGAGAACAACTTCTTCTTTTTTGCAGGTGCAGCCCCCGGGGCCTCAGGGAGCCCTCCCGGTTCTGGCCATGTGGTAGTCGCGGCCTTGAAGGCGAGCTTAAGAGCCGCCAGTGCCTCCTTGGTGTCCCCGGCCACAGTGAGACGCCGCTGCTTCCTGGCATCTTCGTGAGGTTGTAGGTGGGGTGGGTTGCCTCCATGAACTTTGCTAAGGCCGGGTACCCGAGGATGGCATTGTACAGGAGGCCGATGCGGGCAATGTCGAAATCGATGAGCTCAGTGCGGTAGTTGTCGCGGGTGCCGAAGGTGACGGGGAGGTGGATCTGCCCCAAGGGGCCAGTGGAGCCATCGACGACCCTGGAAAATGGTTTGGTGGGGCGAAGCCGGTCGTGTGACACGTGAAGCAAGCCAAAATCTTCCACGGAGAGCATGTTGAGCCCGGCCCCACCGTCGATGTGCGTCTTGGTTACCACCATGTTGCAACTGGTGGGGTGCAGAGTATCGGGAGCGCACCTGCGCCCGTTGTGGTCGCATGATGGTCTCTTGAGTCGAAGGTGAGGTCGGCCCCAGGTGCCGCCCATCCCAGAGGAGCTCCCCGCTGCACGCATGTAGCACCCGCATGACGAAAGAACTGCTTGATATGTCGGTTCGAGGGTGGCGCCTGTGAACCGCCCAGGAGTTCTACGATGGCGTAAGCCACCGGTGCAGCAAAGCACACGATGAGGAGGCTACAAAATTATTCCCAGGAGGCCACCAAAGATTCTGGCAGTTTGAGAAGCCAAACATGTGGCGCGGCCATGAGGGCCATGGGAAGCCAGTTTGCCATGACCTTGTCGTCGCCGCCATCCGCCCAGACAGCCTCCTCATATGCCTGGAGTAAGCTTGCCTGGTCCGCGGCGCCATCAAACTGGGACAGCAGGCCTGACCTGAACTTGGGTGGCCATTGTACTCGTTGCAACGCAGGGGTGAAGGCTCAGAGGCCCTTGGCGCCTCCGCGCGCACTGGTCGATCTAGCAGGAGGGGCGGCGCCTGCCATGAGAGTCGAACGAGGGGATGAAGTAGACAGAGAGACATGGCGGACGGAGAGACAAAGCGGACGGGGAAGCGGAGCTTCAACGCACCCCTACCTGGCGCGCAAAATGTCGGATTTGGGGTTCCGCAGACCCTTAAGAGGTTCGAACACTGGGGTGCGTGCGAAGAACTCCCTCTTCCCAGCCTGCCTACTCAATGATTCCATGACCTAGGTCGACGAACCCAAGATACAAGAGACATGGCAGTTTATCCTAGTTCGGGCCACCTTGCGGTGTAATACCCTACTCCATCTTTGTGGTGAATTGCCTCGAGGGGCTGAGGATGAACGAGTATAGTGGTTGAACAGCCTTAGGAGTTGAGGTGTTCTTGAGCTCGATGAGCTGGTGGGTGAGAGGATAATCTGAATGATCCCCCTTTCTATGGTGGTGGCTAAGTCCTATTTATAGTGGCCTTGGTACTCTTCCCAAATGTAGGCGGGAAGGGATCCCACAAGGGCCAAATTTAAAGGGGGGACAACTAGTACAAGCTATCCTGAAAAAAGTAGTCTTCGCCTGCAAAAGGTTCTGGTGGTGACGCTGTGGTGGGCTCCGTGATGACCTCCGTCCTGCCATCCTGGCGGTCTTGGTCTTGTTGCATCGATATGGAAACCGTTGCTTGATTCCTCGGGACTCTGCGCCTGCGCTTGCCTCCTTGGCACCAAAGAGGAAACTTGTACACTGCGCCCGCTAGCACCCGCCTGGCCTTGGTCATCATGGCTCACGTCATGTGAACCTCGCGAGGTGCACCTTGTCTTGATATCTCCGCTCCTCGGGAGCCAGCCTAGCGAGGCCGCCCCCCATGGAGGTCTTGGTGTCACTCGCCTCGCGAGGCTTGGCCCCTTGCGAGGGTCTTGGATTGTTGTTACTAAAGCTAGGCCGTACTAGGCTGTTGTCGGAGCCACACCATGGGCTGCAGGCAAGCAAGTCTGGGTACCCCCGTTCCCAGGACGCCGACAACGTTGTACAAACTTGTGATGGTGAAGAATAAAAACGACAGACTGCATAATAAAAGTTGCTATAACAAGGGGCAATACAACGTGACGTTCTTTTGCACTAAGGGGTTGAGCATACAAACAAATAAGCGCATGGCAACCTCTACTTCCCTCTACGAAGGGCCTATCTTTTACTTTTATGTATTTACTTTTATGCAAAGAGTCAAAGTTTTCCTTCTATGCCTTTTTATTTTTCTCCTTTGGAAAGCATCATGTGGTGAGGAAAGATCTAGGCACATATGTCCAGTTGAATATAGATAGCATGAGTTATTATTGTTGACATCACCCTTGAGGTGAATACATTGGGAGGCAAAACTATAAGCCCCTATCTCTCTATGTGTCCCGTTGAAACGTTTTGCTCATGTGTATGCGGTGAGTGTTAGCAATCAGAGAAGACTATATGATGGTTGAGTATGTGGACTTGCCTACAGGCTCCAATACGTGACCGTTCCTGAAAATATGATGAATTGTAGTTGCAAAGTTGATTGAGAACATAGTTTGTTGGTTTTTAATAGAGTTTTTGTTTTATACTTCAATGGTGTGATGAATTGTCACTTATTCATGAGAAGTCTATGATAAAAGTTCTTTGATAAAAGTTTTATGTTTAAGTTTGTTGTTGTTATAGTAATGAACATGATGCATCTATGTCTGTATTTTGTTTTTATCGACACCTCTCTCTCTAAGCATGTGGATATGTTTTTCGATTTCGGTTTTTGCTTGAGGACAAGCAAGGTCTAAGCTTGGGGGAGTTGATACGTCCATTTTGCATCATGTTTTCGTACTGTTATTTTTGATGTTTTTATCCATAATAATGCTTTTTGGAGTAATTATAATGTCTTTTCTCTCATAATATGCAAGGTATACACAAAGAGGGAGAATTCGGCAGCTGGAAATCTGGACCTATAAAAGCTACGTCGGGCCACCTATTCTGCACAACTTCAAACAAGCTAAAACTTCACAGAGATTTTTTTATCAAATATATGATGTATATTGGAGGAAATAAGTACCAGAGGGGGGCCACTAGGTGGGCACAACCCACCTGGGCGCACTAGGGAGCCCAAGCGCGCCCTGGTGGGTTGTGGTCACCCAGGCACACCTCCGGTGACCATCTTCTGGTATATAGGTCATTTTGACCTAGAAAAAATAAGGAGAGGACTTTCGGGATGGAGCGCCACTATCTCGAGGCAGAACTTGGGCAGGAGAACTTTTGCCCTCCGGCGGAGCGATTCCGCTAGGGGAACTTCCCTCCCGGAGGGGCAAATCATCGTCATCATCATCACCAACAACTCTCCCATCTTGGGGAGGGCAATCTCCATCAACATCTTCAACAACACCATCTCATCTCAAACCCTAGTTCATCTCTTGTGTTCAATCTTCTTACCGGAACTACATATTGGTGCTTGTAGGTGACTAGTAGTGTTGATTACATCTTGTAGTTGATTACTACATGGTTTATTTGGTGGAAGATTATATGTTCAGATCTAATATTCTATTTAATACCCCTATGAACTTGAGCATGATTATCATTTGTGAGTAGTTACTTATGTTCTTGAGGTCATGGGAGAAATCATGTTACAAGTAATCACGCGAACTTGATGTGTGTTCGATATTTTGATAGTATGTATGTTTTGATTCCCTTGGTGGTGTCATGTTAACGTCGACTACATGAAACTTCACCATATTTGGGCCTAAGGGAATGCATTGTGGAGTAGCAATTAGATGATGGGTTGCAAGAGTGACAGAAGCTTAAACCCCAGTTTATGCGCTATTCTGAAAGGGGCCGATTGGATCCAAAGGTTTAATGCTATGTGATACGTCTCCAACGTATCTATAATTTTTGATTGCTCCATGCTATATTATCTACTGTTTTGGACATTATTGGGCTTTATTTTCCACTTTTATATTACTTTTGGGACTAACCTATTAACTGGAGGCCCAACCCAGAATTGCTGTTTTTTTGCCTATTTTAGGGTTTCAAAGAAAAGGAATATCAAACGGAGTCCAAACGGAATGAAACCTTCGGGAACGTGATTTTATCACCGAAAATGATCCAAGAGACTTGGACCCTATGTCAAGAAACAAAGGAGGGAGCCACGAGGTAGGGGGCGCGCCTACCCACCCCTAGGCGCGCCCTCGACCCTCGTGGGCCCAATGTTGCTCCACCGACGTACTCCTTCCTCCTATATACACCTACATACCCCCAAACGATCAGAGACGGAGCCAAAACCCTAATTCCACTGCCGTAACTTCCTGTATCCACGAGATACCATCTTGGGGCCTGTTCCGGAGCTCCGCCGGAGGGGGTATCCATCACGGAAGGCTTCTACATCAACACCATAGCCTCTCCGATGAAGTGTGAGTAGTTTACCTCAGACCTTCGGGTCCATAGTTATTATCTAGAGTGCTTCTTCTCTCTGTTTGGATCTCAATACAATGTTCTCCTCCTCTCTTGTGGAGATCTATTCGATGTAATCTTCTTTTTGTGGTGTGTTTGTTGAGACCAATGAATTGTGGGTTTATGATCAAGTTTATCGATGAACAATATTTGAATCTTCTCTGAATTCTTTTATGTATGATTGGTTATCTTTGCAAGTCTCTTCGAATTATCAGTTTGGTTAGGCCTACTAGATTGATCTTTCTTGCAATGGGAGAAGTGCTTAGCTTTGGGTTCAATCTTGAGGTGTCCTTTCCCAGTGACAGTAGGGGCAGCAAGGCACGTATTGTATTGTTGCCATCGAGGATAACAAGATGGGGTTTTTATCATATTGCATGAATTTATCCCTCTACATCATGTCATCTTGCTTAAGGCGTTGCTCTGTTTTCATGAACTTAATACTCTAGATGCATGCTGGATAGCGGTCAATGAGTGGAGTAATAGTAGTAGATGCAGGCAGGAGTCGGTCTACTTGTCTCGGACGTGATGCCTATATACATGATCATACCTAGATATTCTCATAACTGTGCTCAATTTTGTCAATTGCCCAACAGTAGTTCGTTCACCCACCGTAAAATACTTATGCTCTTGAGAGAAGCCACTAGTGAAACCTATGGCCCCCAGGTCTATCTTCATCGTATTAATCTTCCAATACTTAGTTATTTCCTTTTCTACTTTGCTTTTATTTTACTTTGCATCTTTATCATAAAAATACCAAAAATATTATCTTATCATATCTATCAGATCTCACTTTCGTAAGTGACTGTGAAGGGATTGACAACCCCTTATCGCATTGATTGTGAGGAGTTATTTGCTTTGTGCAGGTACTAGGGGACGCACGCGCAACCTCCTACTTGATTGATACCTTGGTTCTCAAAAACATAAGGAAATACTTACGCTACTTTGCTGCATCATCCTTTCCTCTTCGGGGAAATCCAACACAGTGCTCAAGAGGTAGCCAGAAGAATTTCTGGCGCTGTTGCCGGGGAGGTTCGCGCAAGTCAAGATTTGACTTCCAACAACGAGCCATTTCTGGCGCCTACGCAAAACTCAACATACCAAGTACCCATCACAATCCTCATCTCCCGCATTAAATTATTTGCCATTTGCCTCTCGTTTTCCTCTCCCCCACTTCACCCATTCCGTTTTATTCGCCCTCTCTCTCTATCCTCCCTCTCTTTCTCTATTTGCCTCTTTTGCCCGCTTGCTTTTTGTTTGCTTGTGTGTTGGATTGCTTGTTTGTCTCAATGGCTCTACCTAGATTTGTTGATCTTCACCTTAAAAGGTTAGAAGAGATCGAAAGAAATGTCAGGAGTTTTATGGTTTTGCAATTTGAGCATAATAGTTTCTTCAGAAACGAGCTTTAGGAACATAAAAGTTTTATGAGGTTTATGAATAAAGAGTTCGATGATATGTCTAAAGAATTTGATGGTTTAAGATCCAAAATTGCTTATCTTGAGAAATTGACTGCTAAAATTTCGAATAAGCAGGCTACCTTAGTTAATAGGATGGCCGCTAAACCGGATTTTTATGAAAATAAAGATGAAGATCTAAAAGTTATTGATGTGTCCCCTATTAAATCTTTGTTTTGCAATATGAATATTAATAATGATGGGACTGAATATGATCCACATTTACCTAGAAGGCGTTCCAAAAATTCGGAGTTTTTAGATCTTGATGCTAAATTTGATGAAAGTGGGATCGAAGAAATTAAAACACTAGATGTTACTAAACCCACTATTTTGGATTGCAAGGAATTTAATTATGAAAATTGCTCTTTTATTGATTGTATTTTCTTGTTGCAATCCGTTCTAAATTCTCCTCATGCTTATAGTCAAAATAAAGTGTTTACTAAACATATCGTTGATGCCTTGATGCTATCTTATGAAGAAAAACTTGAATTGGAAGTTTCTATCCGTAGAAAACATTATGATGAGTGGGAACCAACTATTAAAATTAAAATTAAAGATCATGAGTTCTATGCTTTGTGTGATTTGGGTGCTAGTGTTTCCACGATTCCAAAGACTTTGTGTGATTTGTTAGGTTTCCGTGATTTTGATGATTGCTCTCTAAGCTTGCACCTTGCGGATTCCACTATTAAGAAACCTATGGGAAGAATTAATGATGTTCTTATTATTGAAAATAGGAATTATGTGCCCATAGATTTTATCATTCTTGACATAGATTGCAATCCTGCATGTCCTATTATTCTTGGTAGACCTTTCCTTAGAATGATTGGTGCAATTATTGATATGAAGGAAGGAAATATTAGATTCCAATTTCTGTTAAGGAAAGGCATGGAACACTTTCCTAGAAAGAAAATTAAATTACCTTATGAATCTATTATGATATCCACTTATGGATATCCTACCAAAGATGGCAATACCTAGATCTATCCTTGCTTTTTATGCCTAGCTAGGGGCGTTAAACGATAGCGCTTGTTGGGAGGCAACCCAATTTTATTTGTATTCCCTGCTTTTTGATCCTGTTTAGTAATAAATAATTTACCTAGCCTCTGTTTTGTTTGTGTCTTTTGTGTTTAATTAGTGTTTGTGCCAAGTAGAACCGTTGGGAAGACTTGGGGAAAGTCTTGATATCTTGCTGTAAAAAACCGAAACTTTAGCGCTCACGAGAACTGCTGCCATTTTTATTTGGAAAGTGATATTTAGTTAATTATTTTTTCAGATGATTAATAGATAAATTCCTCACGTCCAGCAATTTATTTTAGAATTTTTGGGGTTCCAGATCTTGCGCTAGCTACATATTACTACAGACTGTTCTGTTTTTGACAGATTCTGTTTTTCGTGTGTTGTTTGCTTATTTTGATGAATCTATGGCTAGTAAAATAGTTTATAAACCATAGATAAGTTGCAATACATAAGGTTTAAGACCAATATAAATAAAGAATGATTTAATTACAGTAACTTGAAGTGGTCTTTTGTTTTCTTTCGCTAACGGAGCTCACGAGATTTTCTACTTTCAGTTTTGTGTTGTGAAGTTTTCATGTTTTGGGTTAAGATTTGATGGATTATGGAACAAGGAGTTGCAAGAGCCTAAGCTTGGGGATGCCCATGGCACCCCCAAGATAATCTAAGGTCACCTAAAAGCCAAAGCTTGGGGATGCCTCGGAAGGCATCCCCTCTTTTGTCTACTTCTATTGGTAACTTTACTTGGAGCTATATTTTTATTCACCACATGATATGGGTTTTGCTTGGAGCGTCTTGTATGATTTGAGTCTTTATTTGTTAGTTTACCACAATCATCCTTGACGTACACACCTTTTGAGAGAGCCATACATGATTTGGAATTTGTTAGAATACTCTATGTACTTGACTTATATCTTTTAGAGCACGGTGGTGGATTTGTTTTATAGAAACTATTGATCTCTCACGCTTCACTTAGATTATTTTGAGAGTCTTAAATAGCATGTTAATTTTCTTAAATAATCCTAATATGCTAGGTATTCAAGATTAGTAAAATTTTGCCTATGAGTGTTTTGAATACTAAGAGAAGTTTGATGCTTGATGATTGTTTTGAGATATGGAGGTAATAATATCAAAGTCGTGCTAGTTGAGTAGTTGTGAATTTGAGAAGTGCTTGTGTTGAAGTTTGCAAGTACCGTAGCATGCACGTATGGTAAATGTTATGTAACAAATTTGAAACATGAGGTGTTATTTGATTATCCTCCTTATGAGTGGCGGTCTGGGACGAGCGATGGTCTTTTCCTACCAATCTATCCCCCTAGGAGCATGCACGTAGTGCTTGGTTTTTGATGACTTGTAGATTTTTGCAATAAGTATGTGAGTTCTTTATGACTAATGTTGAGTCCATGGATTATACACACTCTTGCCCTTCCATCATTGCTAGCCTCTTTGGTACCGTGCATTGCCCTTTCTCACATTGAGAGTTGGTGCAAACTTCGCCGGTGCATCCAAATCCCGTGATATGATACGCTCTTTCACACATAAACCTCCTATATCTTCCTCAAAATAGCCACCATACCTACCTATTATGGCATTTCCATAGCAATTCCGAGATATATTTCCATGCAACTTTCCACCATTCCTTTTATCATGACACATTCATCATTGTCATATTGCTTAGCATGATCATGTAGTTGACGTAGTATTTGTGGCAAAGCCACCGTTCATAATTTTCATACATGTCACTCTTGATTCATTGCATATCCCGGTACACCGCCGGAGGCATTCATATAGGGTCATCTTTTGTTCTAGTATCGAGTTGTAATCATTGAGTTGTAAATAAATAGAAGTGTGATGATCATCACTTTCTAGAGCATTGTCCCAAGTGAGGAATAAACAAAAGAAAGGCCATAAAAAAGAGAAGGCCCAAAAAAATGAGAGAAAAAGAGAGAAGGGACAATGCTACTATCCTTTGCCACACTTGTGCTTCAAAGTAGCACCATAATCTTCATGGTAAAGAGTCTTTTGTTTTGTCACTTTCATATACTAGTGGGAATTTTCATTATAGAACTTGGCTTGTATATTCCAACAATGGGCCTCCTCAAGTGCCCTAGGTCTTCGTGAGCAAGCAAGTTGGATGCACACCCACTTAGTTTCTTTTGTTGAGCTTTCATACACTTATAGCTCTAGTGCATCCATTGCATGGCAATCCCTACTCCTTGCATTAACATCAATCGATGGGTATCTCCCTAACCCATTGATTAGCCTCGTTGATGTGAGACTTTCTCCCTTTTCTTCTCCACATAACCCCCATCATCATATTCTATTCCACCCATAGTGCTATGTCCATGGCTCGCGCTCATATATTGCGTGAAAGTTTGTAGGTTTGAGATTGCTAAAGTATGAAACAATTGCTTGGCTTGCCATTGGGGTTGTGCATGATGAGAGCATTCTTGTGTGATGAAAATGGAGCATGACTAAACTATATGATTTTGTAGGGATGAACTTGCTTTGGCCATGTTATTTTGAGAAGACATAATTGCTTTGTTAGTATGCTTGAAGTATTATTATTTTTATGTCAATATGAACTTTTATCTTGAATCTTTCGGATCTGAATATTCATGCCATAATTAAGAAGAATTACATTGAAATTATGCCTAGTAGCATTCCACATCAAAAATTCTATTTTTATCATTTACCTACTCGAGGACAAGCAGGAATTAAGCTTGGGGATGCTTGATGCGTCTCCAACGTATCTATAATTTTTGATTGCTCCATGCTATATTATCTACTGTTTTTGACATTATTGGGCTTTATTTTCCACTTTTATATTATTTTTGGGACTAACCTATTAACCGGAGGCCCAGCCCAGAATTGATGTTTTTTTTGCCTATTTTAGGGTTTCGAAGAAAAGGAATATCAAACGGAGTCCAAACGAAATGAAACCTTCGGGAATGTGATTTTCTCGCCGAACATGATCCAGGAGACTTGGACCCTACGTCAAGAAACAAAGGAGGGAGCCACGAGGTAGGGGGGCGCGCCTACCCCCCTGGCGCGCCCTCCACCCTTGTGGGCCCCTTGTTGCTCCACCGACATACTCCTTCCTCCTATATGTACCTATGTACCCCCAAATGATCATAGATGGAGCCAAAACCCTAATTCCACCGCCGCAACTTCATGTATCCACGAGATCCCATCTTGGGTCCTGTTCCGGAGCTCCGCCGGAGGGGGTATACATCACGGAGGGCTTCTACATCAACACCATAGCCTCTCCGATGAAGTGTGAGTAGTTTACCTCAGACCTTCGGGTCCATAGTTATTAGCTAGATGGCTTCTTCTCTCTTTTTGGATATCAATACAATGTCCCCCCTCTCTTGTGGAGATCTATTCGATGTAATCTTCTTTTTGCGATGTGTTTGTTGAGACCGATGAATTGTGGGTTTATGATCAAGTTTATCTATGAACAATATTTGAATCTTCTCTGAATTCTTTTATGTATGATTGGTTATCTTTGCAAGTCTCTTCGAATTATCAATTTGGCTTGGCCTACTAGATTGATCTTTCTTGCAATGGGAGAAGTGCTTAGCTTTGGGTTCAATCTTGCGGTGTCCTTTCCCAGTGATAGTAGGGGCAGCAAGGCACGTATTTTATTGTTGCCATTGAGGATAACAAGATGGGGTTTTTATCATATTGCATGAATTTATCCCTCTACATCATGTCATCTTGCTTAAGGCGTTACTCTGTTTTCTTGAACTTAATACTCTAGATGCATGCTGGATAGCGGTCGATGAGTGGAGTAATAGTAGTAGATGCAGGTAGGAGTCGGTCTACTTGTCTTGGACGTGATGCCTATATACATGATCCTACCTAGATATTCTCATAACTATGCTCAATTCTGTCAGTTGCTCAACAGTAATTCGTTCACCCACCGTAAAATACTTATGCTCTTGAGAGAAGCCACTAGTGAAACCTATGCACTACAAAAAAAGACACATCCCTGACATTTTGGGCCGAACAAATTTTTTTTCTGTCATACATATGACACTTCTATGACGATAATTGTGACAAAACCCGGTATCATCATAGATGTGGTGGGCTCCTACTTCTATGACAAAAAATCATGACAGAAAATGGGATTTTCGTCCTGGGCGGGCCGGAGACGCAGCTGCATGACATTCTTTGGGCCGTCCATGACGGAAAAACCATGGTAGAAGCGAGGGGGAGGAAAATTTCGGGGAGTTCCCGGTTACGGTGGGAGGTCGGGGGCCGAGCGATGCACGTTTCTCTCGTACACGTACACGTGTGTGTGCGAGGCGTTGGCTCTAACTGAACCCGAGCGATTACACTGCAGGCTACGCGTTATTGAACCCGAGCGATCGATCGATGGCTGTTAACTGAACCTGATCAAGCGATTCCTTCGCTACTGCTGCTAACTGAAGCCGATCGATGGGATGAACAGTGAGCGTTGCGGGGGGGGGGGGGGTTGGACGAACAGTGAGCGGTGGCGTTGCCTCTTGAGATCACAGGTGCTCCCTGGGTGGTTTTGGTAATTAATGTCAACATATCTCTTGTTGGACTAACACTATTACCTAGTATGTTTTAGATAAGTTCAACAATGGAGTGGCATGAACTAGAGGATGTGGAACACCTTCAAGATGCTAAGGACAAAGGATTAGCTCAAGCTTCAAGATCAAGACTCTACATTTTCTATTTTAGTGATCCAGGATCACATTGAGTCTATAGGAAAAGCCAATACTATCAAGAGGGGATGAGGTGTTGCTTAATGGCTTGCTTGCTCAAAGTGCTTAGTGATATCCTCCAAAACCCTCAACTACCTTCCCACATCCACATATGACCTAAACCAAAAGTCAAACTCGGCCCCACCGATTCTATCTATCCGGCGCCACCGAGTTTCAGATGTCATAGCCAATGCCACAAACCCTAGCAAATCGGTTTCACCGATAGGGATCTCGGTCTCACTGAGATGGGATTGTAATCTCTCTGTGTATGTCCATTACCAAAATCGGTCTCACCGAGTTTGAGCAATCGGTACTACCGAGATTACAATGCAAACTCTCTGGTTAGCTTATTACCAAAATCGGTCCCACCGAGTTTGTGTAATCGGTCACACCGAGATTACGTTATGCCCTAACCCTAACCATATCGGTCCTACCGAGTTGCATCTTAGTCCCACCGAAAATCCTACCGGTCACTAGGTCTGCTGAATCGGTCCGACCGAGTTTAACCATTCGGTCCCACCGAGTTTGGAAAATTGTGTGTAACGGTTAGATTTTGTGTGGAGGCTATATATACCCCTCCACCCACTCTTCATTCATGGAGAGAGCCATCAGAACATACCTACACTTCCAATACACATTTTCTGAGAGAGAACCACCTAGACTTGTGTTGAGGTCAAGATATTCCATTCCAACTATATGAATCTTGATCTCTAGCCTTCCCCAAGTTGCTTTCCACTCAAATATTCTTTCTACCAAATCCAAATCCTGTAAGAGAGAGTTGAGTGTTGGGGAGACTATCATTTGAAGCACAAGAGCAAGGAGTTCATCATCAACACACCATTTGTTACTTCTTGGAGAGTGGTGTCTCCTAGATTGGCTAGGTGTCACTTGGGAGCCTCCGACAAGATTGTGGAGTTGAACCAAGGAGTTTGTAAGGGCAAGGAGATCGCCTACTTCGTGAAGATCTACCGCTAGTGAGGCAAGTCCTTCGTGGGCGACGGCCGTGATGGAATAGACAAGGTTGCTTCTTCGTGGACCCTTCGTGGGTGGAGCCCTCCGTGGACTTGGCAACCATTACCCTCAGTGGGTTGAAGTCTCCATCAACGTGGATGTACGATAGCACCACCTATCAGAACCACGACAAAAACATCCGTGTCTCCAATTGCGTTTGAATACTCCAAACCCTTCTCTTTACATTCTTGCAAGTTGCATGCTTTACTTTCCGCTACTCATATACTCATTGCATGCATGCTTGCTTGATATGTATTATGTTTGTTAAACTTGTGCTTAAACTCCACTTAAACTTAAGAATATTAAAAACTGCAACTTTTGGCACTTAGTGTCTAATCACCCCCCTCTAGACACCTCTTCTCGATCGAGCCAGAACAGAAAAAAAGTAGAACAGGTATAAATAAGAAAATCAATTGGCATCAGAGCTTTGGTCTCCATTGCCTTGGTTTAAACACCATTGGAGGAAGATGGATGTGTCTACTTTGGGGAGTCTTAGACATAGAGTGCCTATTCTTGATGGAGAGTATTTTCATGAGTGAAAAAATGAAATGCTTGTGATTTTCAATGAATATCATTTGAACAAGTACATTACTAGCCCTTGTGCACCTCATGTTGATCCTTTGCACCCTACCCTAGATGAAGATATTGACATGATTCGCAATCTTAGAACTGTTGAGCTCATCATTAGAGGCTTGCCTAGAAACTTGATTAGATGTTTGCCTACTCTCGAGTGTGCCTACACCATATGGAGATTTCTTGAGGAACGATTTCCAGATTATTCCTTGAAAGATTTAGACGAAATTCTCCATAAGTCTATTGCCTTGAGTAAGATGAACTCTAGTGATCCTAGCTTTGGTGATTGTCTATTTGAGCTTACCAATCTCATGCGTGCTAAAGGAAATGTTGGAATCATTAGCGATATCATATCCGAAGCTATTAGAATTCATAAAGGTAACCATTGTGATGATCATTTATCTAATGAATTACCCTCTCTAGGAATTGATCAATCACAAGATGATGTTGAACATGGATACTATGATGAAGATGATGATAGTGACTATGATCTTGATGATGCAATGAGGCATTTTGGTCTTATGGCAAATCTTCGCGGCTACATGGCTGGAGGAAAGGAATGGGTCCTTGATAGTGGATGTACTGATCATATGACCGGAGATAAAGATATGTTCCGTGAGCTTGCTGAAAACGACGGCCCTCGAAAATATGTCACTTTTGGTGATAATTCAAAGGGTAAGGTGGTTGACCTTGGTAAGGTGGCCATCTCACATGATAGCTCCATACAAAATGTCATGCTCGTTGAATCCCTTGGATACAATTTACTTTCAGTTTCTAGACTTGCGGATTTCGGTTTCAATGTCTTATTCACTGTAGTAGATTGCCAAGTGTTTCGTAGAGACAATCATAAAATGGTCTTTACCGGTATACGTAGAGGAGATCTTTACATTGTTGATTTCACTAAAAAGGCTCAACCTAGAACTTGCTTAATTACCAAATCTTCTAAAGGCTGGTTGTGGCATAGAAGACTAGGTCATGTTGGTATGCGAAATCTTGATCAGCTTATTAAGGGTGATCATATCCTTGGAATAAAAGATGTCATATTTGACAAGGATAGACTTTGTAGTGCCTGTCAAGCAGGGAAACAAGTTGGAGGAAGTCACCGCGCGAAGAACATCATGACCACAAGAAGACCACTCGAGCTACTTCACATGGATCTCTTTGGTCCAAATGCCTACAAGAGTCTCGGTGGTAACTCATTTGGTCTAGTCATAGTTGATGATTTTTCAAGATTTACGTGGGTGTTCTTTCTTGATGACAAATCGCAGGTCCAAAAGATCTTCAAAAACTTCGCTAGGAAGGCCCAAAATAAGTTTGGCGTGAAGATCAAGAAGGTTTGGAGCGACAACAGAATGGAGTTCAAGAACGCAAATGTGGACACCTTTCTTGACGAAGAAGGGATTTCACACGAGTTCTCGGCTACGTACACAGCTCAACAAAATGGAGTTGTTGAAAGGAAGAACCGGACTCTTATCAAGATGGCAAGATCGATGCTTGATGAGTACAAAACGCCAAAGCACTTTTGGGCGGAAGCGGATGAGACAGCTTGTCATGCAACAAATCGCTTGTATCTTCACAAGCTACTCGGCAAGACGGCATACGAGCTCCTCACCGGTAACAAATTACCCCAAGTTGGATACTTTCGAGTATTCGGCTCAAAGTGCTACATTCTTGATAAGCATCGTCATTCTAAATTTGCTCCTAAATCTCATGAAGGTTTCCTACTTGGTTATGGCTCAAACTCTCACACTTAACGTGTCTACAACAATTTCACCCGAAATGTTGAAGAGACGGTAGATGTGAAGTTTGATGAATCTAACGGCTCGCAAGTAGAGCAATTGCCAATTGATGTAGGAGACAAAGACCCTTCGGAGGCGATTCAAGACTTGTCCATTGGCAAGATTCGTCCAACGGAAGTGAAGGAGAGTACCTCGTCCGTCCAAGTGGAATCTTCTACCTCACGACAAGGTGAACCAAGAGTTGATACGAAAGCATCCACAAGTGGGACACGGCAAGATGAAGAAAACGAGGAAGCACACCAAGATGAACATCAACAACCTCCTTCTCCACCACGACAAGAGAATGAAAACGTCAACAATGAAGAAGGCCAAGAAGAAGAACAAGATGAAGAGGATGTTCCACCCCGACCCAAGCAAAAGCTTTCACCAGTTCGAGCAAGAAATGCTAAGGATCATCCCGTGGAGCAAATCTACAATGATATCCAAACCGGGAGAATCACTCACTCTAAAACTCGTTTAGCTAACTTTTGTGAACATTACTCATTCATCTCTAGCATTGAACCTATGAAGGTTGAAGAAGCATTGGAGGATCCGGACTGGATAAACGCTATGCATGAAGAGCTACACAACTTTGAGAGAAATCAAGTGTGGACATTGGTCGAGAAGCCCGACAACAACCACAACATCATTGGTACCAAATGGGTGTTTCGCAACAAGCAAGATGAAGACGGACAAGTGGTTCGCAACAAAGCACGTCTCGTCGCCCAAGGCTACACACAAGTTGAAGGTATGGACTATGGTGAGACATATGCTCCCGTTGCTAGACTTGAGTCCATTCGCATCTTACTTGCTTATGCTAATCACCATGATATCACCTTGTACCAAATGGACATTAAAAGTGCTTTTCTAAATGGCAAAACCGAGGAGGAAGTTTATGTTAAGCAACCTCCCGGCTTCGCCAATCCTAAGAAACCTAATCATGTTTACAAACTTCACAAAGCCCTTTATGGTCTTAAACAAGCTCCTAGAGCATGGTATAAATGCTTGACCAAGTTCCTTATTGAAAAAGGCTTTGAAATTGGTAAAATTGATTCTACTCTTTTTACTAAAAGGGTTAATGGAGAACTATTTGTGTGCCAAATTTATGTTGATGATATCATATTTGGTTCAGCTAACCCTCATTTTAGTGAGAAGTTTGGAAAGCTAATGTCGGAGAAGTTTGAGATGTCTATGATGAGTGAACTCAAATTCTTTCTCGGTTTGCAAATCAAGCAAACTAAGGAAGGTACCTTTGTCTCTCAAATGAAGTACACCAAGGACTTATTCAAGAAGTTCAATATGCAAGAATGCAAAGGTATGACTACACCCATGCCTACTAGTGGACATCTTGATTTGACCAAAGATGGTGAACCGGTTGATCAAAAGGTTTATCGCTCTATAATTGGTTCATTGTTATATCTATGTGCCTCTCGTCCCGATATTATGCTAAGTGTGTGCATGTGTGCACGATATCAAGCTGCTCCTAAAGAGTGTCATCTTAAGGCTGTGAAAAGGATAGTGAGATACCTAATCCATACACCAAATTTTGGCATTTGGTATCCTAAGAGGTTTGCTTTTGATCTTGTTGCCTACTCCGATTCGGACTATGCCGGAGACAAGGTTGATAGAAAATCCACTTCGGGTACTTGTCAATTCCTTGGTAGATCTCTTGTGTCTTGGTCTTCCAAGAAACAAAACTCGGTATCCTTATCCACCGCCGAAGTGGAATACATTGCCGCTGGTTCATGTTGCGCTCAATTACTTTGGATGACCCAAACTCTTAAAGATTATGGGATATATGTGAAACATGTTCCATTGCTATGTGACAATGAAAGTGCCATTAAGATTGCTCACAATCCCGTGCAACATTCTCGAACGAAGCATATTGAAGTTCGTCATCATTTCGTTCGAGATCATGTTGCAAAAGGGGACATTAACCTTAAGCATGTTCGCACCGATAAGCAATTGGCGGATATATTCACTAAACCACTTGATGAGAAAGTGTTTTGCAGGTTGAGAGGTGAATTGAACATCATTTGTGCTTCAAACTTGGAGTAGGAACTCCATTTGATACATGCGGGGCATGAGCCTATGACTAATCCTTGAATCTAAATCTATGAGATTGCAACTCACTCACATCTTGAGCAATCTCTACATCACCAAGTCTCTACACAATGGTGGTTGAAGACAAGGAAGCACGAAACCATTCAAACATATCCTTTGGCAAATTCTATGTTGAGTCTCATGATTGTCATTTTGGATACAGAAGTGCTCTTCCTTGCAAAGCTAACCCATGTAGGTATATGAACTCAAACTCCAAGTGGTGCTCCCAACCCTTGATGAAGTACATCAACCTTGAGCAACCCGCACAAGTTCAACTACATGAGCAAGATCAACACCACCACCCAAGGTATGTTATTCCATCTTAGAGAAGCTTTACTCCAAGTCATGAGTCAAAGCAACTCGACAAGATGTGAATACATCAAAAGGCTTAAACAAAAAATGGTAACCCCATTTTGAGCTTAAACGATGAGTATGACCTATGATCAAGTGCTCTCACTTGACTCCTAAGTCAATATACTCTAACATAGGTGACTTTGTCGCCGACCATCTCTAGATGAAGTTCTCGTGTGTCTCTCCGTGCTTTTGTCTCTTGCACTTCATCTAGAACTTTTAGTTTCTTTTCTTTCATTTTGTTCTGCATTTTCTGCATCCAATTCATTGCAAATCTTTTAGTAAATTCCTTGCATATCCTTGTGAGATCTTACTTGACTAGTGAGCTGAGGTGACAAGTGGTTTCACTCTAATGAACTCGGTCACACCGGTTTGTTCTCTTTGGCCCAACCGAAATCTTTCGGTGCAACCTAAGCACACAACTCGGAGTCACCGATTCCACCACAGGAAAACCAACTTGCCACTTATTCCCGATTTCTGTTTGCTCCAGCTCCACTCAATGATTCTTGTCCTCTACCAGCATCATATTAGACATGCTGCTTTGCTCTGTGACTCGAGGACCAACCCATTTGTATCACATGTCCAGAAGAGCCCTTCTTGGAAATTGATGTCAAAGGGGGAGAGAGAGATCACATCAAAGCTTAATCCTTTCTATAGGGGGAGAAAGAGAGAATACTCAGGGGGAGAAAGTAGTATCATCAAAGACCCCAGATGCTTGGTGTTCAAGAGGAGAGATGTCACATGTCTTTAAGAGGCGAAAGACATGTTTGGTTGCTTGCTTTAGCTCAAGCTCTGTTGTTCCTTTTTTGTTGCTCTGATTTTCTGTTCCCTATCTTCTCTCAATATCCCATGCAGATTCAGGGGGAGCAAGACATCTAAGGGAAGGAAATCTCTGATTTCATTGCATATCTTTACCTTTGGGGACATGTCTATATCCAATGTGGTACTTATTACTCACACTACATGTCATCCCAGTCTTGGTTCTCTTGTGGTTTCTCTTGCTTGCTCTGGTTAGTAGGTGTATCTGTGTTATTTAACCTTGTTTGCGCAGGTTCATCCCATCCTAAGCCAACTCAAGACCACAAGGTAAGTATATGCATCACAGTCATGTGAATGAGAAGTTCTTGCTGATGTACATACTGTTTGCAAGAAGGACTCATGAGCATGAAGGCACATTTCTCACATTCACATCATTTGCTCTGATGCATATAGCCAAGATACATGTAACTCATTGCTTACTCTGTCATGTTTACGCATTCACATGCTCCTATATTCAATATTCACATGATTGCATACATGTAGGGGGAGCTTATGCATGTTACATGTCTTTCCAAAGCTTTACTTGCTATTCTCTATATCTTTATCTAAAGCTTTGATGTATGTTGTCATCAATTACCAAAAAGGGGGAGATTGAAAGCACAAGTGCTCCCTGGGTGGTTTTGGTAATCAAAGTCAACATATCTCTTGTTGGACTAACACTTTTACCTAGTATGTTTCAGATAAGTTCAACAATGGAGTGGCATGGACTAGAGGATGTGGAACCCCTTCAAGATGCTAATGACAAAGGATTGGCTCAAGCTTCAAGATCAAGACTCTACATTTTCTATTTTAGTGATCCAAGATCACATTGAGTCTATAGGAAAAGCCAATACTATCAAGAGGGGATGAGGTGTTGCTTAATGGCTTGCTTACTCAAGTGCTTAGTGATATGCTCCAAAACCCTCAACTACCTTCCCACACCCACATATGACCTAAACCAAAATTCAAACTCGGCCCCACCGATTCCATCTATCCGGCGCCACCGAGTTTTAGATATCATAGCCACTGCCACAAACCCTAGCAAATCGGTTTCACTGATAGGGATCTCAGTCTCACCGAGATGGGATTGTAATCTCTCTGTGTATGTCCATTACCAAAATCGGTCTCACCGAGTTTGAGCAACCGGTACTACCGAGATTACAATGCAAACTCTCTGGTTAGCTTATTACCAAAATCGGTCCCACCGAGTTTGTGTAATCGGTCTCACCGAGTTTGCCTGACCAACTCTCTGGTTAGCTTATTACCAAAATCGGTCCCACCGAGTTTGTGTAATCGGTCACACCGAGATTATGTTATGCCCTAACCCTAACCATATCGGTCCTACCGAGTTGCATCTCAGTGCCACCGAAAATCCTAACGGTCACTAGGTCTACTGAATCGGTCCGACCGAGTTTAACCATTCGGTCCCACCGAGTTTGGCAAATTGCGTGTAACGGTTAGATTTTGTGTGGAGGCTATATATACCCCTCCACCCACTCTTCATTCGTGGAGAGAGCCATCAGAACATACCTACACTTCCAATACACATTTTCTGAGAGAGAACCACCTACACTTGTGTTGAGGTCAAGATATTCCATTCCAACCATATGAATCTTGATCTCTAGCCTTCCCCAAGTTGCTTTCCACTCAAATCTTCTTTCCACCAAATCCAAATCCTGTAAGAGAGAATTGAGTGTTGGGGAGACTATCATTTGAAGCACAAGAGCAAGGAGTTCATCATCAACACACCATTTGTTACTTCTTGGAGAGTGGTGTCTCCTAGATTGGCTAGGTGTCACTTGGGAGCCTCCGACAAGATTGTGGAGTTGAACCAAGGAGTTTGTAAGGGCAAGGAGATCGCCTACTTCGTGAAGATCTACCGGTAGTGAGGCAAGTCCTTCGTGGGCGACGGCCGTGATGGAATAGACAAGGTTGCTTCTTCATGGACCCTTCGTGGGTGGAGCCCTCCGTGGGCTCGCGCAACCGTTACCCTCCGTGGGTTGAAGTCTCCATCAACGTGGATGTACGATAGCACCACCTACGGAACCACGACAAAAATATCTGTGTCTCCAATTGCGTTTGAATACTCCAAACCCTTCTCTTTACATTCTTGCAAGTTGCATGCTTTACTTTCCGCTGCTCATATACTCATTGCATGCTTGCTTGATATGTATTGTGTTTGTTAAACTTGTGCTTAAACTCCACTTAAACTTAAGAATATTAAAAACTGCAACTTTTGGCACTTAGTGTCTAATCACCCCCCTCTAGACACCTCTTCTCGATCCTTTCACCTCTGGATGAACAGGACCCCGTGGTGTGGTGGAGGGCTGGATGAACAGTAGACGGTGGAGGGGTGCCCGTGCAGGGGTGGATGAACAGGACCCCGTGGTGTGGAGGGCTGGATGAACAATATACGATGGAGGGGTGCCCGTGGAGGGGTGGTTGAACAGGACCCCGTGGTGTGGAGGGCTGGATGAACAGTAGACGGTGGAGGGGTGGTTGAACAGTAGCCGGTGGAGTAGCGCGCGGTGGAGGCTGGATGAACAGGAGCCCATGGAGGCTGGAGGAGGTCGACGGTGGAGATGAACAGTATCCCGTGGAGTCCCGTTTTGCGGTACGCCACACCCCTCCTGATGAAGCTATGTACCTAGGGTAGGGGCACGGACCCGTCCAAAGAGCCCTACCCAAGGACATCCCTAGAAGAAGTCACCTATCAATCGACTTGAAGGTATTCCACTCGACAGACTCAAGACACTCGACCAAGAAACTACCACTCGACCATGAAGCTAATCACTCGACTGACAGGAGACCTACAGTCACTCCATAAGCAAACGGTCAGCTGTTAAGTAGTCTTCATGGCCTTTATAGCACTTTACTAGAGGCGTTACCAGTAACGCCTAATCTTAAATGTACCTTAAACCCTGCATTACTGAGGGTAGGAGGGGGCCGGCGAACTCTATATAAGCCACCCCCTCCTCAGTAGGAAGGGTTCGCATCCCTGTAATCCATACACGTGTAATCCAGTCGACCGCCTCCGGGCTCCGAGACGTAGGGCTATTACTTCCTCCGAGAAGGGCCTGAACTCGTAAACCTCGCGTGTAACAACTTCCCAATAGCTAGGATCTAGCCTCTCCATACTCACCCCCCTACATCACTGTCAGAGTTAGAACCACGACAGTTGGCGCCCACCGTGGGGCAGGAATCTTAGCGCTTAGTTGGAGAAGTTGCGATCTTTTCCGATCCCTTTGATCATGGTTTTTTGTGGATTTTTGGTGGAGGGCCGCGAGATCCGTCTTGGCGCGCTCACCTTCATCGCCGATGACTCCGCCTGGCTTCAGGAGGCACCACTCGACATCAACGCGCTCCCCGTCCACGGCGCGACGCACTTCCGTGCATGCATTCGCGGCGTCCTCCTGCGGCAGCCGTCGACCCAGTATCGGTCGACCCCTGCGTCGTCTCCCCGCCCTGTCTCCCACCAACGCAAGCACTCCGGTCGGTCGAGACTTCAGCGGTGGGTGAGGCACGCCATGGCCCGCCAGTCGGCCGCCCCACAAGTTGCGGCAATCGAGCCCGTCGAGTCCCTCTATGGCCTGTTCGACCTATCGACTAGCTCCATGGGGACCGCATCCGAGTGCGACAGCAGTGACCCAGCGGCTGAGGTTCTGGCAGTCGATGGGACACACAGTCCCCCTGGTTTCCCTCGCGCTGACGGAGCTACGGGCGGAGGCGACCCGTCGCGTTCAAACGATGAGTATCTGCCCGAACCTCTCACGTCGTTACAGCGGGAGGAGCTTTGCCGCCGGAACATGGACGCACTCCACACTCCTATTGCCAGAGAAACCCCCGAGGCCCGGGCCTTGGAGGACGTGCGCCTTGCTAACCTGGCCGAGCGCACTCGACTGGAGAATCTCCAGCGAATACTCGACGAGCAAGCGCGTCGGCGGGCTCCCGAGTCCAGTCGACGTCCGTTAGCTCCCGAGTCCAGTCAGCGCCGGCCCTTCTCACCGCCTCAGGTATATCGAACCCCAGTTCAGAATTTGGCCGCCGCAGCCCGTATAGCAGAATCAATTCAGCCATCCCAGTCAGAGGCAGGCAGGGGCTTGTTGCAGATCAGAGCATTGCTCCAGGCGGCAGGAAACCAGAATTCCGCCGTTTCTCAGTCGCAAGATAGGATCCACAGTCGATCCGTTGCGGCAGACACTGTCCAGTCGGCCCACAGCCCGAGATCGCCCCCGAGGCGCGAGGGACGTGATGACTGGCATGATCAGTACCGGAGGAATGAGCAGTATGATCGCCGATTCGATCGAGATGATCGACGTCGAGTGCCAACCCCTCCCCCGAGTAGCGGGTCATATGCGCCTCGACGGCAAGATGACAGACGCCCTCACATTGTTGGGCAGAGGATTCCAGTCGACCCCAGAGACTCAGGCTTTGATGCGAGGTCTATCCTCGTTCAAGGTTTGGTCGACAGGAACATGGCTCATCGAGAGGGCCACAACAGAGATGCACCCGCCAGCAACAGCAGAGTACGTGTTTCAGGGCCAGAGTGTTTCAGTCGAGCCATTAGGGCCGCAGTGATTCCTCCCAATTTCAGGCTGGCAACTGGAGTCAGCAAGTTCACCGGCGAGTCCAAGCCTGACACTTGGCTCGAAGATTACCGAGTAGCTGTACAGATTGGCGGTGGCAATGATGAAGTGGCCATGAAGCATTTGCCTCTTATGTTGGAGGGCTCAGCCAGAGCGTGGTTGAATCAGTTGGCACCTAGCAGCATTTACACCTAGGAGGACCTCTCCCGAGTGTTTGTCACGACCTTTGAAGGCACATGCAAACGACATGCGGGCCTCACAGAGTTACAGTCTTGCGTGCAGAAGCCGAATGAAACACTGAGGGATTACATCCAGAGGTGGATCACGCTGCACCACACGGTTGAGAACGTGCCAGATCATCAAGCAGTTTGCGCTTTCAAAGAGGGCGTTAAATACAGAGAGTTGAATCTGAAGTTCGGTCGAACTGGAGAGATGTCTCTGAATCGGATGATGGAGATCGCCACCAAGTACGCTAATGGTGAAGACGAAGATCGACTCCGAAGCGGCAAGCTCAAAGAAGTCGCCCAGGAAACTGGAGGAAACTCCACTCGGAAACAGAAGCGGAAGGCCGAGCCAGCTGCTCCCGGGGAGGCCCTGGCCGTTGCCCAGGGAAACTTCAAGGGGAAACCCAAGGGCACCTGGAAGCCCAAAAAGGTCAAAGATCATGACGGGAATGATGTTTTGGACTTACCGTGTCACATCCACACCAAGAAAGACGAAGAGGGTAATTTTATTTACCCAAAGCATACCACTCGATAGTGCCGGCTCCTGATCCAGCAGTTCTAGGGCAAGCAGCCCAAAGATAAGGAGAAAGAGCAGGACAGGATTGAAGACAAAGAAGACAGTGACGATGGATACCCCCAGATCAACTCCACCCTGATGATTTTTGCCGATGTTGAGAGCAAGAGTCGACTGAAAGTCATTAACCGTGAGGTGAACATGGTTGCCCCGGCAACACCCAATTACCTGAAGTGGTTGCAGACTGCCATCACATTCGACCAGTCGGATCACCCGATGCACATTGCCACCCCCGGGAGGCAAGCTTTGGTGGTCGACCCAGTTGTCGAAGGCACTCGACTGACCAAAGTATTGATGGACGGCGGCAGTGGCCTGAACATACTGTACTTTGAGACTTTGAAAGGGATGGGCATTTCGATGTCCAGACTTAGTACCAGCAACATGAGATTCCATGGAGTCATTCCTGGAAAGAAAGCCGAGTCGCTCGGCCAGATTGCTCTCGATGTAGTTTTCGGTGATTCGAAGAATTACCGCAAGGAAAGGTTGACATTTGAAGTTGTGGACTTCCAGAGTGCCTATCACGCCATTTTGGGTAGGCCAGCTTACGCACGCTTCATGGCCCGACCATGTTACGTGTATCTCAAACTGAAGATGCCTGGCCCCAAAGGCGTGATCACTGTTACAGGCAATCGGAAGAAGGCGGAAGAATGCTTTCAGAAGGGCTCAAAGATTGCAGACGCTCAGATGGCAGTAGTCGAGCTGAAAGAGTACCAAAAGACTGCCGATCCGAGTGAATTGTTGCGAGCCAAGAAGCCCGCCTCAGAATCGGCTTTTCAGTCGGCTGGTGAAACAAAGACAGTCCACGTTCACCCGACCGACCCCGACGCTGCTCCAACTCACATCTCGACGACGCTCGACTCCAAATAGGAAGAAGCGCTCATCCAGCTCCTCCGTGAGAACTGGGATATCTTCGCATGGAAACCCTCTGACATGCCTGGAGTTCCCAGAGGGCTGGCTGAGCACCGTCTACGAGTCGACCCAAAATTCAAGCCTGTGAAGGAACATCTTCGACGGTCCGCCGTCCAGAAGAAGCAAGCCATTGGCGAGGAAGTGGCTCGGCTCTTAGCAGCAGAGTTCATCCGAGAGATTTACCACTCCGAGTGGCTCGCCAATGTCGTCATGGTCCCCAAAAAGGACAAGTCACTCCGCATGTGCATTGACTTCAAGCATATCAATCGGGCCTGCCCGAAAGATCATTTTCCCCTCCCTCGCATCGACCAAATAGTCAACTCGACTGCGGGGTGCGAGAGATTGTCTTTCCTAGATGCCTATTCCGGGTACCATCAGATCCGTCTGTATGGGCCCGACGAGATCAAAACAGCTTTCATCACTCCATTCGGGTGCTTCTGTTACGTCACCATGCCTTTCGGCCTCAAGAACGCCGGAGCCACGTTCATGAGAATGATTCAGAAGTGCTTACTCACTCAAATCAGTCGGAATGTGGAGGCATACATGGACGATATCGTGGTCAAGTCCCGAAAAGGTTCCGACCTGCGGGCTGACCTTGTTGAAACCTTTGCCAATCTCAGGAGGTACGATATAAAGCTCAATCCATCAAAGTGCACATTCGGAGTTCCAGGTGGAAAATTACTCGGTTTTCTCGTTTCCGAACGAGGGATCAACGCCAATCCTGAGAAAATTGGCACCATACTCCGGATGAAGCGTCCTGTACGCGTGCACGATGTCCAAAAGCTTAGAGGCTGCTTGGCCGCTTTAAGTCGATTCATTTCTCGTCTCGGTGAAAAGGCGTTGCCTCTTTACCGACTAATGAAGAAGTCTGACAAATTCGAGTGGACTCCAGAAGCTGATGCAGCGTTCGCAGATCTCAAAGCTCTGCTCTCCACCCAGCCGGTGCTTGCTGCCCCAATCAGCAAAGAACCTTTGCTACTTTATATTGCAGCCACAGGACAAGTTGTCAGCACAGTACTTACGATCGAGCGGGAAGAGGAAGGAAAGGCCTTCAGAGTTCAGCGCCCTGTCTATTACGTGTCTGAAGTTTTGACCCCTTCGAAACAAAGATACCCCCATTACCAGAAGCTTGTATATGGGATTTACATGACCACAAAGAAGGTTGCACATTACTTCTCTGACCACTCCATTACAGTCATCAGCGACGCCCCACTGTCGGAGATTCTGCACAACAGAGATGCAACTGGTCGAGTGGCCAAGTGGGCGATTGAACTCCTTCCCTTAGATATCAAGTTCGAGGCAAAGAAGGCTATCAAGTCCCAAGCAATCGCAGATTTCATCGCCGAGTGGATTGAACAGCAACTTCCGACTCAAGTTCACTCGGAGCACTGGACCATGTTCTTCAAGGGATCTAAGATGCTTAGTGGTTCCGGCGCGGGAGTAGTCTTAGTCTCCCCCCGAGGAGATAAGCTCAGATATGTTCTCCAGATTCACTTTGACTCCTCCAATAATGAAGCAGAGTATGAAGCACTTTTGTATGGGTTGCGCATGGCCATTTCACTCGGCGTCCACCGCCTCATGGTCTATGGCGATTTGGATTTAGTGATTAATCAAGTGATGAAGGAGTGGGACGTTAGAAGTCCGGCTATGACCGGTTACTGCAACGCAGTAAGAAAGCTAGAAAAGAAATTTGAGGGGTTGGAGCTTCATCACATTCCCCGACTGAAAAATCAGGCAGCCGATGATCTGGCAAAGATAGGCTCCAAGAGGGAAGCCATTCCCAGCAACGTGTTCCTGGAACACATCCACTCACCGTCAGTCCAAGAAGATCCCTTCACAGAAGAAACCCCGCAGCCGAAAAGTGCCACAGATCCGACTGAAGTCGAAGTTCCTGCCGTGGTCGACCTAATCATGGAAGTCTTGGCGATCACTCCTGACTGGACGATACCATACATCGCGTATATCCTAAGAAAAGAACTCCCGGAGGACGAAGAAGAGGCTCGACAGATCGTCCGTCGATCCAAGGCCTTCACAATCATAAAAGGACAGTTGTACAGAGAAAGCGCGACTGGAATCATTCAGAAGTGCATAACACCGGAAGAAGGTCAGATGATCCTTGATGAGATCCACTCGGGGACCTGTGGTCACCATGCGTCCTCTCGGACCATTGTGGCCAAAGCATACCGAGCGGGATTTTACTGGCCAAGAGCAAATGAGATGGCGAAGGAGATAGTTGACAAGTGTGAGGGGTGTCAGTTCTACTCCAACATGTCCCACAAGCCCGCATCAGGCCCGAAGACCATTCCACTCGTCTGGCCCTTCATTGTCTAGGGACTGGACATGGTCGGTCCTCTGAGAACAGGCAGGAGCGGTTTCACCCATGTGCTTGTGGAAGTCGACAAGTTTACCAAATGGATTGAAGCTAAACCCATCAAGAACCTCGATGCTCGCACTGCTATTAGTTTCGTCAGAGGACTAACATTCAGATATGGAGTCCCTCACAGCATCATCACTGACAATGGGTCAAACTTCGATTCAGACTAGTTCAGAGCCTTTTGCGCCTCTCAAGGCACTCGAGTCGACTATGCATCAGTCGCCCATCCGCAGTCGAATGGACAAGCTGAAAGAGCAAATGGTCCGATCCTCAAAGGACTAAAACCTCGACTAATGCGTGATCTCAAGCACGCGGCAGGTGCCTGGGTCGACGAGCTTCTGCCAGTTCTGTGGGGATTGAGAACTACCCCTAACCGGTCGACTGGAAGAACCCCATTCATTCTTGTTTATGGAGCCGAAGCCGTTCTGCCAAGTGATCTCCTTCACAACGCTCCCCGAGTCGAGTTTTACACCGAAGATGAAGCAGAACAGGCTCGGCAAGATGCAGTAGACCTCCTGGAAGAAGAAAGAGAGATGGCCATGATCAGATCGACCATTTATCAGCAAGACTTGCGTCGATTCCATGCCCGGCATGTGAAGAGTCGAGCCTTCCAAGAAGGAGATTTGGTCCTCCGAGTGGATCAACAGAAACCTCACAAGCTTGCTCCTACTTGGGAAGGCCCCTTCGTCATCACCAGAGTCCTCAACAACGGAGCATATCACCTCTACAATATTGATCGCCAGATCGACGAGCCGCGAGCTTGGAACGCGGAGCTGCTCCACAACTTTTACACTTAAGTTCCTCCTTATAAAGATGTAATAAGAGAAACTTCCGCAGTTCATTTTTATCAAAGTCAAGAGTGTTCCAATGATTGCTGACACTTTTGTTTACGTACGAAAACCCCCAGTGGGTGACTTAGCCGCGAATCCGTTTCGCCTAAGTTCAAAAAAAAATCCTACCGAGTGGAGAGCAAACCTCCCACTCGGGGGCTTAGCTGCAGTCCAGCACTCGCCTAAGTTCTCCTACGAAGAGACTTAGCTGCGGTCAGCACTCGCCTAAGTTTGAAAAATCCTACCGAGTGGAGAGCAAACCTCCCACTCGGGGGCTTAGCTGCAGTCCAGCACTCGCCTAAGTTCTCCTACGAAGAGACTTAGCTGCAGTCAGCACTCGCCTAAGTTTGAAAAATCCTACCGAGTGGAGAGCAAACCTCCCACTCGGGGGCTAAGCTGCAGTCCAGCACTCGCCTAAGTTCTCCTACGAAGAGACTTAGCTGCAGTCAGCACTCGCCTAAGTTTGAAAAATCCTACCGAGTGGAGAGCAAACCTCCCACTCGGGGGCTTAGCTGCAGTCCAGCACTCACCTAAGTTCTCCTACGAAGAGGCTTAGCTACAGTCAGCACTCGCCTAAGTTTGAAAAATCCTACCGAGTGGAGAGCAAACCTCCCACTCGGGGCCTTAGCTGCAGCCCAGCGCTCGCCTAAGTACGAGACACAACTCTTTTCCCAAGGACGACGAGGGGCAGGTCGACTGCCACCTTCTCCTGGAGAGCTCCGCCACAAATACAATGTGCGCTCCGTCCCACCCCACAGCTACAGGGTGTGGGTCGACCACCACCTTCTCTTGGGGAGCTCCGCCACAAATACAATGTGCGCTCCGTCCCACCCCACAGCTACAGGGTGTGGGTCGACCGCCACCTCTTCCTGGAGAGCTTCGCCACAAATACAATGTGCGCTCCGTCCCACCCTGCAGTAATAGGGTGTAGATCGACTACTACCTTCTCCTTCGGAGCTGCACTACAGACACAAAGTTATTGCGAGTGAAGACCAAGTTTCACTCGACGGATCATCCACAAAGAGATTCAACGACAAATCAAGTTCAAATAAAGCCTAAAAAGTCCCAGAGACCTCAGATCAAAGTACTCGAGCCCCCGGCTCGGCAAAGTTTAACTGTTACACTTCCACTCGGCATTCCGAGGCAAATTTAAGGCAGAATTTTAACGGATTACAAAATACACTCGGCATTCCGAGGCAAGTTATTTCATTCCTCAGGAGGAGGAGGACTGGCAGGGGCGACAAACTCATCCAAGTCGATCCCGTCTGCGATGCGGGTAGCAGCAGCAATAAATGTCTCCATGAAGTCCTGGAAGTTGTGCTTCCTCGTGTTGGCGACTTGGATGGCGGCCAGCTTCTCCTCCCGCACCTCCTTGCAATGGACGCGGACCAGAGACAGAGCCACGTCAGCACCACACCGAGCTGAAGACTTCTTCCACTCCTGCACTCGGTCAGGGATTCCGTTGAGTCGAGTCATCAGAGACTCGAGATCATTCCGGAGCGTGGACTCTGGCCAAAGCGTCGGGTCGATCCGTGTCATGGCGACCTTCAGTCGATCCAAGTAATCCACGACGCCGTCAATACGGGATTCCAGTCGGAGCAGGTTCATGGCAGCTTCGTCTTTCACCGGAGAGTTGATCGGATCCAAACCTGTTTCGATCCACCCGGCCTCCTCTTCGAAGTTCTGGCAAAGTTCTGCATACACGACCGAAGGATAAGTCAAATTTCATAAAATTGAGTCGACACAGAAAAAAACCCAGTCGGAACTGATTGTGCACCTTCGAGCTTGATATACAGCTTCTTGGCAAGGCTCCTCAAGTAGCTCTCCAGGTCGTCCCTCCTGCGAGCGATGCCTTCCACCTTCTCGCTCAGGGTGAGGTTCTCCTTCTTCCAACGCGAACACTCCCTGTTGGCTTCCTTCAGAGCAGCCTTCAACTTGGCGTTCTCTCCTTCTAATTGGTCGACCGAAGCCAGCTTCTGCGCGGCCAGAGCGGTCTTGTGATCAGCCTCCTTATGGGCAGCAGCCAAGTCTTGATCCTTCTTCGCCAAAGCTTCTTTCAGTTTTTCTGCAAAAAATGATGATTGAGTCGGAGAAAGCGAAAAGAAACTCAAGCCTGAAAATTAACCAGTCGACAAAGACGTCTTACCTGCAGCGCCGTCTCTGACCTTCTGCAGCTCTGTCCTGGCCAGCTCCAGATCAAGGTTCATTTGAATTTGCTGCTTCTCCAAGTCAGCCAAGCGGGTTCCAAGATCACAAGATTTCTGAAGTCAAAGGGGAGGAGTTACAATTTCAGTAAAAAAAAGCAACAAAGGCAATAAATAATAAGACTATGGTCGACTGCCAGCAGTCCACCATAGTCTCGGGGACTACACCCAGTGGGTGCACTTAGCGTGCCCCCACCGGTTCCTATCCCACCCGACCGACCCGTGAAGTCGAGTCCAAGACAAGTTGCTTCCGACAGCTAAGAGACAATAATGGAGTTTCTAATACTACAGCCGAAGCAAAAACATTCGACAGTAGCCTCGGGGACTACACCCAGTGGGTGCACTCAGCATGCCCCCACAGTAAAAAAAGAGAGAGAGAAAAAGACGTCGGCTGCCCGCAGTCGACGGGATACCGTTCCATTCGACATGGCCCAATCAGACAGAGCGAAGAAACTCAACTACGACTCAATTTAAAGACTACAGTCGACTGCCAGCAGTCGATCGTAGTCTCGGGGACTACATCCAGTGCGTGCACTTAGCGTGCCCCCACTCGTCCAAGAATTGGCAAACACACCCACTGGGTGTACAAACTTAGAGATCTTCGGAAAAGAGATTCTTCAAAGGACATATCAAAACAGATCAAGTGTTGAAGTCGACTGACCTGGACATTGCTCTGAAGAGCCGAGCTTGCGTCATAAGCCGCCTGGCAAGCCTCCCGAGCCGCTTTTACCTGTTCCATCATGATTCCAGCCTGGCGTACAGCCTCCTTCACAGCAGCCGCTTGGTCCTCAGGGACGGGGTACGCAACAAAAAGCGAAGACGGATCTGCAGTCGACGCTGAAGGCCGCACACTCGTCAGAGGAACAGCGAAAGTCACGGAAGCCCGAGTGGGTTCGCCATCGTCCCGAACTACGGCCTCAGGCGCCGGAGTGGATTGCGGAGTCTTGCCAGCCAACGCCTTCTTCTTCCTCTTCACCCTCAGTGGTGCGTTGTCGTCGTCGTCCGGGAGGTCAATAACATGAGGAGGAGCTGCAAGGAAAACATTCAATCGCAATAAAGTTTCAGTCGACTCGTAAGCAAGACGTCAGTGATCGTACCAGGGTTGGAGGTGACAGCGTCCTCCATCTCTTGGTCGTTGTTCCTGGCGGAGACCTCAGAAGTTGCACCACTGCAAATCTCGAAAGTTAGTCAGTTGGCCCAGTGAATCGACCAAGGATCCGTCCACAGTCGACAAAGGAAAGCAAGTGTCATTGTTACCCGTAAATGGTGGGAACGGCTATCTTCATCTTGGGCAAGGCCTTGGGCAGCTTGGATGGCGTCGTTCGTGGGTGCTTGGGAGCCTTCCCGGTCGGCGGAGGAGAAGAAGTCAGAGGGCGTTTCGACGACTGCCCAACAGGAGCAGTCGCCTTACCACATTCCTGTGCTGGATCGTGGGCGAGCTTGGACCGCCCCTCCGGGCGGGAGGGTTCAGCCTCCTCCTCCTCTTCGCTGGAGAAGATGTCGTCGCCCTCCTCTCCCTCGCCGTCGGACTCCCACTCGACTTGGTCGTCCCCGCTCTCGTCTCCGCTCCCCTCACCTTCCTCAGTCGACCCTTGTGCCCCGTTGGGCGTCGAGTACATCCCAGTGGTAGCCTGGAAGACAACAGACAGGGCGAAAGTCAATCGACTTACCTAAAGAAGACTAATATAGAAGGCCAGATATCCGACACAAAGACATACCTGATCCACTTCATAAGAGTTGTCGAGTGGAATTACCCTTCTGGCTCCTCGGGGGTTGTCTTTGTTCCCCGTGATGCTTGACAGCCACCCCTCCAGCATCTCGTCGGTGACCTCCTCCGGGTGGATCCGAGTGGTGTCGTCAAGGCCAGAATATAGCCACATCGGGTGGTCTCGCGCCTGGAGCGGTTGGATGCGCCTCTGGAGAAAGACCTCTAACAGATCCATCCCAGTCACCCCCTCACGGACAAGCTAAACCACTCGACCCACCAATACCTTGACTTGGGCACTTTCCTCCGGCGTGACTTTCAGAGAGACAGGCTTCTCGGCTCGGTCGAGGGAAAAAGGAGGAAGACCAGTCGACTGTCCCGGGGTCGCCTGGTCCTGGCAGTAGAACCAGGTCGACTGCAAGCCGCGGACCGACTCTGGGAAGGTGATAGAGGGGAAACAGCTCTTCCCCCTCGTCTGGATCGCCAGGCCCCCGCACAGCTGGATCACTTGCGTCTTCTCATCACTCGACTTGGCCTTTTTAACCGACTGAGAGCGGCAAGTAAAAATATGCTTGAAAAGCCCCCAATGCAGACGGCAACCCAGGAAAGCCTCGCACATGGCAATGAACGGGGCAAGATAGACTATGGAGTTGGGGGTAAAGTGATGGAGCTGCGCTCCGAAGAAATTCAAGAAGCTCTGGAAGAACGGATGGGGAGGCAGAGAAAACCCTCGGTCGATGTGGGTGGCGAGGAGCACGCACTCACCGTCGCGGGGTTGCGGTTCGATCTCCCTCCCCGGGAGACGCGCAGCCTCGTGGGGAATGGCTCCTCCCTCGACCATGTCGTCGAGATCTTCCTGCCGGAGCACCGATGGCATCCATTCGCCCTGAATCCAACCCTTGGGCAGGGTGGTCCGGGAGGAAGATCCGCCTCGTGAAGACTTCTTTCCTTTCCCCGCTGCCGCCACCTTCTTTGCGCACTCCAAAGCAGTGGTCTTTCCCTTCACCATCGTCGCCGGCGAGGTCTCGCACGGGCTAACGGCGCTAGGGTACGGCCGAGGGTCGCGGGAGGGCTGGCGAAGGGAGAGAGGAAGAAAGAAGGAAGAAGAAGAGAAGCGCGCGGCTTGGAAACCCCGAGCCGGCAACTTATAAGGGGCCGCTCCCGAGTGGCTGACTGGTAGGCCCAGGCAGTCCAGTCAAATCCCGCAGCAGACGCGCGCGTAGTACGTGGCGAAAAAGGCGACACAAGGATCGAGGAGTTTCCGCTTTATCACTTCCGATTACTGCGGCTGCTCCCGTCCCGCGCGCTTCCCAAAATCCAAATCCCGTGAGATCCGCGGGCCGCAGAACCGCTTGCCAAAAACAGAGTATCCCGCTCGCACCAACACTCAGCATATCGCAAGCAAAGATATTCACTCGACGAAGGGCCTGGAATGGATCAACGCGACTGAAAGAGGTTGATGACGTCATCCGTGACAACTGACCCTAAACGAGACACTCATACAGCCCCGAAGAACCAGTCGGAAAGGACCCCCAACTCTTTCCCCACTCTAACCTCGATCCATTCGGGGGCTAATGATGAAGCTATGTACCTAGGGTAGGGGCACGGACCCGTCCAAAGAGCCCTACCCAAGGACATCCCTAGAAGAAGTCACCTATCAATCGACTTGAAGGTATTCCACTCGACAGACTCAAGACACTCGACTAGGAAACTACCACTCGACCATGAAGCTAATCACTCTACTGACAGGAGACCTACAGTCACTCCGTAAGCAAACGGTCAGCTGTTAAGTAGTCTTCATGGCCTTTATAGCACTTTATTAGAGGCGTTACCAGTAACGCCTAATCTTAAATGTACCTTAAACCCTGCATTACTGAGGGCAGGAGGGGGCCGGCGAACTCTATATAAGCCACCCCCTCCTCAGTAGGAAGGGTTCGCATCCCTGTAATCCATACACGCGTAATCCAGTCGACCGCCTCCGGGCTCCGAGACGTAGGGCTATTACTTCCTCCGAGAAGGGCCTGAACTCGTAAACCTCGCGTGTAACAACTTCCCAATAGCTAGGATCTAGCCTCTCCATACTCACCCCCTATATCACTGTCAGAGTTAGAACCACGACACCTCCCGATGAACAGGACCCCCGTTTCGACCATAGCGCTCCAACACAAGTCCGTTTCCTCCGTTTTGCGGTACGCCACACCCCCGCCGATCAACAGGACCCCCGTTTCGACCGTAGGAGGTCCGTTTCCTCCATTTTGCGGTACACCACACCCCTCCCGATGAACAGGATCTTGTTTCGAACGTGGCCGGTCGAACACAAGGCCGTTTCCTCCGTTCTGCGGTACGCCAGGCCTCGTTTCCATCGCCTGTTCCATCCAAGCACTCCCGATGAACACAACGCATTCCGTTGCCTCCCCATGAACATGACGCATTCCGTTGCCTCCCCATGAACACGACGATGACGCTGTTTCTCGGTTCCGACCCAGCCATGTACACGAGCCCTCGCCGTACGTATGCGCGAGTAGGCGTTCGAGACCCTGTCCGTATGTACACATACGTGGCCGTATATTCTTTCTTGCACCCCGACCGCTGTACGTACGTGTACATGCTACGTGCGTGCCTCTACTACGACATGTGTGCGCCTCTACATCGACCAGTATATATATACATACACATTCGCGACCAGAATGACAACGCTACGTACGCTTCGACCAGGTGGGTCCCGACTGTCAGGCACTTCCTTGCGTGCTAAGATGTAGCTGGTGGGTCCCAGCAGTCAGGGGGACGAATCGTTTTGGTTTTTTTTGCCGAGACGCACTTCCTTGCGTGCGAAGGTGTAGCCAGTGGGTCCCAGCAGTCAGGGGGGAAACATATTTTTTGTGAAATACGGTGGCCCGTCCGGTGGGTCCCCGCTGTCAGGTGGAGGAATAATTATTTTTCACGTAATAAGGAGGCACTTCCTTGCTGCGGCCGTGGACCCAGCTGTCAGCCTCTCCACGTATAGTCCACGTCCAATGGAAGTCGTTCCTTAACCACGTTGACCACGCGGCGCCGAGAGCACCAGGGTGGTGGACGACGACGAGGCCTAGGAAGGGGACGACAGGGAGCCGGGGAAGACGCGACAGTGGAAGCCCGCGCGGAGAGGAGTACGAGGGTTCACTAGTTCGGCTGCGGTGTGAGGCTGCCGTCACCACAGGGCCTGGCCAGCAGTGGGAATAGTAGGGGGCGGTGAGGCCTCCACGGCAGCACAGCCGGCCACGGGAGGCAGGAGCATGCGGCATGACGGGCGCTGCTTTGGGCGGCTGGAGCAAGAAGACCAGAGGTTGAAGAAGCACTATGGCCGTTGGATGGACATCGTACGGTCACTGGACCTAGAATCGTTCAAATTGACTAAAGTTGACAAAGGCCCCCATCCCAGTCAACTTAGGAGGCCCACAAGTCAGCCTCCCACCATGGTGCGTCCCAGCTAGCAGGGGGAGTAGTCATTTTTTGTGTGTAATAAGGAGGCACTTCCGGTGGGTCCGAGCTGATAGTGGGGGGAACGTTTTTTTCGCGAAATATGCTGGCCCGTCCGGTGGGTCCGAGCAGTCAGGGGGGAAACGTTTTTTTGCGAAATAAGGTGGCCCATCCGGTGGGTCCCTGCTGTAAGGTGGAGGAATGATTATTTTGCGCGTAATAAGGAGGCACTTCCTTGCGGCCGTCTAGACCCAGCTGTCAGCCTCTCCACGTACAGTACTCTTCCGATGGAAGTCGGTCGTTGACCACGTTGACCACGCCGCGCCGAGAGCACTAGGGCGGTGGTCTGGACGACGGCGAGGCCTAGGAAGGGGACGACGCGGAGCCGGGGAAGATGCAGCAGTGGAAGCCCGCGCGGAGAGGAGTACGAGGGTTCACTGGTTCGGCTGCAGTGTGAGGCTGCCATCGCCGTAGAATAACAGGGGGTGTGGGTGAGTGGAGGGATGGCCTGGCCAACAGTGGGAGTAGTATGGGGGCGGTGAGGCCTCCGCGGTAGCACAGCCGACCACGGGAGGTAGGAGCAGGCGGCACGACCGGCGCTGCTTTGGGCGGCTGGACCAAGAAGACCAGAGGTTGAAGAAGCACTACGGCTGTTGGATGGACATCGTACGGTCACTCAAGCTAGACACATTTATTATTGACTAAGTTGACAAAGCCCTTGGCACGCTCCAACTTAGTAGGCCCACAGGTCAGCCTCCGAAACGGTGCACCCCAGATGTCAGGGGGAGGAATCATTTTTTGGGCGGCCGAAGCTAAGAATATCCGAGATTGAAGAAGAAGCACGACATCCGTTGGATAGACATCCAATGGCCACTGCTGCTAGAACCGTGTGTTGACTCTAATAAGTTGGCAAAGCCTTGCATATGCGTCAACTTATTTTTTTAGGGGACGCGTCACTTAGTAGGCCCACAAGTGTGTGGCAGAGAACTTATAGCCCATTTGCGTTTTGTAAGAATGTACAACCCATTTTGGAATTCTAATGGAATTTACAACAGCCCATTTACAGTTTGTTAAAAGTACAGCCCATTTTCTAGCTAGGACAATGATTAATAGTTTCAACCAACCGTTGAAGACAGAATTCAATAAAATTTCCCACATTTTGATGGGCTCCAAAATATTTTTATCCCAAAATTTCTAGTCAGATTAAATATAAATTTGTATTACGTAAAAATCCAACGAAACATTGCGCGCGCAACAATGAAAATTTAAGATTTTTCAAAATCCATAAATAATATTTTATAAACTAATTTCGTGTTTGGTGCATTTTTTATAGTTACTGCCCAGTTTTTATAATTACATCCCATTTATTATTTTTAAGCCCATTTTCCTGTTAAGCCTAATGCATCCCTCCTAGGAAAGATTTGCATCCCAGCAGGGCGGAGAATAACAAGTTGACCTTGCCTTGGTGTTCCTCAAAAAGACGTATAGTTGTACTAGCCATTTTCATCTTGAAAAAAATTAGTATCTGGGCTGGATATCTGGCCTGGGCTAGACGGGCCACAACCCGCCCAGTTAATACCCTGCTCTCCTCTGAACAACAACGAAATCATCGCCAAGAAAAACTGTGCAGTGCTCACACCTTAAAAACACAAATACTGCTCGAGCTGCTTGGTCCTAGCTGTCGGCCGCACCTTGTGCAATTATCTCGTTTATATTGACTACATATGTAACGCCCTCGATGCGGCTATAGCTCCCACGTGTCGACGCACGACTTAGAGGCATAACCGCATTGAAAGCAATGTCACAAGTTAGGCAATCATCACAACATCCCATGTAATATAGATAATAAAAGGGGAGATACATAGTTGGCTTACACTCGCCACGCCACACAAAGTACATAAATAGCATTACAACATTCAAACACTCATGGCCCGACTACGGCACCAAAATAAAAGATAACCCAACATGCGACACGGTCCCGATCACCCCAACTGGGCACCACTACTGATCATCAGGGAAAGACACGTAGTATCGGCGTGAGTCCTCGTCGAACTCCCACTTGAGCTCAAGCACGTCCTCTGGAACGGAATCATCAGGCCCTGCATCTAGTTTGGAAGTAATCTGTGAGCCACAGGGACTCAGCAATCTCGCACCCTCGCGATCAAGACTATTTAAGCTAACGGGTAAGGTAAGGTAAATAACTGGAGCTGCAGCAAGCGGCTATCATATATGGTGGCTATCCTATTCGCAAAAGAGAGCGAGAAGAGGAGGCAAAGCGCGAGCGAGTAACTAGAGAACAACTTGCGCAAGCATTACTCCAACACCGTGTTCACTTCCCGGACTCTGCCGAGAAGAGACCATCACGGCAACTCACACCGTTGATTCATTTTAATTAAATTAAGGTTCAAGTTATCTACAACCGTACATTAACAAATTCCCATCTGCCCATAACCGTGGGCACGGCTTTCGAAAGTTCAAATCCCTGTAGGGGAGTCCCAACTTAGCCCATGACAAGCTCTCACGGTCAACAAAGGAATAGACCTCCTCCCGAGACATTCCGATCAGACTCGGTATCCCGGTACTACAAGACACTTCGACAAGTTAAAACAAATCTAGCAACACCGCCCGAATGTGCCGACAAATCCCGATAGGAGCTGCACATATCTCTTTCTCAGGGCACAGTCAGATTGTCCTAGGTACGGGTAGGCCAGCCCAGAGTTGCCCCTGGTGGCCTCCGGCAGCTGACATGTGGACCAACACTCAGAGGAGCACTGGCCCGGGGGCGTTTAAAATAAGATGACCCTCGGGCTCCGAAAACCCAAGGGGAAAAGAGGCTAGGTGGCAAATGGTAAAACCAAGGCTGGGCATTGCTGGAAAAGCTTTAATCAAGGCGAAATATCAAGGGGTTCCCATTATAACCCAACCGCGTAAGGAACGCAAAATCCGGGAACATAACATCGATATGACGGAAACTAGGGCGGCAAGAGTGGAACAAAACACTAGGCGAGAGGCCGAGCCTTCCACTCTTTACCAAGTATATAGATGCATTAAGATAACATGGCAATATAATGGTATCCCAACAAGTAAAAATAATGTTCCAACAAGGAACGGTCTCCAATCTTCACCTGCAACTAGCAACGCTATAAGAGGGGCTGAGTAAAGCGGTAACATAGCCAATCAACGGTTTGCTAGGACATGGTGGGTTTGACATGGCAATTTGGGAGGCATGATAAGCAAGTGGTAGGCATCGTAGCATAGGCATAGCAAAACAGCGAGCATCTAGCAAAGCAAAGATAGTAGTGATTTCGAGGGTATGATCATCTTGCCTGCAAAGTTGTCAGAGTTGACTGGATCCTCGAAAGAAAACTCAACGGGCTCCTCGTTAGCGAACTCGTCTCCTGACTCTACCCAAACAAGACAAACAAGCAACAAGGACACAATCAACCACGTGCAAACTCAAACAACAATATGCAAACATGGTATGCTATGCGGGATGCGATATGGGATGCATATGCAAGATTTGACAAGGAATGCATGAACCTGGCATCAACTTGGAAATCCAAGTGTTCCACTAGAAAGATGAGATGAAATCGCTTGAAAATGATATAAAGATCACCGGAATCGGAGTTACGGTTTCGAAATGGCAAGGAATTCAAATATGACCACGTTCTGCGATTTACAGCAAGTAGCCATCTAAATGCAACAAGATGAACATGCTACAGCACCCAAACATGGCAAAAAAATACATGGCAGGGACACATTCATGATGCTTAACAAAATACTAGCACTGAGATACGGCCAATTCATCCACTAACAGGTTCAAACAAGCATGGAAAAAATGCATTTGGCAAACAGATCTCAGACTTAGTGAAATTAACACTTGTTTGGAATTTCAGATCAGGTAGCACTCTTCGGAGCATGAAAAAAATATGCTACAGGACCTGAACATGGCAAAGTAAAGCATGGCATGGAGCTACTCAAAGAGCTTAACAAAAGTCCCTTAGTGACCTTGAGCCAAAAGGGATCAGAAAATACATTTGCAAGCATGTGAACATGACAAAAACATAATCACTTCTCAGACTTAGTGAAAACTGGAACATGCTGAAACAGATATCAAGTAGGCATGTTTACGAGCTCGATGCACTCACTACAGAGCAAGTCATGACAAACTAAGCATACACCCATCAAGAATACACAAAATACAAGTTAGACATGGCAAGAACAATAACATAGCATGCACGGATCAACTACAACATCCTCGGCAAAATTGCTAACAAGTAGACAATCTGCCCAAATTCACGAAATGACAAAAGTAGAGCTTGATTAACTCAAGCTAGGTTGCTCCATAATTGCAAACGAAGACATGGATGGATAGAGCACTACAAGATTAACAAAACATCCTTACTGATCATCCTCAAAAGAGGCACGGATCACTAGTAAACAACATGAACATATGGCAATATGAGATAAACAGGTCAAGGACTTAGTGGAAATGCTAAGTCCCAGAAATCAGCATTAACGAATGCTCCACTTTGCCAGCTTGTGCTAGTCACCACACACATCACAAAAATACATGGGTTTGACCTCTGGATAGATGGCAAAACATATAACAAAACTCATGTAGAGCTCAGGGGCATATCATGCACACAATAATCATGGCAAAAATGACAAATAACTAATTGGAGCAGCAGATCTGACAATTATCTCAAATAGCATTCTTCTAACAGCATTTCGGGCATCAAGATGAACTCAAATTAAAATGATGCAATGAGATGAAATGATGTGCTCTCTGAGTCGAACATTTTGATATGCTATATGCCCAAAACGGAGCTACTGATGAGGAGATACAACATGATGAACATAGCCAAAATAACTAGGGACTTGGTGAAAAGGAGAGGTCAATCCTTCTCAGATCTAGGGTTTCACGCCGGCGCGCTAACCGAGGTCTCCGGCGACGAACCGTAGCTCCGGCGAGGTGTAAGGGCGCGGGGACAGCCGGATCCGGGTCGGGGCGGCGAGGTCCGGCGGCGGGGCGTCCGGATCCGTCGCCGGGCGGCGAGGGGGCGACGAGGGGGTCGCGGAGGAGACGTCGGGCGCTGGCGGCGCGCTGCTCCGGCGATGGCCGCGGTGGCCGGAGGCGTCGGACGGCGAGGTGGCTCGGCCGCCGGCGTTGGAGAAGGAAGCGGCGGGTGGGGCGCGGCGGCTCGGGCCCGGTCGCGGGAGGAGGGGGCCGGCCTTGGGCCCGGGCGGGCCGGCGGCGAACTGGGGACCCCCGGGACAGGTGTCAAGCGCAGGTTGGTGCGGACGGCGGCGGCGGATCGGGCGGACGTTGTCCGGTGCCGGCGGACACGTCCGGCGCGCGGGGAGAAGCGGGGCTAGGGTTTTGGGGAAGAAGGAGATCCGGATTTCGGAGGGGGTCTTTAAATAGAGGTAGAGGGAGCTAGGTGTGTCCAAATGAGGTGCGGTTTTTGGCCACGCGATCGTGATCGAACGCTCTAGATGATGGAGAGGGTTTTGGTGGGTTTTGGGCCAACTTGTAGGGGTGTTGGGCTGCAACACACACGAGGCCTTTTCGGTCCCTCGGTTAACCGTTGGAGTATCAAACGAAGTCCAAATGGTACGAAACTTGACAGGCGGCCTACCGGTAGTAAACCAAGGCCTCTTCGCAAGTCTCGGTCCAATCCGGAAATGTTTAATCGCCACACATGAAAGAAAGGTAGAAATGACCACCGGAGGAGAACGGAGCGCCGGAATGCAAAACGGACAACGGGGAACATGCTCGAATGCATGAGATGAACACGTATGCAAATGCAATGCACATGATGACATGATATGATATGCATGACAACGACAACAACACACGGAGGCAAAGACCCGAAACAGAGAAAATAAAATTACTTAACGCCGGAAACGGCAAGAGTTGGGGTACATATTGGGAAAATCATATCCGGGGTGTTACAACACTCCACCACTATGAAAGGATCTCGTCCCGAGATCTAGGACTGAAAGAATGCCGGGTACTCAGAACGGAGGTGATCCTCGCGTTCCCAGGTAGCTTCACGGTCGGAATGGTGTGACCACTTGACTTTGAGGAATTTAATTGACTTGTTGCGAGTCTTGCGTTCAGTCTCTTCAAGAATAGCAATGGGGTGCTCACGATAAGAGAGATCTTCTTGGAGCTCAATGTCCTCGAAGTTGACGGTGCGGTCAGGAGTCTTGAAGCATTTTCGGAGCTGAGAGACATGGAACACGTCATGAACATTTGCAAAGTTTGAAGGAAGCTCGAGTTGATAGGCGAGGTCGCCTCTCTTGCTGACAACCTTGAAAGGTCCCACGTATCTAGGGGCAAGATTCCCTTTGATACTGAAGCGACGAGTACCTTCCATAGGAGAGACGCGGAGGTAAACATGATCTCCGATCTCGAAAGCCAAATCACGGTGCTTACTATCATAGTAACTCTTCTGGCGGGATTGGGCTGCTTTAAGGTTATCTCGAATGACTTTGCACATTTCCTCTGCCTCTGTGATTAAGTCATTTCCCAGAAGTTGACGTTCACCGGTTTCAGACTAGTTGAGAGGGGTACGGCACTTCCTGCCATACAGAATTTCAAATGGGGCCTTGCCCGAACTTGCTTGAAAACTGTTGTTGTAGGAGAATTCAGCATAAGGAAGACAATCCTCCCACTTCATGCCGAAGGAGATCACACAAGCCCTGAGCATATCTTCAAGAATATGATTGACACGCTCGACTTGACCGCTAGTTTGAGGATGGAAAGCTGTGCTGAAGCGGATGTTGGTGCCCATGGCCTTCTGAAAAGAATCCCAAAACTTGGGGGTAAAGATGTTGCCACGGTCTGAAGAGATCACTTGTGGAATACCATGCAGAGAGACAATTCGAGAGGTATAGAGCTCCGCTAATTGAGATGCAGTGATTGACTCTTTGATAGGCAGAAAATGAGCCACTTTGGTGAGTTTGTCGATGACAACGAATATAGCATCATTGCCACGCTTGGACCTTCGAAACCCAGTCATGAAGTCCATCTCAATGTGGTCAAACTTCCATTCTGGAATGGCAAGAGGTTGGAGGAGACCCACTAGTCTTTGGTGTTCTACCTTCACTCTTCTGCAGACATCACACTCATTCACGAATTGAGCAATCTCGCGCTTCATTCGAGTCCACCTATAAGCCTGCTTGAGGTCCTGATACATCTTCGTGCTCCCAGGGTGGATGGAGAGGAGAGAATTGTGAGCCTCATTCATGATCACTTTACGAAGGTCACCTTTGGGCACAACAATACGATCCTCGAAGAAGAGAGTATCCTTGTCATCAAGGCGGTAGCACTTGTACTTGGGTTGACTCTTGGCAATACCAATCTTCACCTTTTTCACCATAGCATCAAGAAGCTGGGCTTGGCGAATCTGGTCTTCCAAGGTAGGAGAGACTTGAAGGTTGGGAAGGAAACCTTGAGGAACAACTTGCAGATTAAGTTTGCAGAAAGCTTCACAAAGCTTGGGTTGATAAGGCTTGAGAATAAGACTGTTACAATAAGCCTTCCTGCTCAATGCGCCAGCAATCACATTGGCCTTGCCTGGAGTATACTCGATACTCAGATTATACTCTTGAATCATTTCGACCCACTGAGTTTGCTGAGTGAAGATGTACTTGAGACTCTTGTGATCAGTGAAGATGTCCACTTTTCTTCCCAATAAGAGATGTCTCCATGTCAAAAGAGCATGCACAACTGCCGCCAACTCAAGGTCTTGAGTGGGGTAGTTCTTCTCGTTGGGCTTCAACTGGTGAGAGGTATAAGCCACAACTTTCTTCTCTTGCATCAACACTGCGCCAAGAACTTGGAGAGAGGCATCACAAAAGACCTCGTACGGCTTGGTTTCATCAGGCGGAGTCAAAACTGGAGCAGTGACCAATTTCTCTTTCAAAGTGTTGAAAGCAATGTCACACTCCGGAGACCAAACGTACTTGACGTGCTTCTGGAGAAGATTTCAGAGAGGCTTCGCGATCTTAGAAAAGTTTTCAACGAATCTTCGACAGTTGCTTGCGAGACCGAGGAAGCTACGGAGTTGTTCACGTTCCGAGGAGGTTCCCAATTCACAATTTCAGACACCTTCTCAGGATTCACCGCAATGCCCTTGGCAGAGATGATATGACCAAGATAAAGAACCTCATCGAGCCAAAATTCGCACTTGGAGAACTTGGCGTAGAACTTGTGTTCCCTGAGCTTATCGAGTACCAAACGCAAGTGCTTGGCATGATCTTCCTTGTTCTTCGAGAAAACCAGAATGTCGTCGAGATAGACCAAAACAAAGTCATTGGTGTAGGCGTTGAAGATGAAGTTCATCATGCGAGAGAAAGTTGGAGGAGCATTGACGAGGCCAAAAGACATGACAGTGTATTCATATGAACCATAGCTTGTTCTGAAAGCCGTCTTGGGAATATCTTGTTCACGGATTCGAATCTGATGATAACCCATACGGAGATCAAGCTTGGAGAATACTTGGGCACCTTTGAGTTGTTCGAACAGCTCGTTGATGTTGGGAAGTGGGTATTTGTTCTTGATAGTCTTCTTGTTCAATGGACGGTAATCAACACAAAGTCGGTCCATTCCATCCTTCTTCTTCACAAAAAGAACACCACAACCTCACGGAGAAGAACTAGGCCGGATGAGACCCATTGTCTCTTGAATATCGAGTTGCTTCTTCAGCTCCTTCAACTCTTCAGGTCCGAGCTTGTAAGGACGCTTGCACACTGGTTCCATGCCAGGCTCAAGATCGATGACGAATTCAACTGGTCGGTGCGGAGGCATTCCTGGAAGCTCTTCTGGAAAGACGTCTTGATATTCGCAAACGACTGGAATTTGCGAGATGGCATCCAGTTCACTCTTCTCATTGAGAGAAAACAGACGGATGGTATCATCATGAGCAGCAAAGACAATTACATCCTCAGACGAATGAGTCAATTGAATCTGCCTGGCTGCACAATCAAGATGCGCCTTGTGCTTAGAAAGCCAATCCATCCCGAGAATAAGATCAATATCCGAGTCACCAAGAACCGTTCGAGAAGCCAGAAACTTGTAGTAACCCAAGGTGATAGTAACATCCGGAACGATGGAGTTAGCATGCATGCGCTTACCGGGAGAGACAACTGCTAACGGACTAGGCAAAACTTGTGAAGTCAATTCATGCCTAGATGTAAACGGTCTTGAGATGAAACAATGCGATGCACCAGTGTCAAAAAGAACTTTAGCTGGAATATCATTAACAGGAAGGTTACCCATGATGACATCTAACGAGTTCTCTGTCTGAGCTGCGTTCATCAAGTTGACCTTGGCGTGCTTGGGGTTATGCTTGACCACAGCTGTACTTGCCGATCTCACAGGAGGATGAGGAGGAGGGAGACGCCTCTGATTGAAGCATTTGTTGGCATAGTGACCCTTCTGTTGGCACTTGTTGCATGTGACCTCTAAAAGCAGACGGTAGTACGGAGCCCTTGATCTTGGAGCTTGAGACGAAGTCTTGTTCTGAAAGCCAGGGTTGGGTGGGTGGGAAGATCCACTGCCACCTTTGCTCTTCTGCTGATACGGCTGACGGAACGGAGGAGGAGGAAGCCAAAACTTCTGCTGCTTGGCCACTTGAGTAGAGGAAGAAGGAGTAGCATCTCTGACTCGCTTCTTGGAAGCATCACACCTCAGTTGAGCAGCCTCTTGCTTCAATGCCATGTTGTAGAACTCATCGTACCTCAAGGGCTCAAAGAGAACAAGAGCTAGCTGGATTTCTTCTCTGAGACCACCCCTGAACTGGTATATCATGCTCTTCTCGTCAGGGATGTCCTACTTGGCAAAGCGGGCAAGCTTCTGAAACAACTTTTTGTAGTCATAGACAGACAAAGAGCCTTGCTTCAGGTTGCGGAATTCCTCACGCTTGCTTTCAACCACGCTCTGAGGGATATGGTGAGCTCTGAAATCTTGACGGAATTCATCCCAGGTAATCACATGTCCACCTCTGGAATCCTTGTACTGCTGGAACCACTCTGCAGCTTGGTCTTTGAGTTGGAAGGAAGCAAACTTGACAAAGTCCTTAGGCCTGACATTACTGCACTTGAAATGCTTGCACAGATCCACGAGCCAATCGTCAGCATCAGTTGCCTCAACACAATTGCTGAAAGTCTTTGGCCCATTAGCAAGGAACTGGTTGAGTGTAGCAAAGTGATTCTGATTGTTACCTTGGTTGCCTTGGTTCGCTTGATTGCGCTCTTGAAGAATTTGCATGATCAACTGTGTGTTTGCATTGGTTGCGGCCATCACAGCTTGCCATGCCTCCGGAGGAGGTGGAGGTGCTGGCGGATCCTAATTCTGATTCTGATTGGTGCTCTTAGAGGGAGCCATCTTGAAGAGGGTGACATCCATTAGCACATTGATAGACAAATATTGAAGCTGAATCCAACGGAATGAAAAATTGCAACATATAGTCTTCACATCCGAACATAAGAATGAATGTATTCCTTTTGAAATGGTCACATATCCATAAATTGAGAAGCCACTTAGAATTTAGGTAGAGGAATGAATCAACAAGGTACGGATCAAGAACGAATACTCGGTAAGAAATCCCAATCTGAAACCAAATATCCATGGAAGAAGAACTAGAGCTACAAGAATTCCCACCTATGAAACTCCCGAACCTTTCCGGTTATGCAATCAGGTGTTGGGGATACAGGGGAAGCATAATATCTCACCCAAATCTAGCAAATCCTACATCCAGCTGTATCCATCCTTCAACACATAACCGAGAAAACTTCGGAAACCATCTACCTCAACCTTCGAAAAGCATACGTTATACAAGTTATGGCGATACTCCCGAACTCCCGCCCCAGTACTGGGTGGCGTCGAGGTTATCTCACCAACGAACTTCATAAAAGAGATTTTCGATGTCGACGTACTCAACTCTCTGGGACACTGCCACAACCCCTAAAGACAGGAGGCACCAAGAACAATGTTCTCGTCAAAAAAACCATCAGAACGATTCCAAGATACCCGCGTGATCCTAAATTTTTTTAGTGAAATTTGAGAAGAGAAGAGTCAAAACTCTACGTCAGGATGCCTTACCAGAGCGATGAGGAGACTGGGAAGTAAAAAGAATTCCTAAACTCTCCGATATATAATTCCTAAATGACTCAAAACATTTTTCTAGACACAACTCGGCCGCTAAAAACGATCAAGCAATGGGGCTCCTAAGGTCGGGGAAGGCTCTGATTACCAACTTGTAACGCCCTCGATGCGGCTATAGCTCCCACGTGTCGAGGCACGACTTAGAGGCATAACCGCATTGAAAGCAATGTCGCAAGTTAGGCAATCATCACAACATCCCATGTAATATAGATAATAAAAGGGGAGATACATAGTTGGCTTACACTCGCCACGTCACACAAAGTACATAAATAGCATTACAACATTCAAACACTCATGGCCCGACTACGGCGCCAAAATAAAAGATAACCCAACATGCGACATGGTCCCAATCACCCCAACAGGGCACCACTACTGATCATCAGGGAAAGACACGTATCGGTGTGAGTCCTCGTCGAACTCCCACTTGAGCTCAAGCGCGTCCTCTGGAACGAAATCATCAGGCCCTGCATCTGGTTTGGAAGTAATCTATGAGCCACAGGGACTCAGCAATCTCGCACCCTCTCGATGAAGACTATTTAAGCTAATGGGTAAGGTAAGGTGAATAAGTGGAGCTGCAGCAAGAGGCTAGCATATATGGTGGCTATCCTGTTCGCAAAAGAGAGCGAGAAGAGGAGGCAAAGCGCGAGCGAGCAACTAGAGAACAACGTGCGCAAGCATAACTCCAACACCGTGTTCACTTCCCGGACTCTGCCGAGAAGAGACCATCACGTCAACTCACACCGTTGATTCATTTTATTTAAATTAAGGTTCAAGTTATCTACAACCGGACATTAACAAATTCCCATCTTCCCATAACCGCGGGCACGACTTTCGAAAGTTTAAATCCCTGCAGGGGAGTCCCAACTTAGCCCATGACAAGCTCTCACGATCAACGAAGGAATAGACCTCCTCCAGAGACATTCCGATCAGACTCGGTATCCCGGTACTACAAGACACTTCGACAAGTTAAAACAAATCCAGCAACACCACCCGAATGTGCCGACAAATCCCGATAGGAGCTGCACATATCTCTTTCTCAGGGCACACTCAGATTGTCCTAGGTACGGGTAGGCCAGCCCAGAGTTGCCCCTAGTGGCCACCGGCAGCTGACAAGTGGACCAACACTCAGAGGAGCACTGGCCCGGGGGGTTTAAAATAAGATGACCCTCGGGCTCCAGAAACCCAAGGGGAAAAGAGGCTAGGTGGCAAATGGTAAAACCAAGGTTGGGCATTGCTGGAAAAGCTTTAATCAAGGCGAACTATCAAGGGGTTCCCATTATAACCCAACCGCGTAAGGAACGCAAAATCCGGGAACATAACACCAATATGACGGAAACTAGGGCGGCAAGAGTGGAACAAAACACTAGGCGAGAGGCCAAGCCTTCCACCCTTTACCAAGTATATAGACGCATTAAGATAACATGGCAATATAATGATATCCCAACAAGTAAAAATAATGTTCCAACAAGGAACGGTCTCCAATCTTCACCTGCAACTAGCAACGCTATAAGAGGGGCTGAGCAAAGCGGTAACATAGCCAATCAACGGTTTGCTAGGACATGGTGGGTTTGACATGGCAATTTGGGAGGCATGATAAGCAAGTGGTAGGCATCGTAGCATAGGCATAGCAAAAGAGCGAGCATCTAGCAAAGCAAGGATAGTAGTGATTTCGAGGGTATGATCATCTTGCCTACAAAGTTGTCAGAGTTGACTGGATCCTTGAAAGCAAACTCAACGGGCTCCTCGTTAGCGAACTCGGCTCCCGGCTCTACCCAAACAAGACAAACAAGCAACAAGGACACAATCAACCACGTGCAAACTCAAACAACAATATGCAAACATGGTATGCTATGCGGGATGCGATATGGGATGCATATGCAAGATTTGACAAGGAATGCATGAACCTAGCCTCAACTTGGAAATCCAAGTGTGCCACTGGAAAGATGGGATGAAATCGCTTGAAAATGATATAAAGATCACCGGAATCGGAGTTACGGTTTGGAAATGGCAAGCAATTCAAATATGACCACGTTTTGCGATTTATAGCAAGTAGCCATCTAAATGCAACAAGATGAACATGCTACAGCACCCACACATGACCACATTCTGCGTTCGGCCGCCTGCGTTGGAGAAGGAAGCGACGGGCGGGGCACGGTGGCTCGGGCCCGGTCGCGGGAGGAGGGGGCCGGCCTTGGGCCCGGGCGGGCCAGCGGCGAACTGGGGACCCGCGGGACAGGTGTCAAGCGCTGGTTGGTGCGGACGGCGGCGGCGGATCGGGTGGACGTTGTCCGGCGCCGGCGGACACGTCCGGCGCGCGGGGAGAAGCGGGTGCTAGGGTTTCGGGGAAGAAGGAGATCCGGATTTCGGAGGGGGTCTTTAAATAGAGGTAGAGGGAGCTAGGAGTGTCCAAATGAGGTGCGGTTTTTGGCCACGCGATCGTGATCGAACGCTCTAGATGATGGAGAGGGTTTTGGTGGGTTTTGGGTCAACTTGGAGGGGTGTTGGGCTGCAACACACACGAGGCCTTTTCGGTCCCTCGGTTAACCGTTGGAGTATCAAACGAAGTCCAAATGGTACGAAACTTGACAGGCGGTCTACCGGTAGTAAACCAAGGCCGCTTGGCAAGTCTCTGTCCAATCCGGAAATGTTTAATCGCCACACACGAAAGAAAGGTAGAAATGACCACCGGAGGAGAACGGAGCACCGGAATGCAAAACGGACAACGGGGAACATGCTCGAATGCATGAGATGAACACGTATGCAAATGCAATGCACATGATGACATGATATGAGATGCATGACAACGACAACAACACACGGAGGAAAAGACCCGAACCCGAGAAAATAAAATAACTTAACGCCGGAAACGGCAAGAGTTGGGGTACATATTGGGAAAATCATATCCGGGGTGTTACAACATAGGTTGACAATGGTGTGGGACCGTGATGTCAGGAAACTAGGAGAAAGCAAAAAAATAATATAGTTGTACATAATAAGGAGGCACTTGCGTCCGTACGACTATGGCCCTAGTGGGTCCCTAGTGTCATCCAGTCAAAATAAAGTCATCTCCTGAATCCTCATGTTCGTTGATGATGTTAATAATGCTCGGCGCCACGGCAAGCGCAACAACTCGAAGGACAACGAAGAGGGCCTCGCGGGCCCTACGGATGGTCTGATACAGCGCCCGCTACTCATTCAGGAAGCCAGGATCATCGGACACCTATGAGCACCTTCTAGAAACTGAGACGGCATGAAACGGTAAGGCCGCGCTTGGGAGCTCTGGTTTATTTCAAGTGTAATTTACTCGTCATCGAAAACAACGCGTAAAATACATGCGTCATGAAACCGAGGGCCCAAGGTCTGTAAGTAAAACCGGCAGGTTACGCGTGTAATTTGGGAGACCAGTGTATATTTTATGAGCATTGCTATATGGACGACATTACCAGACAATACATGCATGACGTGCGTATCATGCCATCCATGGGCAGGGCTGAAACAACAGCTAACGGCTGTCGTTCAACGTTTTTATCGTGTGTCAAGTACTTCCGATATTTTACTAGTCGAAATCGACCAACCAAGCGCCTTCGCCCGAGACCATCTGCTTTAATTTACAAGTGTCAGTTTTACAAGCGCTTTTGGTTGGAAAACGACGATCCAATCACGGCCTAATATCATGAGTTGGTCGGAAGCTCATATGGTTTCTCGTCCAACCTACCCGACTTGTCGTATAGGCTATGAATGAAACATCATACGATGAACTTCTTAAGAACGGAAACAATAGAAGAGGATGATCTTCTTAACAAGAAAATCACTGGCATTAGATCGACATGCAAAACAATACGAAGCATTAATCGCAGGAGGCATGATGAACAGCTCGTGATGCCGCATGCCACAACATTCCAAGCTCAACTTTGCAATCAAACACAAGGCCTGACATTACATGGACAATATTCAGAACAAATTCTTAACACAGGAATATCTTAGCAGAGTAACTATTTACTTCTAAATTGAACACAGGAATAGGAAAAAACACTCGACGATGCTCACAGCAAGGGCATCCCACTCAAAAAATATCAAATGCATGTCTTCTGGCTAACATCAATGAGCAAATTTTGATAAGGTTTTCCAATTCCAATATATTAAACTAACGTCTTCTTGCTAACATCAATGATTAAACTTTGACAAGCTTTTCTCATTCAAAATATGTAATGCCTATGATCGTGGAGTCCTGTCATAGCTTTTGTACTTGTTTGGGCACTTTTTGCCCAGGGCACTCCACGTGTTGTTAAATTGCCAATGGTCTCTGCAGACTAGTCATGTCACTGGTGTCTAATAATACTCTGTAAAGCTTCTCGGTCATTCCTTCTGTAATGTAGCGCAAACAGTGACTGCTTCTTTCTGCAAAGTGGAACGACCAACTAGACCTAGTAATGCAGCAATTTGCCTTACACATTGGCTCCTTTTGTGCAGTTCAACTAAAATCAAAGTCGGAATAAAACAGAGCTTTAATTTTGATATCCATGTAAGCAACAATAGGTATAAGGGAAACAATTACTAAGAAATAACAGTTGATGACTTGTACTCCCAGAAGAAAAGCATCTACAGATCTACTTTATCTTAATGGGAAACAAAGAAGGAGAGTAGCAATTCTCCATCAGTGTGATTCATTCATATTGACTGAGACATTATCTTAACAATGCCTTGTTTCAACATGTATAAAGAACGACAAAGCTTATAAAGGGGGTGATGCTGAATTTGTTGTAACAAAGAAACAAGCATCATGTCTGGGTTGGTCCCATTTTTGTTCACTACTTAATGGGAAAAGACAGCAATACAATAGCTTCAATTCATCATTTATTTAAAACAGTACCAATACAAGTAGCACAACATCTCAAAACACACTGCACGATCATGTGGATGAAGGCAAGTACCAACCTGTCATGACGCACACAAGATCACGTACGAATCTGCCAACACGAATAGGAAATCCAATCTCATTTTGTGCAGTTGCACTGAAATCAAGCAAATTGTTTTGCGTAGCGAAGCAAAATGTCACAATAGCAACAAGTTGAATAGATATCCCTGTATAAATAGAGGCAAAAAAGGAATCAATTACTGGCTAATAAAGGAGGATGAAACATGCGGCCACAAAAATGGTAATCCCGCCAATCCCTAACAAGTGTTGCAGTTTTGAAATAAGATTCAGTAGTTAATTCTGAGAGTGGCATCAATTACTGGCTTATAAAGGGGGTGATGCTGAATTTGTTGTAACAAAGCAACAAGCATCATGTCTGGGTTGGTCCCATTTTTGTTCACTACTTAATGGGAAAAGACAGCAATACAATAGCTTCAATTCATCATTTATTTAGAACATTACCAATACAACTAGCACAACATCTCAAAGCACACTGCACAATCATGTGGATGAAGTCCTGTACTGACCTTTCATGAGACGACCAACATAGAATATGAATCTACCAACACGAATAGGAAATCCAATCAAGTTTTGTGCAGTTGCACTGAAATCAAGCAAAGTTGCCGGTGTGACATTTAAGTTTTCTATAGCAACAAGTTGAATAGATATCCCTGTTTTAAGAGGGCAAAAAAGAAAACAATTACTGGCCAATAAAGGAGGATGAAACATGCGTCCACAAAAAGAAGCATCTACCTTATCTTGATGGAAAACAAAGTATAGGACAGTAGCATTTCTAAAATGGTTGCATTGATTCATATTAATAGAGAAATTCTTTTAAAACAGATCAGTAGTTAATTCTGAGATTAACAACAGCAAAATAGCTGCATGGGACATGCCAGCACCATGTCCATCCACACGTATAAATGGGTGATGCCGAGTATGTAGCCAAGAAGCATATATGCGATGGTCCCATATTTGTTCTCTTTGAACCTTCTTCCTATGTGAGGGCAGCAAATCTAGTCATGCACAAACTACCCGAACCCCCAATTTCTTTCCCTTTTCAACAAAGAGATCGGTTCCTTACAGATGTGTGTACTGGGTTACCCCCTTTTCCCCTTTTCGACCTACAAAGCGGCTGGATAGCCAGCCTATACTACTTTCCGCCCCTCCTTTCCTCATTGAACCACGTCCTAGATTCTTGCTCCAGCCCACCGCACCCTTCTTTCCTCTTTGAACCAAGACCTAGATTCGACTACAGATCGAAAAAGATCCACATGCAGCTAGAGCAACGACGATTTCAAAGAAACTTATACCTTAGGGTCGTCGGGATGTGCCAAGGCGTGCGGCGGGAGGCCGGATCTGCCCACACTAAGTACGACAGCGAGGAAGAAGGGGTCAGTGGCCCTCCCGCACAGGCGCTGGGTGAAAGAGAACAGCGTAGCCGGCAGTGGATTGCCTCCCTCGCCGAAGGCGATAGAGTGAATGCTGCACCTCCTCCTCTTCACGGTGTGACGGGATACAGATGCCTCCTTCACCAGCTGTGAGGGGGGAGAGAGAGACAAGAGGCCAATGCAGTCTTGTTTATATCTGGTGAAGAGAGGGTGAGAGACTGTGAATATAGCAAACCCTAGCAAATGTATCTACTCATTTTAGTGCTAGATACCTCCGTATCTTGACAAATCTAAGACAAGTAATTCAGAACGGAGGGAGTAACATATATGTAGTGCGGCGAGCGTGTGGAGAGTGCAAACCCTAGCGAACAAGCGCTGAGGCTGCCGCTTATATATATATACTATTGTAGTACGGACTGAGCTCCGGTGCCTTCACTGCACCTACTTTTGGCTGTATGACAGGTGAGCCAGCCACATTTTGGGCCCATGTGAAAGATGACTGCGTCTCCAACGCAACCAAGGTGAACTGACGAAGGATATCATCTTTGTGCGTAACAAGCAAAGTGCACTGATGGAAGACAGCTAGTTTTTCGTCGAAAATCGACCAGCTTCACCAGCCGACACAACCATGAGGCGCAACCATGAGCATCGATAGGTCATCGTGGTGATGCATCATCCATTTGGCATCAAGTTTGGGTGAGGCACCTAAGAAGTTCGACAAATCCTCACTGTGGTCTGTTTCTTCTCAGTAATCAAGCTCGAGGAAGGAAGAACCATGTGGCAGAGGACAGTGAGGCGGAACAACAATGGCCATCCAATTTTGCGCAGTTCCACTAAAATTGAGGAAGACATGCCCGGGTATGGAGACACGCATCGCTGTTTCCAAAAATATAAAAAAGGGTTAGCAACGACATCTCAATTGTCAATAAGAATTAATGAAAAGTACACCAACAAACAGAAGCATCATAATTATCTTGATGGGAACTAAACCAGGATAACTGAGAAAAAAGCATTTCTTCATTTAACCAGTGATAGTTCTACCACCATATGGACAATGACCGCACAACCACCATGTACTTTTTGTCGAAACAACATGTATACCTCCACCGAGGCATAAATCAGGACAACTTTTTGAGTGGAATTTCCTCTATAATAGTACTAGTAGGTCATGTTGGACCAGCCGACGAACCCTAGCTACTATGCATGGGGAGCTGGGGAGTAGTCGCATAGAAGAAAACCCGCACGCAGCGACCTGGGGAGCTGGACCATTACAAGAAGTTATACCTCAGGTGGGCGAGATGTCGTTTAGGCGGGCGGGATGGATCTGCCCACACGACGGCAGCGAACAAGGGCGCGGAGGATCTTTGTCCGCGCCAGCGCCGGCTCTGAGAGGACGGTGCGCATCGGCTTCCTCTGTCGCCGATGGTGACAACGTCAATGCTGCACCTCCTCACCTCCCGCCACGGACGGGATTCGACCGGATCTGTGACCACCGATGAGGAGAGAGATAGAGTGGACACTGTCATCTTGTTTTGATATGGAGACGGTGAGAGAGCGAGACGCGAGAAACTCTATCAAACAAGAGGCTATAATGGAGTAAAAAATTCTCTCCATAGCAGTGGTTTTAAATAGAATACGCGCGTTCTCGGAAAATGGAAACTAAAACCGGCAGATAATTTTTTAAGGGTCTGTCTAGGACACATTTAGATGTGACATAGTTATGTCACATATAAGTTGATGTCCACTCTGTTTGTGGTATTGTCCTAGTTTTTTGTTTCTTGTTGCTACATTATATACTTGTGGGAGCTTAGATGTGATATCAATAATATCTAGATGTGAATTAGACAAACTGATTTTCTAACATACCAAGAAAGAAAACTCGATCAAAAACACGCCCCCGCTTCCAGGTCGCGAGAGTCGTTGCGCGCACACACATAGACATAGACATGCATATCTTTGTTTACGTAAAATTCCATTTCCATCTCCATCTCCAATCATATTTGTCCAACTGGCACATTATCTACGTTGTTAATTATATACGCAGCAATATTAACGTACATCATCTCTTGTTTGCGCACGTCCAGACCGCTGCCACGGCTGGTCCTGACCAACCCGAACCATCTTCATCACCCACGCGTGCTTCCCGCCCGAAACGGTCAGTGCCGCATTCATGCCCGGCTAGAGCGGACGCGACCTCTCACTGGCGCCGGCATTGATTGCGGCGCGTCGGCTGAGAGAGCGTCGCCCGCGCCGCTTCCGGGTGCACGCGTCTGCTCCGCGTTCAAAGGTCACAATAGCCAGCTACAACATGCGTGATATCTTCCAGTAGTAAGTTATTGGGAGTCCGTGCTACAGCTAGCTGTCCTCCCCCAACTCGTCAATCTCTTCCAGTAGTGCTAGTACTCCATGGCGCGATCCATCAACAAGCAGGCGGGAAAGTTATGGTATACTACTCGGTTTGCGGTGCGTGGCATGCCGAGCGACCGTGTGGGGTCGAGCCGTGGAGGAGGGTGAGACACGAACACGACAGACGTGATTTAAATGTTGGTTTTGCTCGATGGCGCGATCCAACAAAACGAAACGTTGGTTTCTCTCCGTTTCCATTTTTTCTCCGGAAAAACGGGAACTTTTCCACTCCATTTTCATTCCTATTCCAATGTTGCCCCGTTACAACATTCCATCAAATACAAAGGAAAACTAACACGCATGCTGATGCATCTCAATGATTCATAGATCATAGCCAATATTTACTTCACAACTAAAGAAAAAAGTTGTGAGAGCGTGTACGATAGAAAAACTACTGATGGGGTCACTATGACTTAAACCCTAAACCCTACACATGATTTAATTTCCTGGCTAGGTAGAACCTGTCGAAGGAATGTGCTAGAGGGAGATTCTTTAGTGAGAATGTCAGCAACAATAGAAGCAGCACTCTTTGGTTCTCCACCTTCTGGTACCTCTTGTTCCATAGCACTTTCCATGTCGGGAAGGAAAGACGGCTGGCACCCTCGGATCATACGATGCTTTTGTGCAGTTCCACTAAAATCGACCTGAGCATCCCTGATGGCAAAGATATTGAAGAAGTGTGATTAGAATAATAGTACCGGCACTAGTTCATGAGACATAAAATCAACACAAATAGAAGCCGGTAGAAGTAGAGAAAGATCGACATGGAGATGGAGCTACGGCAGTGGAGCAAGACGGCTCCAAAAGGAAGATGGACTACCTGGGACATCGGGCTGTAGCTAGAAGGGCAGTTGGGACACGACATCGGCCCATACCGCGGTGACCCCCGATTGGGACGCACCGACTGTGGGCTTTCTCCCTCGCCGATGTCGACCGCGTCTACGCAGAACATTGTTCCCTTCCCCCAGCTGCGGGATCAGGCCCATCGTTATATGCTTGTGAAGAGAGCTACCTAAGCAAGCAAGCTTGTAGCTTAGGCTCCTGCTAGTGTATATATAGTGGTTTTCTTTTTCTCTCCATATCAACCATTTTATATTGCGTACGTGTCATTCAAGAGTGAAATGATGGTTGCTTCTTCCGACTAACTTACTGTGTGATTTGACTGCTCCTTAGTGGCCCCTACACGTACTCCCCCTACGTGTATGCAACAGTCACACGTACACATGGACGCAAAAACGCGCGCGACACCCTAATGCATGCATGTCCGAGCACACGAGGGAACACACATGGTCACGCTCAAGTGCTCAACCTACACGTGCATTCACACACATACTCAGTCAGGGTGAGCTAGTGACTGTATGAACACCGGAAAATATATATATTGAGCACAATGAACGTATTATGAAGTCCACTGACCATATTTTTACAAATATACAGTGACAGACAGTGTATTTTTCTCGTTTGAAATTAATCCATATTAACCGGAGAGGAGGCAGCATGGACTAGCATTACATTGCTGTGTCCCGTCAACTTGCCGAACAAGGAGAAGGTTGCAGTGCGGGAGAAGCTTGCGCACGGTGGCTCGCAGGACAAGGAGAAACTTTTGACTAATGCAAGCTCTCCCTCGCTCAGGCGGTGGACGTGCAACAGTTAATTCGGTGTCAGATTGCCAGAAGCATACACTATACTACTAGTGCTATTATTGTTCGACTTCCCGAACAGCCAAGCGCAAAGTTTACTAGTACTACTACTATAGTCAATAAAGGTACGTACTATACTAGTACTAGGAACCGAATGGAGGAGCGTCTGCACTCTTATTATAATTTTAAAATGTGATAAAGCAATCTTCAACACATTTGGTTCTCTTCAAGGGTTCTCGCATGTGATAATGGAAGTTGATTGCATGGAACACTCGCCACAATTCTCGCTTAATTCTGGCTCATATCCTATTACAAATAGTAGCGCTTAGTAATATTTCCTCTTTTTTTGTTATTCAGCAGGTAAACAGGTCAGGAAACCTTGCGGTGCATCTTCGTGCGAACCGTGCTTGCTGCACTTTGAATGTGGCCGAGAGCTGGCTTGATGAAAAACCTCGCTTCCTACTTCTTTTTTTGCGGGGTACCTCGCTTCCTAGTGACCAGTGTCTTGGCTGATCGTCCTAAGAATGCTTATATATGAATAAAGCTCTCTCATTTACCCGCAAAAAAGATTAAGCCATATTAACTGGAAAGGAGGGAGTATGGACTAGCACTACTTTTTGGTGTGTCCCGTCAACTCGCAGAACGAGGGGAAGCTTGCAGGACAAGGTGAAGCTCGCTTATGCCTTTTGACTAATGCAACCTACCCTCGGTGGACATGCATCAGTCCATTCGGTGTTAGATTGTCAGAGGCATACACTGTAGTACCCAACATGCGGAGTACCATCATTGTTCGACTTCATGAAGTGGCGAAGAGCCAAGCGCAGTAGTACGTGTACTTGGTTTTGCACCTTCATAGTACTCCACCCTCCGTCACAGTTTACAGGGCGCGCTTCATTATGATGCATTTCTCTCAATGCATTTCCACCACCAGAGAGACTTTAGACGCGTTTGGTATAATGCTCAATTAATTAGGGCATGGTAACCGCAATCATGTCCACAATTTTCTCTCCATGTACTGTACTACTATGGAGTGCATGCATGTGTGTACCCGGGGTGGAAGCACTGCATGCATGTTTGTACGCATTATTCCCTCTAGTAATAGACTCCGTGCTATAACTACCAATGCTATTTTTCAGGCCGATCGCTAGTCGCCTTGGTCCCACAGATTTTTTTCTTTTTTTTGAAGCGCGCTGTATAAACAGTGATGGATGGAGTAGTATGAGCGGATTCAAAGAAGAGTGTATTGATGGTTGCTTCTTTAGAGCAACTTACAGTGGGAAAGGTGGGGCTTATGATTTGACTGCTCATTACTCACTATTAATGCGGCGCAACGACCGGGCTGAGTCTCCCATGCGGTTGTGCACTACCCCCTCGGTTCTTAAATATACGCCGGAGTATTTGTCTTTCTAGAGATTTCAACGAGTGACTACTCAAATATTTGTCTTTTTAGAGATTTCAAATGGACTGGCACATACGGATGTATATAGACATATTTTAGAGTGTAGATTCACTCATTTTTCTCCGTATGTAGTCACTTGTTGAAATCTCTGTGAAGACGAATAGAATATTTAGGAACGGAGGGAGTACACATACGAAGCAAAATGAGTGAATCTACACTCTAAAATATGCCCGTTTGAAATTTGTAAAAAGGCAAATATTTAGGAACGAAGGAGTATAATTTTGTGCATGGCATATGGACCCGGATGATGAAGAGGCTTCTAGAAATGCTATCAAGCTTCCATCATTTGTTTATATAATTGACGTACTATACAAATAATTTTCCAGTGACATGAAATTGTACAATGGTGTGAGCTTTCAGCTTTTGTTTCGCGTGTCTTGCCATTGATGCTCTTTCAGAAAAAATAAAAAACTAACTTCCTTGCTAATGCATGTCAATTATTAGCAGATCAGAGCTAATAATTACATCACAACTGAAGACAAAGTTGTGAGAAGGTGTTAAATTAAAATTGATCCATGCATTCATTGGCAGCAACGTCCCGCCAGCTCTGTCTAAATCAACAAGGCATATTGGGAAAAAAGTAGATGTCTGGAGCATGTAACATTCCGATCATTTTGTGCAGTTCCACTAAAATAGAGTTGAGCGTCCCTATTCCAAAGATATCAAGTGTGATTACGATAATAGAAGACTGCTGATGAAACATTAAACACACAAATAGAAGCCGGTCACCTTTGCAGTCTCTCTTAAGACTAACTAGTTGGAGAAGATTAGGCTCGAAGTTGGATGAGGAGGATAGAGCAAAACCGATCTCCCTTTGTGCAGTCGCACTGAAATGTAGAGACGTTGCCCGTGTGACATTTTAGTACAACTGCACAAAACACTCTTAAGAAAAAAGTGATTTGTGCAGTTCACCAAAAGGTCACAATAGCAACGACATGAAATGGATAGCCCTGTTTGCAAAAAAGAGGTAGAAAGGAAACAATTACTGGCCAATAACAGTTGATGACGCATGCGACGACAAAAAAGAAGCATATTCCTTGTCCTAAGGGAAGATAACAACACAGTTGTGTTTGTCTAAAACGGTGTGAGGACGAGAATGCAATATGGAAAGTACGCCGGACGAGCTACGTTTTGGGCAAAGAACTATGGAAGATCCACATGCAGCGACGTGGGAAAACGGGCAGTGGAGCAAGGCCGGAGGGGATACCTAGAGGTCGTCGGGATGTACCTAGGTAAGCAGCGGCGGGCGGAATCTACGAGCAGGTGGCGTAGGCCCTGCCGCGCTGGAGCTTGGTCAGAGAGAACGGCGTGTACCGCAGATCAGGACATGCTGCCTCGGCGCCGTCGAATAGAGAAACGATGCACTTCCTCCCTTTCCCCCGGCGGACGTGATGCGGCCGGATCAGTGACCAATGGTGAGAGAGAGAGAGAGAGAGAGGCCACCGCACTCCCTTTTCCCCCGCAGACGGGATGCGGCCGGATCAGTGACCAATGGTGAGAGAGAGAGAGGCCACCGCATTCCCTTTCCCCTGGCGGACGGGATGCGGCCGGATCAGTGACCAACGATGAGAGAGAGAGAGGCCACCGGAGCCTTTTGTGAGATACTCAGAAGAGCGGACTACCTTTTCCTCCATAAAAATCATTTTATATTCTGTGTACGTGCCATTGAGCGCTATAACTTTATTTAAAAATAACGCGGCAACGCATCAAGTCAAACTTTGTTTCATGCACGCATGGTACACGACCTCCCTAGGTAAACAACCGCTACAGGCATTCAAATTAGCACGTGGGCTGCCATTTTGTAAAGAAACGAGCTCCATCGTGTACTCGCGCGGGTGTGTCTGGGCACGAAGCGTGAGTACGTGCACGATGCACCTATTCTCTTCTTGTATACATATACCACCTGCGTGGGGTTGTGTGAGAGAGATACAAACCTAGAGAGATATAGTGTGTGGGTTCTTGATAGTTTTTTTTGTGTGTGTGTGGGGGGGGGGGGTCAATCAAAAAATTTAACATATGCAATGTGTGTGAAATAGAGTCCTGGATATAACATATATATAGAGGGGGCGATCCACAAGAAGAGAATGGAGGTATCATCGGCTTGAGGTGTCCATTGAATCGAAGAGAGGGATGATGTGTGTGTGTGTGCGCGCGCTATCGATAAAGAGTGCCATCGAATTTGTGTGTGCCCACGTCAAAGATATAGAGTGGTTGGCCTACTAGAACGTGAGATGGGACATGTTCAGTTTGTCTCTGTGGCTTGGATACCTACTTGCAGCGCTCGACTATCGGTGTGTGGTGGGGGAAGAGGGTGGACCAATTAACTATAGAGGTACAATGGCTGGTATATGTGTGGAGGAGGAGAGAGGCCTACCTCATGTATTATGGAGATCGATCTGCCTCATGTATTAAGGGAGATCGATCGGCATCCATGCATATGTGCAAGAGATGAATAAGGTTGGGAGAGAGACAGAGCTAGAGTGTTGGAGGGGGTGGTAGTGGAGTTTCTTCTAACAAATGGTGGGATAGACTTGCTAGACAAACAGAGGGCACACCCACAATATCAATAATAGAGGAGATGGCTGCTTGTTGTCTGTGCACGTGTGTGTGAGAGACGGGTCAGGAGGCATGCACGAATGATGAGGGGGGACGATGTGGCTGTGGTAAGCAGACATAACTACATAGGAAGATCAATCGCCCTTTGTAAGAGAAAGGAGAGACATAACTTGTGAGGTACGTCGATCGATGGGGGGGGGGTAGTTAAAGTCGATCTAGGTATATGTTGGGAGATCGGTTGGTATACATGCATGTGTGTGTTAGAAGCAAATGAGGCACGAGGAGAAGGATAGAGAGAGAGGGATGCATGTAGGAGGTGGTACGAGAGGCATACTATATCGAGGGGGAGGAGTGTGCGAGTACGAGAACGATGAAAAGAGTGGTGGGAGTGAGGCATGGACGGTGACAAGAGAAGAGGGGAAGCTTGTGTTTGTGCTAGGCACACCTGGCTAGAGAGGCATATCGATCGATGTGTGATGTAAAGAAGGAGCTGGGGGCCTACACACACCGTGGGTGAACGACCTAAAGTGAAACGACGAATTTGTGCGATGGAGCTAGAGAATGCTGAGGGAGGGTGAGAGGGATGCGGGCGTGTGCATGCACAAGAGAAAGTTAGCGCTAGCTACAAAGATAAGAGGGTTGTGTGGGTGTAAAAGACGAATAGAGATCATATATACTTCATTATAAAAAGCAAATTCGGATATTTGAAGACTTTATCGTACTGTTTCAAACCGACGGATGTGTGAATATATATAACGGTGATACACATGGTGTGGTTATGAACATGGTATAATACATTTAATATATTTTATCTCTACTCTTATAAAAAACGGAGTTGTTGATGATGGTGTGCCTGCCATCCTGCATTATAGGCCGTCTGATTTATATCTGGCGGATAGCAAGGAAACTATGATGGTTGAAGTTGGCAACAATCATGATTGTAGATTCTTATTGAAATAGAGAAACGAGTTCAAATTTAGTTTGAATTGCAGCGGTAGTATAGACATTTGGAATGCACTAAAATGTTGGTATGAGTAGGTTATATGCATTATACAGCAACCAAAAATTTTTAATCAGACATAACATGGATTCATACTCCCTCCTTCCATCTATATAGGGCGTAATGTGATTTTTAAGACCGCCTTTGACTATTGACAAGATTAATAGTACATGACATGCACAATGTGAAAATTATATCATTGAAAGATCCTTTCACAAACGAATTTCACGATGTGCTTTGTGTAAGTTGCATGTCATATATCATTGCTCTAATATTTGGTCAAAGTTAGCATCGAAAAACGCATTAGGCCCTATATAGATGGAAGGAGGGAGTAGCTTCGAATAGCATTTGTATAGTAAAATGGGGCAAGACTCTCTCTTTGTGTGGTGTGACTAGTTTTTTTTGTTTTCTTTTTGGTTGAGGGAAGTGCGAATTGATTTGGTACGTACAAGTACAATATTACTACACGTTAGGCTTGTCCCTAAAATTCAACCCGCGTCTTGTTATATCCCGAAAATTCAGATATCGTGCTCCCAAAACTGGCACCTTCACAACCCGCGCCTTGTTATCCCGAAATTACAACACGCACGAAAACTCCCTCCAGCTGCCAAATCCCGACACGCGAAATCCCCCTTCTAACCCCGAGCCGAAAGGGCCGCTAGTTCAAATCGGTGGGGGGGGGGGTACTTTTATAACACACCCTACATTTTCGACAAGCGCGTTCCTAAGTCATGCTTCACCCCCTCCCATCGCCCCCTTTTCGCCATTCGAAATCCCAGGCCGCCATAACCTCTCCACTCCAGCCGCGAAACCCCACCCTCCTCCATCCGCCACATCACCGCTGCCCAGCCGGAGCCTCTTCCCCGACGACGTCCTCCACCGCAACAGATCGACGTCCCTCGTCCACCTCCCCGGATGAGGATCCGTCGTCCATCTCGCCGTCCCGTCAGTTCAGCCGCCCTGTCCTCCAGCTCCAAGGAGCTGCTCCGATGATCGCCTCGTCTATCGCGGCTGCTCCATCCCCACAGTGCCGCCTTAACCTGCTCCACCGGAACCGCAACATCCTCACCGACTCCTCGGACGAAGCCGAGGCCTACTCGGCGCCACCAAAGAGGTTGTACACTCATCACATCACACCTTCTCCTTAACTCGACCTCCCGGCACCGACGGTGCTCCATCCCGCACCCCCATGGAGCGGCTACCTTGAAGCTGGCGCCGCGGGTGACATCTCCACGGCGGCTCTCCCCCAGTGTGAGGCCCCTTCGGCGGCGGCGTCCATACCAGCCGGATCTGCTGCTGCTGCTCCGGCTCTTGCTCGATCGCTCGCTCGCCCAGCTGCTGCTGCTCTCCCCCTCGCTCGTGCTGGTGCTCTGCTCCGATTAAGCCACACTTTAGTCGACTGAATCGACTTTTGAGTCAGTTGATTTTCAGGGGTTGGGGGGGGGCTCGCCGGAGTTAAGGAAGAACCACCCGCAGCGGGGACGGGGGCTTGCCGGAGAGGTACCCCACTATCTATCTTAGGGTTCAGGGTGGGGGCGGGGGGGCTAGAGGGCTGGCCGGGGCAGCGGTGGCGAGTTGTGTCGGGGCGGCGAGGCAGCGCTGGGGCCGGCGGTTCGGCCGGTGGTGGCTGGCGGCTCAGGGGGGGTGCAGGTTGAAGATGAACTGCAGGCCCTCCCTAAACTACATGTCAAGTGCCTCTCTGCTACCATTGCGTTCAGTTTCGACGGTAGCATTCAGATTCCACAGTAAATTTCAGTTTCGACAGTTAAGTTCAAAGTCAACAGTTTTTACCTTATTTGTTGTAGTCGGGTGGTTTTTGGTGATGTTAATTTTACATCCATTTTACATCATCTATTGGAGATGCTATTAGAATCCCACTTGAGATTGACGATGTTTGTCTTGTGCTGCTTCAGCCTTGATGTCTTACGGCTCACCGGAGCTGCTCCAACGACAGAATGATCCATCACAACAAAGCAGTGCCCTGGACGCCATCTACATCGCCCTCGGATCTTCCTCCACACCTCCGACAGCCACCTCTGCCTCAACTGCTTCAGCGACCAACCCAATGATGCCGAGGTCGACACGGCTACGGCAAAGAGGTTGTACACTTGTTGCATCACTTATTACTATACATTCACGTCGATCTATTAGGGCTATTTTGGTTCAACGGAAAAACATCGATCCAGTGGTTGTTACCATCACTCTAAATTTCTGCATGCTCTCCTTACATAATCTCACTATATTTTTTCGTATGCATGTCAGATATTGTACACAGTCATGCTGAACATGTAGAGAAAAAGAGAACAGTTTTGCGCGGCAATACAATGTCATGCAGACATTGCTCCATGGTGGGTTCAATGGAAAACCCTCCCCCCTCTCCAGATTGTAATCCAGAGGAAGATATCTGTTCTGAGGCGGATTCGGACGCTGCTGACCACTCCTATTTACCCCCCAAGGCGTTTTCTCTACCTTGGCATGATGATGTTAGTCATATCATGCATATGTTGCCTTGCAGTGCCTACTTTTGACATCATATATTTCATATGCTTAGTTTAGACATGTTCTGTAATGCCACCTGTTTAGTTTCTATATCATATATGGTAATTATGCAGTCTCATGTGTTTTAGCCAGCCATAATATATGTGAAATGTGCAATGCCATCCTGTTTAACCAGGCATCATATATTTGAATGATATCTTGCCCATCCTTTTCTTCATTACATTTCCATTTGTCGACAATGTTTGTACATTAAACTACTCTTCCTGTGAATCGGCCATTTGGGTGGGAGATGGAAAAATCTGGAGTGAAAACAAGGCCTTCAGAGCAGACAGTGCTACCTGTCGAAGCAGATCTCTTGTTGGGTCCCGATAGCTCCTCAGAGATGGGTTCGGAGACAGATGACCAATCCTATTCCCCCACTGAGGTGTATGCTCTAACTTGGCATGGTTATACTACTCATATCATGCATACGGTGTCTTGCATTGCATAGTTTAGACATCATATACACAATATTCAACACCACGTTCTTAGTTCAGACATCATATCGAATGCCCTCTGTTTAGCATATAAATCACATATGTGAATTAAATGATGTGATCCTGATTACTTAGATAACATGTAGGTTAATTATGTCATGCGATCCTGTTTAGTTATTCATCATATCTTTGAAGTATGTTATGCTATGCTATCCAGTTTAGATAGACATCATATATGTGAAATTATGTCTTGCTATCTGTTTTAGTTAAACAATATACATGTCAACTATTTCATACCCTCTTTTTTCCACACTATCTATTGCATCTGTCTCTCATACAATGTCTGTACATTCAACTATGTTTCCTGTTTATCAGCCATTTGAATTGGAGCGGGTGATGCCAGTATCTAGCGGACTAAAAACACGGTCTTCAAATAAAACATCGCTACCTCTTGGTGGAGATAGCACCCCGGTTGTACATGCACAAGAACCATCCCTACCACACATAACCCAAACTCTTGCGGATTGTACCCCTACTACGATGGACAGAGAACCAGCTTCACCCAATCTAACCCCAACCCCAGCCGATAGTAACCCAGTTCCTCTTGACACAGCACCATCTCCACCACAAAGCTCCCAAACAAGAGTAGTTAGTAAGGCAGCCCCAGTGCCCAAAGGGCTAGTACTATCACGGCGAACCCCAACTCCACCAATTAGTACGCCTATTCCTGTGGAGGAAGCACAACCGGCTAGTCGCAGTTTAGAATCTATCGCATTTGATGTTGTTAAATCGTATGTGCGTATCTTCCCATCTTGGAAATATTATACTGAAGATGAAGGAAAATGCCAGTTGCAGGTGTTTGTCCAGGAGTTATGTTTAAGTAATGTTATTCATGGCAATTACTTTGCTTCGTCCCATACATCCTACCTCCATGATGGTTATAATACAGCAAATTTTCCCATTTTTCTCTATAGAGAAGGACCGATTTGGAAACTCGGGATGAGGTAACCTGTGCTAATACCTCTGCTATCTTCAAGAATGCTTGGTGGCAGTATCAGAATTACCTGAAGAAAACATACTTCACTGGCAAAGAAACTCATCAAATTCCCTTACGTTCTCCTGAGACACATTTACTGGACGATGACTGGGAATGCCTTGTTCTATACTGGTCCCGAACCAAGAATCTGGTAAGGTCTATGAGCTCATTTTCTATTTTTAAGTATTATATTCTTGCGTCTTACTGTACTCTGTTCACGTAGAACAAGTGCCTAAACCTGAAGAACAACTGTTCTAATTTAAGATTCCATTGCTACCATAGGACATATATATATATATATGTTTGTTTGATGCTTTTATTATGTACTAGTACTTGGCAATAGAAGACTTGGTAGTTTAATCCGTCCACCTTACTAATGAACCGGTTCACCGAAATGAGTTTCATATACTAGTACATGCTAAACTTGTTATGTGTCTGCTTGTTTCTTCTTTTAGAATGCTGACATAATATTGGGGAAGAGTGCCTTATTAAGCAACGGTAAAGGAAGTAATGCAGATAAGGTTCAGGATAGTGACACATCCTGTCTTGGTTTGGTGTTGGAGTTACTGGCCACTACCGCTTGCACAAGCTATTCAAACTCACTGTCTAAATCAGTTCGGTTTCTTGAGTCTCAACTACAAGCTGAAAGACATCGATCAGCTGTGATGCGACAAGAAGCGGAAGGACTGCGGAAGTCCCTGGAGCATTCAGATGCATACTTACTGGTGCAACAGCAAGCGTTGGAGGATTTTAGCGCCAAATAGGACAAAGCTAATCAGCTTGCTAAGCTTATTGCCAGCATGGTGGATACCCAAGATAACGTTTCTTGAGCTCTTCTGAAGTTGTTTCAGTTATGCTCTTGTTTTGCTGCCACGTTTATTTGCACTGGTGGCCAATTTTGACGGCCAGTGTATATGATATGCTGCTTTGTTCCCTATATTTTCACTGGTGGCGAACTTTGATGCCCAGTGGATGTAATATGTGTAATAGCCGTGATAGCCTAGCGTTATTTGCTTGCTTATTTATTTCCTTGTTGTCTTGTTTATTTGTTTGCTTGTAGTCATTGCAGTTCTTTTTCCACGGTTAACTAGTGGCTGCAATAACCTATTTTTTAAAACTAGGCCACAATAACCATGGGCTAATATTTACTCTAGTCACACTGGGCCTCCTACGGGCCGTAGAAACAGTGGGCCTTCTTTGGGCCGTAGAAATAGTAGGCCTTCTACGGGCCATAGAAACAATGGGCCTTCTACCGGTCGTATCATCAATGGGCCTTATACGGGCCGTATGATCGATTGGCCAAACATGGGCCAATAACAGGCCGCATTATGGCCGTAAATGGGCTAGAGTTGGAATCGTCCGTTCATGGGCCGACCGTAACGGGCCATCGTTAATCGGCCGTATTAGATGATGCTATGAAAATGGCCCAACGTATTAACGGACCACAAACGGGCCGACTGTAACCACGGGCTGAATTTGGCCCACAAGCAGAAAATGACAGTAACGGGCCATAAGTAAACGAATGCTGGAAATGAGCCCAAGAATAAATGGGCTCAGAGAAGGCCGAAAGATAACATGGGCTGGAAACGGCCCAACGGAATAATAGGCCGTTAATGGGTATAAAGTGATACACTGTTCATTACGGGCCAGTTTCACCATGGGCCCTTAATAGGCCAAGAGTTACATAGGGCCTCATATGGGTCGAAAGACGTCATGGGCCATACATGGGCCAGAAGTGAAAACGGGCTGGAATCATATTGGATGGCCCAGATGACGCTACTGGGCCTAATACGGATAGGGCGTAACGGGCCTTGGGTTAGCGGTCTGTAAATGGGCTATATGCGAACAGGCCATTAACAGGCTTTCCATGGGCCGGCCCGCCACCTTTTGACCAAGTCAAACGGGCCGGCCTTTTCACAGGAATGGCCCTCTGTTGGGCCGTGCCACGTGTCGACATATCATAGGCGCCTTCCGTCTAATGAGTGGTTGACATCTGTCCCAACGGTGAGCCGACACGTGTTTCCTCCAGCCAATGATGATTTTACATGTGGAAAATCCCCATTGGTCGGGGCTGTTAACGGGTTATCGGATCCAAAACCCAACCCGATAGCTTAACAACGTTCCGTTACGGTGGATGCCACGTGTCGGTCACCCTTGACGAAAGCACTTCTGTGATGCGTGATTTATCGTCATGGAAGTGGACACTTCCATGATGATAATTTTGGTAATGTCATGGAACACTTCTACGACAGCACAGGTATGACTATCTTGATTCTGTCATAAATTTGTCATGGATGTACATGCATGACAAAAAAAGTGACCTACCGTGACAAACACGTGTCATCACGAAAGTGTATTTTTTTTGTAGTGATGGCCCCCGGGTCTATCTTCATCATATTAATCTTCCAATACTTAGTTATTTCCTTTGCTTTTTTACTTTTCTTTTATTTTACTTTGCATCTTTATCATAAAAATACCAAAAATATTATCTTATCATATCTATCAGATCTCACTCTCGTAAGTGACCGTGAAGGGATTGACAACCCCTTATCGCGTTGGTTGCGAGGAGTTATTTACTTTGTGCAGGTACTAGGGGACGTGCGCGCAACCTCCTACTGGATTGATACCTTGGTTCTCAAAAACTGAGGGAAATACTTACGCTACTTTGTTGCATCATCGTTTCCTCTTCGGGGAAATCCAACGCAGTGCTCAAGAGGTAGCAAGAAGAATTTCTGGCGCCGTTGCCGGGGAGGTTCGCGCAACTCAAGATTTGATTTCCAACAATGAGCCATTTCTGGCGCCTACGCAAAAGTCAACATACCAAGTACCCATCACAATCCTCATCTCCCGCATTACATTATTTGCCATTTGCCTCTCGTTTTCCTCTCCCCCACTTCACCCTTGCCGTTTTATTCGCCCTCTCTCTCTCTATCCTCCCTCTCTTTCTCTATTTGCCTCTTTTTGCCCGCTTGCTTTTTGTTTGCTTGTGTGTTGGATTGCTTGTTTGTCTCAATGGCTCTACCTAGATTTGGTGATCTTCACCTTAAAAGGTTAGAAGAGATCGAAAGCAATGTATGGAGTTTTATGATTTTGCAATTTGAGCATAATAGTTTCTTCAGAATCGAGCTTAAGGAACAGAAAAGTTTTATGAGTTTTATGAATAAAGAGTTCGATGATATGTCTAAATAATTTGATGGTTTAAGATCCCAAATTTCTTATGTTGAGAAATTGACTGCTAAAATTTTGGATAAGCAGGCTACCTTAGTTAATAGGATGGCCGCTAAACCGGATTTTTATGAAAATAAAGATGAATATCTAAAAGTTATTGATGTGTCCCCTATTAAATCTTTGTTTTGCAATATGAATGTTAATAATGATGGGACTGAATATGATCCACATTTACCTAGAAGGCATTCCAAAAATTTGGAGTTTTTAGATCTTGATGCTAAATTTGATGAAAGTGGGATCGAAGAAATTAAAACCCTAGATGTTGGTAAACCCACTATTTTGGATTTCAAGGAATTTAATTATGAAAATTGCTCTTTGATTGATTGTATTTCCTTGTTGCAATCCATGCTAATTTCTCCTCATGCTTATAGTCAAAATGAACCTTTTACTAAACATATCGTTGATGCCTTGATGCTATCTTATGAAGAAAAACTTGAATTGGAAGTTTCTATTCCTAGAAAACTTTATGATGAGTGGGAACCAACTATTAAAACTAAAATTAAAGATCATGAGTTCTATGCTTTGTGTGATTTGGGTGCTAGTGTTTCCACGATTCCAAAGACTTTGTTTGATTTGTTAGGTTTCCGTGATTTTGATGATTGCTCTCTAAACTTGTACCTTGCGGTTTCCACTATTAAGAAACCTATGGGAAGAATTAATGATGTTCTTATTATTGCAAATAGGAATTATGTTCCCGTAGATTTTATCATTCTTGGCATAGATTGCAATCCTTCATGTCCTATTATTCTTGGTAGACTTTTCCTTAGAACGATTGGGGCAATTATTGATATGAAGGAAGGAAATATTAGATTCCAATTTCCATTAAGGAAAGTCATGGAACACTTTCCTAGAAATAAAATTAAATTACCTTATGAATCTATTATGAGAGCCACTTATGGATTGCCTACCAAAGATGGCAATACCTAGATCTATCCTTGCTTTTTATGCCTAGCTAGGGGCGTTAAACGATAGCGCTTGTTGGGAGGAAACCCAATTTTATTTTTATTCCTTGTTTTTTTCTCCTGTTTAGTAATAAATAATTTACCTAGCCTCTGTTTTGATTGTGTTTTTTGTGTTTAATTAGTGTTTGTGCCAAGTAGAACCGTTGGGAAGGCTTGGGGAAAGTCTTGATATCTTGCTGTAAAAAACAGAAACTTTAGCGCTCACGAGAACTGCTGCCATTTTTATTTGGAAAGTGATATTTAGTTAATTATTTTTTCAGATGATTAATAGATAAATTGCTCACTCCAGCAATTTATTTTAGAATTTTTGGGGTTCCATATCTTGCGCTAGCTACAGATTACTACAGACTGTTCTGTTTTTGACAGATTCTGTTTTTCGTGTGTTGTTTGCTTATTTTGATGAATCTATGGCTAGTAAAATAGTTCGTAAACCATAGAGAAGTTGGAATACAGTAGGTTTAATACCAATATAAATAAATAATGAGTTCATTACAGTACCTTGAAGTGATCTTTTGTTTTCTTTCGCTAACGGAGCTCACGAGATTTTCTACTTTGAGTTTTGTGTTGTGAAGTTTTCAAGTTTTGGGTAAAGATTTGATGGATTATGGAACAAGGCGTTGCAAGATCCTAAGATTGGGGATGCCCATGGCACCCCCAAGATAATCTAAGGACACCTAAAAGCCAAAGCTTGGGGATGCCCCGGAAGGCATCCCCTCTTTTGTCTACTACTATCAGTAACTTTACTTGGAGCTATATTTTTATTCACCACATGATATGTGTTTTGCTTGGAGCGTCTTGTATGATTTGAGTCTTTATTTGTTAGTTTAGCACAATCATCCTTGCTGTACACACCTTTTGAGAGAGCCATACATGATTTGGAATTTTTTAGAATACTCTATGTACTTCACTTATATCTTTTAGAGCACGGTGGTGGATTTGTTTTATAGAAACTATTGATCTCTCACGCTTCACTTAGATTATTTTGAGAGTCTTAAATAGCATGGTAATTTTATTAAATAATCCTAATATGCTAGGTATTCAAGATCAGTAAAAATTTCCCTATGAGTGTTTTGAATACTAAGAGAAGTTTGATGCTTGATGATTGTTTTGAGATATGGAGGTAATAATATCAAAGTTGTGCTAGTTGAGTAGTTGTGAATTTGAGAAGTGCTTGTGTTGAAGTTTGCAAGTCCCGTAGCATGCATGTATGTTAAACGTTATGTAAAAAATTTGAAACATGAGGTGTTATTTGATTGTCCTCCTTATGAGTGGCGGTCGGGGACGAGCGATGGTCTTTTCCTACCAATCTATCCCCCCTAGGAGCATGCACATGGTGCTTGGTTTTTGATGACTTGTAGATTTTTGCAATAAGTATGTGAGTTCTTTATGACTAATGCTGAGTCCATGGATTATACGCACTCTCACCCTTCCATCATTGCTAGCCTCTTCGGTACCATGCATTGCCCTTTCTCACATTGAGAGTTGGTGCAAACTTCGCCGGTGCATCCAAACCCCGTGATATGATACGCTCTTTCACACATAAACCTCCTTATATCTTCCTCAAAGAAGCCACCATACCTACCTATTATGGCATTTCCATAGCCATTCTGAGATATATTGCCGTGCAACTTTCCACCATTCCTTTTATCATGACACATTCATCATTGTCATATTGCTTAGCATGATCATGTAGTTAACCTAGTATTTGTGGCAAAACCACCATTCATAATTTTCATACATGTCACTCTTGATTCATTGCATATCCCGATACACCGTCCGAGGCATTCATATAGAGTCATCTTTTGTTCTAGTATCGAGTTGTAATCATTGAGTTGTAAAAAAATAGAAGTGTAATGATCATCATTTTCTAGAGCATTGTCCCAAGTGAGGAATATCAAAAACAAAGGCCATAAAAAAGAGAAGGCCCAAAAAAATGAGAGAAAAAGAGATAAGGAACAATGCTACTATCCTTTGCCACACTTGTGCTTCAAAGTAGCACCATAATCTTCATGATAGAGTCTTTTGTTTTGTCACTTTCATATACTAGTGGGAATTTTCATTATAGAACTTGGCTTGTATATTCCAACAATGGGCCTCCTCAAGTGCCCTAGGTCTTCGTGAGCAAGCAAGTTGGATGCACACCCACTTAGTTTCTTTTGTTGAGCTTTCATACACTTATAGCTCTAGTGCATCCGTTGCATGGCAATCCCTACTCCTTGCATTAACATCAATCGATGAGTATCTCCATAGCCCATTGATTAGCCTCGTTGATGTGACACTTTCTCCCTTTTTGTCTTCTCCACATAACCCCCATCATCATATTCTATTCCACCCATAGTGCTATGTCCATGGCTTGCGCTCATATATTGCATGAAAGTTTATAGGTTCGAGATTGCTAAAGTATGAAACAATTGCTTGGCTTGCCATCGGGGTTGTGCATGATGAGAGCATTCTTGTGTGACGAAAATTGAGCATGACTAAACTATATGATTTTGTAGGGATGAACTTGCTTTGGCCATGTTATTTTGAGAAGTCATAATTGCTTTGTTAGTATGCTTGAAGTATTATTATTTTTATGTCAATATGAACTTTTATCTTGAAACTTTCAGATCTGAATATTCATGCCACAATTAAGAAGAATTACATTGAAATTATTCCTAGTAGCATTCCACATAAAAAATTCTATTTTTATCATTTACCTACTCGAGGACGAGCAAGAATTAAGCTTGGGGATGCTTGATACGTCTCCAACGTATCTATAATTTTTGATTGCTCCATGCTATATTATCTACTGTTTTGGACATTATTGGGCTTTATTTTCCCATTTTATATTATTTTTGGGACTAACCTATTAACCGGAGGCCCAACCCAGAATTGATGTTTTTTTGTCTATTTCAGGGTTTCGAAGAAAAGGAATATCAAATGGAGTACAAACGGAATGAAACCTTCGAGGACGTGATTTTATCGCCGAACATGATCTGGGAGACTTGGACCCTACGTCAAGAAACAAAGGAGGGAGCCACGAGGTAGGGGGGCGCGCCTACCCCCTCCCAGGCGCGCCCTCCACCCTCGTGGGCCCCTTGTTGCTCCACCGACGTACTCCTTTCTCCTATATATACCTACATACCCCCAAACGATCAGAGACGGAGCCAAAACCCTAATTCCACCGCCGTAACTTCCTGTATCCACGAGATCCCATCTTGGGGCCTATTCCGGAGCTCCGCCGGAGGGGGTATCCATCACGGAGGGCTTCTATATCAACACCATAGCCTCTCCGATAAAGTGTGAGTAGTTTACCTCAGACCTTCAGGTACATAGTTATTAGCTAGATGGCTTCTTCTCTCTTTTTGGATCTCAATACAATGTTACCCCCTCTCTTGTGGAGATATATTCGATATAATCTTCTTTTTGCAGTGTGTTTGTTGAGACTGATGAATTGTGGGTTTATGATCAAGTTTATCTATGAACAATATTTGAATATTCTATGAATTATATTATGTATGATTGGTTATCTTTGCAAGTCTCTTCGAATTATCAGTTTGGTTTGGCCTACTAGATTGATCTTTCTTGCAATAGGAGAAGTGCTTAGCTTTGGGTTCAATCTTGCGGTGTCCTTTCCCAGTGACAGTAGGGGCAGCAAGGCACGTATTGTATTGTTGCCATCGAGGATAACAAGATGGGGTTTTTATCATATTGCATGAATTTATCCCTTTACATCATGTCATCTTGCTTAAGGCGTTACTCTGTTTTCATGAACTTAATACTCTAGATGCATGCTGGATAGCGGTAGATGAGTGGAGTAATAGTAGTAGATGCAGGCAGGAGTCGGTCTACTCGTCTCGGACGTGATGCATATATACATGATCATACCTAAATATTCTCATAACTATGCTCAATTCTGTCAATTGCTCAACAGTAATTCGTTCACCCACCGTAAAATACTTATGCTCTTGAGAGAAGCCACTAGTGAAACCTATGGCCCCCAGGTCTATCTTCATCATATTAATCTTCCAATACTTAGTTATTTCCTTTGCTTTTTACTTTGCTTTTATTTTACTTTGCATCTTTATCATAAAAATACCAAAAATATTATCTTATCATATCTACCAGATCTCACTCTCGTAAGTGACCCTGAAGGGATTGACAACCCCTTATCGCGTTGGTTGCGAGGAGTTATTTGCTTTGTGCAGGTATTGGGGGACGCGCGCGCAACCTCCTACTGGATTGATACCTTGGTTCTCAGAAACTGAGGGAAATACTTATGCTACTTTGCTGCATCATCCTTTCCTCTTCGGGGAAATCCAACACAGTGCTCAGGAGGTAGCACTATGGTTAGAATTTATTCTTAATACTTTTCTCATAGTTGCGGATGTTTGCGGGAGGGTTAATCATAAGTAGGAGGTTTGTTCAAGTAAGAACATCACCTAAGCACTGGTCCACCCACATATCAAATTATCAAAATACCAAACACGAATTAAATCAACATGATGAAAGTGACTAGATGAAAATCATGTGTACCCTCAAGAACGCTTTGCTTACCATAAGAGACCATTTTGGCCTGTCCTTGCCTCAAAAGGATTGGGCTACCTTGCTGCACTTTTATTTCTACTATCGTTACTTGCTCATTACAAATTATCTTTCTATCAAACTACTCTGCTACTTACAACTTCAGCACTTGCAGATATTACCTTGCTGAAAACCGCTTGTCATTTCCTTCTGCTCCTCGTTGGGTTCGACACTCTTACTTATCGAAAAGAGCTAAAATTGATCCCCTATACTTGTGGGTCATCAGAAAGCAATCCCGGAGCCATCATTTCCATTACATGCCTCAACATCCAATTGTAGTTGTATCGATCGGGATACAACTCCGAGCTTCCGTTACCATGGACCCGGCTATTCGAATAGAACAATCTTCCCTGCAGGGGTGCACAAACTTACCCAACACACTCGATAAACTCTGGCCGGACACACCATCAGGTCATGACCGGCCTCGGTGGATCAACACGTCGTAGTCCTACCTAGGCTCAAGAGAGAGGTCACACGCCGGTCTACATCCTAAATGCGAAGGGGTCATGGGAGAATCGTCCTTTGCAATCCTACGCGTTGCGAGGACACCCGAGATCAGTCCTAGCTACCTCCATATACAAGGCAGGTGCTTACGCGGACCACCCGGGCGCGTGCTGCTCAACTGTGGCGTCTGATGAGCTTTTGGGAGAATCGTACGACGTAGAGTGCCCATACTTATTCCCGCATGGTGGTTAGTGCGAAAAGGCTAGAGGCCTACTCGAATCTAATATCCAAACCGTTAGTGTCTTGGTAGTGCGGTAACGATCAATGATCCACTATATGTGGTCCCGTCACCCCGTCTCACGGACTTGCAGCAAGGGCTAAGAATGTCCGGCTGTGCCGCATGGAAAACTTGCGGGTATCCTCTAGATCAACCCGACTTCACATCACTCGCGGGTACCCCTCGGGGCCGACCCGATGTCATCATCGTTTTGTGGTAAGTCAAATTAACCGTGTGTCTGAAACACTTGAGGGGTTGCACGACAGAGTCATTATCAGGAGTGGTGAAGGAGGAATGACCCTCGAGGACTAGGACCAAATAGCTACACTACAGGGTTAACATCAGAAGTGCTGACGAGGTATCACCCTTGGCACTCGATAATAACTCTGCAGAGTCGTACAACTAAGCGGGTGATGTGTGGTGTCGGGGCCTGGACATCGATCATGTTGATCAAGTCATCAAACATATAGCGGGCAATTGGGACAAGGTGGGGGTCACTGATGGATCTCTGACCAACCTATACTAAAATTTTTAGAATAAGTAGGTATGGTATGAAAGCAGGTAACAAAAAGAGGCTATGCATCAGAGTAGGATCATAGAAAAAGCTGTAGCAGTTCTAATGCAAGCATAAGAGAGAAGGGAATGGGCGATATCGGAATGATCAATGGGGGGTTTGCTTGCCTGGAAGCTCTGCTACAAGAGAAAGGTCGTCGACGATGTAGTCGATCATAGGGGCAGCATCGGTCTCGGGGTCTAGCAGAGAGGAGAGGGGGAAGAAACAGTAAATACAGAGCAAAAAAATGCATCACTAAGCATGACATGACAATATGCAGAGCTAGGGGTGTTCTAATGCAGTACTACATGTTGCACGCGGAGAGGGAAAACATCTGGAGAGGTTTTCCCGACATTTGGCTTTTCCGAACAAACAAAAGAGAGAGGAAGGTTCCATATTCAGGACGCTAGGGGCATGTGACAGATGAACGGACCATGTGTTTGGATTCGTTGGATTTTTCTGAGCAACTTTCATATATAAAACTTTTTCATCTGAGTTATAGATTATTTTATATTAATTTTCTAAGTTTTAAATATTTCTAGAATTATTTTTAATTCAAAAAGAACTTAATGCGCCAGCATGACGTCACCCTGATGTCAGGAATCAACCTACTAGTTGACTGGTCAACTTGACGTCCGGGACCCACCTGTCAATGATAGTGGAGGTAAACAGTGTTGAGAACTAATCTAAAAATAGCCAATTAACCTACTGGGCCCACCTATCATAGGGAAATTAGGTTAAACAAATTAAGTTAATTATTTTAAAACATGGTTTGGTTAATTAAAGGGTGGGACCCATCTGTCAGTGGCATTGTGTGGCCCAATCAGTAAGTTGAGCCGGTCAATTGGTCAACTGGGCCTGTGGGACATAGCGGCCAGTGACCCAAAGGGCCCAGTGGCACGACCTTGATAACCCACAAGTATAGGGGATCGCAACAGTTTTGGAGGGTAGAGTATTCAACCCAAATTTATTGATTTGACGCAAGGGTATCCAAAGAATATTCTCAAGTATTAGCAGCTGAGTTGTCAATTCAACCACACCTAGAAACTTAATATTTGCAGCAAAGTATTTAGTAGCAAAGTAATATGATAGCAGCGGTAACAGTGGAAAAAGTAACGGTTTTGGTTTTGTAGTGATTGTAACAGTGGCAACAAAAAAGTAAATAAGCGAAGATCAATATATGATAAGCTCGTAGGCAATGGACCAGTGATGGATAATTATGTCGGATGCGATTCCTCATGCAATACTTATAACATAGGGTGACACGGAACTAGCTCCAGTTCATCAATTTAATGTAGGCATGTATTCCGAATATAGTCATACGTGCTTATGGAAAAGAACTTGCATGACATCTTTTGTCCTACCCTCCCGTGGCAGCGGGGTCCTATTGGAAACTAAGGGATATTAATGCCTCCTTTTAATAGAGTACCGGACCAAAGCATTAACACATAGTGAATACATGAACTCCTCAAACTACGGTCATCACCGGTAAGTATCCCGATTATTGTCACTTCGGGGTTAACGGATCATAACACATAATAGGTGACTGTAGACTTGCAAGATAGGATCAAGAACTCACATATATTCATGAAAACATAATAGGTTCAGATCTGAAATCATGGCACTCGGGCCCTAGTGACAAGCATTAAGCATAGCAAAGTCATAGCAACATCAATCTCAGAACATAGTGGATACTAGGGATCAAACCCTAACAAAACTAACTCGATTACGTGATAAATCTGATCCAACCCATCACCGTCCAGCAAGCCTATGATGGAATTACTCACGCACGGCGGTGAGCACCATGAAATTGGTGATGGAGGAAGGTTGATGATGATGATGGCAACGGATTCCCCTCTTCGGAGCCCTGAACGGACTCCAGATCAGCCCTCCTAAGAGAGATTAGGGCTTGGCGGCAGCTCCGTATCATAAAACGTGATGAATCCTTCTCTCTGATTTTTTTCTCCCCGAACACGAATATATAGAGTTGGAGTTGAGGTCGGTTGAGCACCAGGAGGCCCACGAGGTAGGGGGGCGCGCCCAGGGGGGTAGGCGTGCCCCCATCCTCGTGGATAGGGTGTGGGCCACCAGGCCTTGATTCTTTCGCTAGAATTTTTATATATTCCAAAAATATTCTCCGTTGATTTTCAGGTCATTCCAAGAACTTTTATTTCTGCACAAAAATAACACCATGGCAATTCTGCTGAAAATGGCGTTAGTCTGGGTTAGTTCCATTCAAATCATGCAAGTTAGAGTCCAGAACAAGGGCAAAAGTGTTTGGAAAAGTAGATACGTTGGAGACGTATCGACTCCTGTAAGCTTAAACCTTTGCTTGTCCTCAAGCAATTCAGTTGACAAACTGAAAGTGATAAAGAAATACTTTTACAAACTCTGTTTGCTCTTGTTGTTGTAAATATGTAAAGCTAGCATTCATGTGTTCAGCAAAGATTACGAACTAATCGTATTCACAATAACATTTAGATCTCATGTTTACTCATATCAATGGCATAATCAACTAGCGAGCAATAATAGTAAATCTCGGATGACAACATTTTCTCAAAACAATCATAATATGATATAACAAGATGGTATCTTGCTAGCCCTGTCTGAGACCGCAAAACATAAATGCAGAGCACCCCTGAAGATCAAGGGTTGACTGGAGATTCTAATTCATGGTAAAAGAGATCCAGTCATAGTCATACTCAATATAAATTAATAGTAATGTATGCATATGACAGCGGTGCTCTCCAACTGGTGCTTTTTAATAAGAGGATGATGACTCAACATAAAAGTAAATAGATAGGCCCTTCACAGAGGGAAGCAGGGATTTGTAGAGGTGCCAGAGCTCGGTTTGGAAATAGATATGAATAATATTTTGAGCGGTATACTTTCATTGTCAACATAACAACCGAGAGATCTCGATATCTTCCATGCTACACACATTATAGGCAGTTCCCAAGCAGAATGGTAAAGTTTATACTCCCCACCACCAACGAGCATCAATCCATTGCTTGCCCAAAACAATGGGTGCCTCCAACTAACAAAAATCATGGGGGAGTTTTGTTTGCAAATATTTTGATTTGAGCATGGGACTGGGCATCCCGGTGACCAGCCATTTTCTCGTGAGTGAGGAGCGGAGTCCACTCCTCTTGAGAATAACCCGCCTAGCATGGAAGATACAGACAGCCCTAGGTGATACATGAGCTATTCGAGCATACAAAACATAATTTCATTTGAAGGTTTAGAGTTTGGCACATACGAATTTACTTGGAACGACAGGTAGATACCGCATATAGGAAGGTATGGTGGACTCATATGGAATAACTTTGGGGTTTATGGAATTGGATGCACAAGCAGTATTCCTTCTTAGTACAAGTGAAGGCTAGAAAGGGACTGGGAAGCGACTAGCTAGCAAGCGACAACAGTCATGAACATGCATTAAAATTAATCAACACTGAATGCAAGCATGAGTAGGATATAAATCACCATGAACGTAAATATCGTGGAGGCTATGTTGATTTTGTTTCAACTACATGCGTGAACATGTGCCAAGTCAAGCCACTCGAATCGTTCAAAGGAAGATACCACCCTATCATACCACATCACAACCATTTTAATAGCATGTTGGCACGCAAGGTAAACCATTATAAACTCCTAGCTACTTAAGCATGGCATGAGCAACTATAATCTCTAATTGTCATTGCAAACATGTTTCACTCATAATAGGCTGAATCAGGAACGATGAACTAATCATATTTAAAAAAATAAGAGAGGTCGAGTTCATACCAGCTTTTCTCATCTCAATCAGTCCATCATATATCGTCATTATTGCCTTTCACTTGCACAACCGAATAGTGTGGATAATAATAATAGTGCACGTGCATTGTACTAAGCTGGAATATGCAAGCATTCAATTCAAGGGAGAAGACAATGTAATATGGGCTCTTTGTTAGATCAACAATAATGCATATGAGAGCCACTCAACATTTTCATCATGGTCTTCTTCTCTCGACCCCCAAAGAACAAGAAAAGAAATAAATCTATTTACATGGGAAAGCTCCCAACAAGCAAAAGAAGAACGAGAAATCTTTTTGGTTTTTCTTTTTAATTACTAATAGTACATGCATGAAAAGTAAACTAGCTAAAAGCTACAACTAGTTTTTTTGGTTTTTCTTAAGGTTTTTCAAACACACAAGAAGAAAGCTTAAAAACAAATTAAACTAGCATGGATGATACAATGAAAAACTATGAGCACCGACAAGTGGCATGAGTGTGTGAACATGAATGTAATGTCAGTGAGAAATACATACTCCCCCAAGCTTATGCTTTTGTCCTAAGTTGGTCTATGCCTATGGATCAAAATGGTCCCCTCTAGTGTACTGAGGAGGATCCTCAGGGTGCCACTGGTTAGCGATCTCCTCCGGATCCCACTGATAAACAAACTGGCGGTGTGGATCAAGTGGTGGCTCCGGCTCAGGCTCTGGAGCTGATGTCAGCCTCCGGTATGCATGAACGGCCTCCAGCAAAACAAGGTACGTACCTGAAAATATGTTGAAGAAAGAGGGAGCAGGCAAAGTAATAGTCTCAAAGTAAATTTTATCAAATATCAGTCTATAGTCTAGCATCTTCTTCTTATTCTTAAGAATAAAATCAAGTGCTACCACTCTTATAGTCTAGAAAAATATGAGGCAACAACTTTTCCTCTTTCTCTTAGTGCCTAATAGGTATGTTAAAGTGTGCAGTAAGGCGCAAGGCAAAGATGCCTCCTAAGACGGGACCCTTTGTACGGTTCAGATTTAACCATTTAGTAACAATAGCGCCTAAACTAAAAGTGGTATCACGAAACAAACACTACAAAAAAGACACATCCATGAAATTTTGGGCCGAACGAATTTTTTTTCTGTCATACTTATGACACTTCTATGACAATAATTGTGACAAAACACGGTATCATCATAGATGTGGTGGGGTCCTACTTCAATGACAAAAAATCATGACAAAAAATGGGCATTTCGTCCTTGGCGGGCCGGAGACGCAGATGCATGACATTCTTTGGGCCGTCCATGATGGAAAAAACCGTGGTAGAAGCTAGGGCGAGGAAAATATCGGGGTGGTCCTGGTTACGGTGGGTGGTCGGCGCCGAGCGATGCGCGTTTCTCTCGTACACGCACACCCGTGGGTGCGAGGCGTTGGGCTGTAACTGAACCCGAGCGAGGCATTGGGCTCTAACTGAACCTGAGCGATTGCACTGCAAGCTACGTGTTACTGAACCTGATCGAGCGATTCCTTTGCTACTGCTGCTAACTGAAGCCGATCGATGCTGCCTCTGGATGAATAGTGAGTGTTGCTGGGGGGTTTGGATGAACAGTTCCTGGTGGGGGAGGATGAATAGGACCCCGTGGTGTTGCCTCTGGATGAACAGGACCCTGTGGTATTGCCTCTGGATGGACAGGACCCTGTGGTATTGCCTCTGGATGAATAGGACCCTGTGGTATTGCCTCTGGATGAACAGGACCCCGATCGATCCAGCCGGTTGGGGCTGGATGAACAGGACCCCAGGGAGGACTGGATGAACAGGACCATCCCGTGGAGGGCAGGATGAACAGTAGATGGTGGAGGGCTGGATGAACAATAGCCCGTGGAGGGGTGGTTGAACAGTAGCCCGTGGAGAGGGTTGGCTGAACAGTAGCCGGTGGAGTAGCGCGCGGTGGAGGCTGGATGAACAGTCGCAAGTGGAGGCTGGAGGAGGTCGACAGTGGATGAACAGTAGCCCATGGAGGCTGGAGGGGGTCGACGGTGGAGATGAACAGTATCCCGTGGAGTCCCGTTTTGCGGTACGCCACACCCCTCCCGATGAACAGGACCCCTGTTCCGACCATAGCACTCCAACAAAAGTCTGTTTCCTCCATATTGCGGTATGCCACACCCCTCCTGATCAACAGGACCACCGTTTCGACCGTAGGAGGTCCATTTCCATAGTTTTGCAGTACGCCAGACCCCTCCCGATGAACAGGATCCCATTTCGAACGTGGTTGGTCGAACACAAGGCCATTTCCTATGTTCTGCGGTATGGCAGGCCTTGTTTCCATCGGCTGTTCCGTCCAAGCCAGTTGGCTCCCACGCGTTCTGTTGCCTCCTGATGAACACGACGCATTCCGTTGCCTCCCCTTGAACACGACGACGACACAGTTTCCTCGTTTTGACCCAGCCATGTCCACGAGCCCTGGCCGTACGTACACGCAAGTAGGCGTTCGAGACCCCGCCCGTATGTACGTACATGGCCGTATTTACTTTCTTGCACCCTGGCTGCTTTACGTACTTGTACAAGCTACATGCGCGCCTCTACTATGACACATGCACGCCTCTACATTGACCAGTATGTACGTACACGTTCGCGACTAGAATGACAACACTACTTATGCTTCGACCAGGCGGGTCCCGACTGTCAGGCACTTCCTTGCGTGTGAAGATGTACCTGGTGGGTCCCAGCAGTCAGGGGGTGAATCATTTTTTTTTGCCCAGACGCACTTCCTTACGTGCGAAGATGTCGCTGCTAGGTCCCAGCAGTCAGGGGGGAAACATTTTTTTAGCGAAATACAGTTGCCCGTCCGATGGGTCCCTGCTGTTAGGTGGAGGAATCATTATTTTCCACATAATAAGGAGGCAATTCCTTGCTACGGACGTGGACCCAGTTGTCAGCCTCTCCACGTACAGTCCACGTTCGATGGAAGCCGTTCCTTGACCACGTTGACCATGCCACGCCGAGAGCACCAGGGCGGTGGACGACGGCGAGGCCTAGGAAGGGGACAACGCGGAGCCGGGGAAGACGCAGCAGTGGATGCCCACACGTAGAGGAGTATGAGGGTTCGCTGGTTCGCTATGGTGTGAGGCTGCCTTCGCCGCAGAATAACAAGGGGTGTGGGTGAGTAGAGGGATGGCCTGGCCAGTGGTGGGAGTAGTAGGGGGCGGTGAGGCCTCCGCGGCATCGCAGCCGTCCATGGGAGGCAGGAGCATGAGGCACTACCGGCGCTGCTTTGGGCGGCTGGAGCAAAAAGACCAGAGGTTGAAGAAGCACTACGGCCGTTGGATGGACATCGTACGGTCACTGGAGCTAGAATCGTTCATATTGACTAAGATAACAAAGCCCTCCGTCCCCGTCAACTTAGTTGGCCCACAAGTCAGCCTCCCACTATTGTGGGTCCCAGCTAGCAGGGGTATTCATTTTTTTTGTGCGTAATAAGAGGCACTTACTTGCATGCGAAGGTATAGCTTGCAGGTCCGACCAGTCAGCGGTGGGAATGTTTTTTGCAAAATACAGAGGCCCTTCCAGTGGGTCCCAGCTGTCAGGTGGAGGAATCATTATTTTGCGCATAATAAGGAGGCATTTCCTTGTGTGCGGCCGTGGACCCAGCTGTCAGCCTCTCCACGCATAGTCTACTTCTGATGGTGTCATTCGTTGACCACGTTTACCACTCCGCACCAAGCGCATCCAAGGTGGTGGACGACAGCGAGGCCCCGGACAGCAACGAGCCGGAGATGGGAAGACGTGGGAGTAGAGTAGCAGACAGGGAGTGTACGAGGGTTAACTGGTTCTGCTGTGGTGTGGTTCGGCAGTCGGTGGAGAAGAACAGGAGGTGTGGAGGGGTGGAGGGATGGCCTAGCCAACGGTGGAGTAGCGTTTCAAAGCGAAGCGTGCTAAGCAGAGCTGCTAGCAGCAGGAGGCGGGAGCAGGTGGTCCCGGCGGTGCTGGAGGAAGAAGACGAGAGATTGAAGATGGATGCCGGTTGTTTGATGTAAATCCAACGACTAACGATGTGAGAATCATATGTTGACTAAGTTGACAATGACTTGCATTGGCTTCGACCTATTGGCCCACATTTCAACCTCCAAAAATGTGGCACGTATTCAACCCATTTTTTCACAATTTACAATCTTTTTTTGCGGGGTAGAATTTACAGTACATTTGATCTCTTTTTTTGTTTGAATTACAGTCCATTAGCTGGGTTGGGTGAGCAAATAATGTAGCGTCCATGCGGCCCATTTATGTTTTTCCTAAAAAATTACAGGCCATTTGCAATTTCTCTAAATACTTGATTTTGCTGGGCTTATTCTAATTATAATGTTTGGGTGGGCGTAGCAATGTTATCAAAAAATAAATAGGGGCTGAACATTTTGTTATATATATATAAATAATAAGTTAAATCTTACCAAGTCCAGGCCATTATTACATTGGTCCTTAAATTTTGTTATATATATATATATAAATAAACAGGCCATTATTACATTGGTCCTTAAATCTTACCAAGCTTTTGTACACAATCACCAGGATTTTCGTTGCCAAAAAAAATCCAGGATTTTATTGTTAAGAAATTATTTTTATAAGTTAATAAGATGTGGGATATTGTTTTCTTACATATGTAAGTATCTGTTAAATATATGATGACAATATCAATAATATATAATAACATATAAAATAATTTAAATATATAAAATGTAGTTAGAAGGGAAACATAAGTTGGATCAGGCGTTCCTATTCTTATATAGAAAAACATAACGGACCTCTGCGTTTTCTTAAAAAATACATAAATTGGGCTGCCGATATTTCAGAAAAAATAAAACCTCGGATGGGAGGTCCATTGGCCGGTCGATACATGACGGCCCTCGAGAAAATGCAAACAGGCCTATGGACCTCCCATCCGAGGTCGTGGGCTGCGCATGTTAAAAAACAAAGTCTAGACGGGGCAGCCCAAAACCCAGCTGATACATGCTGCCCTAGTGATAATAAATGATACCTGCCAGCTCCCCGGCTTCGTTGTGAATTTATCTCCTATAGTAACTATGTTGAAGCACCTAAAAAATGTAACTATGTTGACAAACCCATGGGCCCCAACGTCAGTATAGCATTAGGAGGAAGTATTTTTTTCGATGACGCACTTGCTTGCATACAGCCATAGACCTAGTGGGTCCCGACTGTCCGCCTCTCCACGTACAGTCCTCTCCAGATTCCTCTCGTTTGTTCAGCATATTCACAATGACAGACGGCAGTGTCGCGGTGAGCGCACAAGGGCATAGGAGAAGATTCGAGCACCTGAACTAGCCTAGTGGCCGAGTGACACTACCCGACAGCTTTTCCGCCCGGGTTCGATTCCACCTGTGCAGAGAAAATATCTCCAAATTTTTTGCCACTGCCTTTATTGACATGTGGGTCCCAATTGTCATCTACGCACGGCACGTCCAACACTTGCCAAAACTTCGTCCCTCGTTTTCTATGTTTTTCGCACACTCGACATTGTGTGGGCATCTTGAAGATAGCATTTCTTTTTGACTATGCATCATATGAAGATGTGCTAAGCATGAATGTTGACCAGCATGATGTTAACTGGCTGGTAGTTCCAGTTTCGACCATGATAAAACTTCCAGCATGATGTTAACACTGTTTGAAAAGGCCGTGTTAATATAAATGCTCTGCCTCTGAAAGTTGCAGTTTCTTATCTGAAACTGAACTTGGAGTTTCTTATCTTAAACTGAAACTTGCAGTTTCTTCTCGGAGAATCACCTGTCAGCGACCGAAAGGCAGGGGAACCTCTCCTCTCCATCATCTCCATTCCAAAACCACCATCTCGCCTCTCCCTCTTCTCCATTTCAAAACCACCCCCTCTCCTCTCCATCATCTCCATTCCAAAACCACCGTCTCACCTCTCCCTCTTCTCTATTGCAAGACCACCGTCTCTCCTCCCATCTTCCAAAGCTAGCACCGGACCACTCAGAAGGACATCTATGGAGGGGATGCGGCAGCGAATCAGGCAGATCGCTGCGGCGACCAGGCAAAGTTAGCGAGGTTGAAGGAGATCCTTACTTGGTTTGACAATGAGGGGGAGGTTTTGAGGACGGTGATGGCCATGTGGCAATGTATGCGAATGAGCGAGACGACGGTGATGTACTCCTCGGCGGCAGTCACGCCGCAGTCCTTCGAGTTCATCGAGTATCTCCTGTGGGCGATGGAGCAGACAGATTCGCCCGAGGCGAAAGTCAGGCAGAGGTGCTGGGCGTACAGGTCGAAGGTCAAGCACCCAGAGGATAACGAATCGATCGAGTACGGTGTACCATTCGTGAGGGTGCTGAGCCAGCCGGAGCCACAGGTGTATTCGTTCTCCCACCGCAAGAGGAGGTCGGATGGCGCGACGTCGCTTCCCCGCCGTTCTCCACAGTTCCCTCGACGCTCGCCTCGTTTCAAAGGCGTCAGTAGGGTTTATGGTAAGCTTCGCACTATCCTAATCTTCCATCTGCTCATGCTTACAATCAGTGTGACAACTAATAAAAATCATGCTTATAATCAGTCTCCGAGTACTACGCCAATCACCCTAAAACAGCTCTGGACCTTTGGGTCAAAGTTGTGACACTGTGTACAAATAAAGAAAAATAGATTGCTGCTTCTTTTAGAAAAGAGTACACCCCTAGAAAACTGCCAATATAAGCTACTAGTATTTTTTTAAGTTTAAGCTACTAGTATTTGGTTACAGGATTTGCTGCCGAGAAAGATCCGTCCACAATGAGTGCCACACATCCCACAGATGGCGGTGAATGCCAATGCTTAGATGGAGTAGGGTTGGTGTCGGTAATTTTTACTTGGCACCTCGCCCTCTACATATATGCCGGTTCCATCCGTACATTTGTGCAGTCCCACCAAAATGCAGCTGAATAACCCTGTTTGCACAGATAATGAAAAGGTGTGATTACATTATAGTGGCACTAGTTGATGAAACATACACTAATAAACAGAAGAAAATATTACATCATACTGGAAATCGACCCAAGTCTCCCCGATACACCTTCTGTCAGTGATGAACATCAGTGTACAGCGGTAGTACAAGGAGGGACCTTGAGACATTCAAATCTCTATTTTTGTGCAGATCAACTAAAATTAAGCACCCCAGTTTGTAGAAATGCTTAAACATTAACAATGGGACTAGTTGATGAAACAAACATTAACAAAGAGAAGCACTTTCTTTATCTACATTGGAAATGAAATGATAGAGAGGACACTCGCTCTATTTTAACTGTATTATTACTTCATTTTATCAGTGACACTAGGGTCGAGCAGGTGGCAAACGAGGTGTACTGTGTGTCGCAAGGATGAAGGCCGGGGGTGCTTAGACTGGGATGCTGAAGCTGGCTCTTTGAGTCCCTATCTTCCCCCTGATGTCTCTGTGGTAGCATTTGGGTTGTCATCCAAACTTGGTCGAGCTGGTGCTTCGTCCCCCTACCTGCCTAGCTTATGTGGCGAACTTGTATGCTGCTAGTACTCAGTCCATTCTAGTAGTAGTTGCATAAATGCCCATTTACACTGAGATGTTGTCAGATAATGGTTCTCTATGGTTGGGTTTCTTTAATGAAATCGGAGGGAACCCCCTCTTTCGATATATAAAAAAATAGTGGCACTAGCGGTGCCAAAAACATTTCCTCAAATTAATAGTGCCACTAGATTAAGGTGCAAAATAATAACATTACTGCTTTATCATGGCAGTGCCAAAACAGTAGCACAAGAGCAGGATCAACATGCATGATCTTTGGCAAACGATCAGACCAAAAAGAAACATACCTCGTGATGGGAACCATATCTGCAGTCAACGCCATCATAGAAGGGATGACACCAGTCACCAACATGGATGATTCAATTCATGGGACCTTTTGGTGCAGTTCACCTAAAATGAAGCAATGTCCCATGAGCTAGCAACTTCTTCTTCTTCTTTTTTTAAGAAAAGGGCTCCAGCCCCGGTTCCATTTCCATCAGAAAACGAAACCCATAGAGCTTCTTCTTCATTAGTTGCAATAAAATTGAGCAACATCAAGGTTAGTCGTGAAGCTCCTGGAGAGTAGGCGGACCCGGACAGTTGCATCTCTAACGAAAAGAAGCGACTTATCTTAATGGGAAATTTAGCAGGACATGAAAAAAGTGCCATTGATTCATATTACTGGAGGCATTACATTGAAAACAACATTGGTTAAATGTGTCCTTACTTTTAACAGTGCGACTACTACATTTTACTAGTGGCATTACATAAGAGCGGCTCGGGGCAACAAACATCAGAAGAGGATATCTGGGTTGGTCCCATTTTTGTTCTGTATATAGCCACCTTATACTCTGTGAGGCTAGCAAATCTAGTGCTGGACTTACTCTGTTGACTTGTCCCCCATTCCCCACTTTCTTTCCTTTTTCAACCAATAGATCGGGTTTATATTGAGTTTGGACTGCATTCCCTTTATTTCCCTATTAGACCTAGAGACCAGTTGGATAGCCAGTCTCTGCTAATTTTCACACCCATTATTTCCTCTTTCGGCCAAGTCCTAGATTCAGGTAACAAATCTTCCCCCACACCCACCCCCTTTCTTCCTTGTTTGAACCAAGTACTACTAGATTCGAGTGCATGAACTAGTTTTACCTCTTAACAGTAAAAAATTAGGTGGTTTTCGAACAGCCGATTGATCCTATCTACACGAGGGGGGCTGAGAAATAGTAAAAGATACAAATGCAATGACTCCAGGAGCTCGGGAAGTAGAGCAACGTCGGTTTCTAAGGAAGTTATACATGAGGGTCGTCGAGATGTCTCTAGGTGGGCGGCGGGAGGCCCGATCTGCCCACACTACGGCAACAAGGAAGAAGGGGTGGGAGGCCCTCCCTCGCCAACGATGCTTGGGAGAGAACGACAAGGCACGCTGATCGGGATGCGCCGGCAGTGGGTAAGTCCGTCACTAGGACGACCGCGTGAATGTTGCACCTTCTCACCTTCCCTGGCGGAGAGGATCCGCCTGGATCTGTGACCAGCAATGAGTAGAGAGAGAGAGTGTGTGTGTGCCCACCACTGTCATGTTTAGATCTGGAGAGGACGAGACAGTGTGAAGAGAGCAACACTAGCAAGCAAGAGCGGAGGCTCCTTCCTATATAGTGGAGTACTAGTTTTCTTTTGTCTATCGGCCGGTGCCGGCTTGACCTTGGCAATGACTGTCGAGAAGTCTTCATGCACGTGCCCCGGAGGCTCAGTTGTCGTCATTTCGATCTGAAGCACTGGATTATAACATATAACACGAAAAAAATGCCACATGACAAGAAATCATAACCTCACTGCCCAAAGGAGACAAGATGAATCCCGACGGACAAACTAGACGAGGATCAAAGCTCAAATTAAAGATAAACTCGTAGAAAAGAGGTCCGTCGATAGATGTCCTAATTAACATAGCCGGCTTGACCTAGATGGTAGCCGAGTAGTCTTCGTGCATGTGCCCCCAATGACTAGCCCAACTCAGTTGTCGCTGTTTAACCCTCTCAGTGATCCGAAGCACATGACACCTAATTTTGCGACATGACAAGAAACCTTTTTTAGATTTCTCACCAGAACTACAGCCCTGTACAACACAGCCTGCACGATATGTAGACGATAGCCAATCCAGGCGTGTCTGCTGGAGTCTGGTCACATGCATGGACGAACTGATCTTCCATGTCTTGCAGGTACGTCTAGGTACCAACGTATATACTTCTATTAACTCACCCGACTTGCAGGGCCGGGGAGTGTGCCTATGGTAAGTTCTCAATTGCGGTCCCACATGTCTGTGCAAACGCAATATGACGCGCGTTCCATTTGGAGAGCGGCGTGCCAGACCGACCGACCATCTGGGGTGCGACACGAACACGAGGGGCGTGTTGTATACTCCGTAGATGTGTACCGCCGTTTTCTTGAGGCTTCGCTCCATGGCGCAATCCATGGATACAAAATTAGTATACTATACTATTTAAAAGTCGAGGGCAGGGCTTTTCCCGTGCGGTAGGAGGGGTAGTTCCGCCTAGTCGGTTCAACAGAGACGCGAGAAGATGAGGGAGTAGGCTGCTACAAACGTAGGGCTGTGTGATTTGACATTGAGTTACTGCTGGACAAGTGGGGCCCGGTGATTTGACTTGCCATTATCATTTTAACTGTGGCGCTACGACCGGCTTGAGTCTCTCGATTCCTGATCACCTCCATACAGGTGCCTCTCCCGATGCTCCACCATGTAGAGGCTGGCTCTTGCTTGAGAGCCCACTCCTCCACTTTTTCCCTGCCTCTTTCCCCCAGATATGCATAAATTCCATGTGAAGCGGGCTTATAGCCCTCTATTGCACTTGATCCTACATGTTCTAATCCTTCCACATAGGCATAGAGTCTAATGTGGCAAGTTAATTGAGAAGAGAGAGACTAGTTTGGTGACCCCGGGAAGAAACGGTGATAAGCATGTGTACCTAGATGAAGCAAACTTAGCAACAAAAAACTAAGCACCTATGCATTGGGGACTTGAGTTGCTAAGCCATTTAATGCCCATAGCACCACATCTAAGCACCATTTCATTGGAAGAGGTCACACCTTGGCAAATGAAATAAATACTACGAAGAAAGAGATAGAGAGAAGTAAACAAAAAAAAATACTCTTATAGCCAGCCTTATAGCTAACCTTGTTGTATGAGTGACTAAGTGATGACTAAGTATGACATGCCAACATTAGATAGCCTAACACACCATGTTAAATCTCCAAGGGCACAACCGTGTGAGCGAGGCGACGGTCATGGTAGGCGCGACCGTGATATGGGCTGCTGGCAGCCCTTGGATCTGAAATTGAACGTTCGCATGCTAAGTTGCTAAAAATTTGTAGAATAACCCTCCAGGATAGGATATTCACCCATAGGTCTAGAACCATGCCATGCAACCGTTCGATCTCAGATCCAAGGGCTCTCGGAAGCCCATATCATGGGAGACTGCAAAGCTTCGTATCACCTGTAATTTTCCTGACGTTTGACATGAAATCGAAAGCCATTTAATTGGGCGTCGAGTAGACATGACATCAAATTGGGCCCCCATAGTACTATGCATGAATCCATTTATCCACCAGGCAAGCCACTACCCTGCCATTCGCACGCGCCCCCCACTCGACATTTTTACAATCGATAAACTGCTCCTAGTCGTCCCGTCCTTTCACATTACGGAAGTTCCACTAATCCTAACCCTTCTCCCAAATCCATGGCGTCCCAAATCTCCATGATCGGCGGTGAGTACAAGGTTATAACCATCACCGGTGATGAGTTCTACGTCATCTACACCCATTCTTCTGCAAATGTCAAAGAATTCCTTGCTCGCTTCAAATGCATGTTCGAAAGCTCAAATGATGAGTGGGTCACTGGGCTAGATGTTGAGTACACCACGGTCCTGGGAAGTGAGAAGAATCTAAAGGAGACAGAGAAGAAGAAGCCCGCCATGATCCAGGTTTGCGTGCATGACTTATGCTTGGTCTACCACATATGCCATGCCGACGTTGAGTGCCAGGATTTTAAGAATTTCCTCAAGGATGGCCGAGTCAAATTCATTACTGTAGACTTTAGGAACGACAAGGAAATCCTTGGTCGGATAGGCCTCGTTGTAGGCGACCCCTTCGACCTCTAGAAGAAAGGGCTGGTGCCCTCCCGTGATTAGCCTTCAATGCTGACCCTGGCAGGAGCCATGGTTCATCCTTCGTACGGTACACTGAAGAAACCTCCGTTCAAGTTTCATCATGCATGGGAGTGGAATGTACTAGATATAGACCACATCCACTACGCTACAATGGTGGCTACCTTTGTTTCAATATCTGAAAGGGTTGGTTGAAGAGCAAGAGCCAAGTGTGCGGTTCAAGCAAAGAAGTATCGGCTAAGAGGAAGACGGACAAGGATGAAGTCAAGGACGTGGATGAGTAGTTCGAGTAAGGTGGAAGTGTCGTTGCTCATGGTGGTTATAATGCAGTGTCTACCGGATTAGTTGCTTAGTTTAATTTCAGGTGTGCTTAGTTTTATTTGAGGGGTGTGTTGTGCTGAGCCCCCAGCAGAACTATGTTATGTTTCTTCTCGTTATATTTCGTACATTTCATCTTTTAGTTGGTATAGTACTACCACTCGTTTCTTCGCATTATATATGTACAATATATATGGCCAACATCATATAGCCAACATTTTAGTTGTCAAAGAATTTCAGGGTGCTTAGTTTTGTCAAAGAACTCCAGGGTGCTTAATTTTATTTGAGGGGTGTGTTGTGCTGGAGACCATTAACTTATCATTGTGAGATTCGGCTTATTTTTGTCATGTAACATGGTCAACGGGTTTGACCTGAAAATAACAATGTCTAATGGCATTTCTGAGCAAAGATCTAACTTAATGATGGCATTTTTTAGATATCTAATTGCAGTTTTGAGGAGGCATCTCACGGATCGATGGCATTTTTTGAGTAGTTGTAACTTCTAATGGCAAAACTGAGTAGTGACACACAACTAGTGGCATAAATAATAAGAACCCAAGAATTAAATATGTATGCTAATTTCTTTATACATTTGTGTCCGAAACAATATATGCTGCCTCCCCCCAGATTTTCTTACCAGAGGCAACATAGAACTATATGAGTGCCCTGTTAAATTTTGGAATTATCCTGGGTTCGTTTGGCCTTTTTATAAATTAATTGAGTTTCTGGTAATTTAATGTGCATAATTCAAATTTGAACTACAAGCACATGCTCCCGTGCACCAAAGTTGATTGAAAAATCACATGTGTGTCCTTGGGTGAATTTCTAGGTCACATGCAAGAAATGGGAATGAAATTAAAACATCTGGGCATCGTGGTTCGGCCGAGAACATTGAGAAGATTGGTTTTAAAATTCTTGTAAATCCAAAACACGCTTGAAAATCATGAAACTTGGCATGGTGTCATGTCATGGTACTACCATGCTGTGGTAAAATTTTTGGAGAATAGGAACACGTTTTGGTATAAGTTTCTTGCAAACCGGAGTTTCTTTCAAGAAGGCTCGTGGTTCTGAGAGGGAACGTGTCACCTTTGTGTGCATAATTCAAATTTTAAGTACAAGCACATGCTCCAGTGCACCAAAGTTGGTTGAAAAATCGCATGTGTCCTTGGGTAAATTTCTAGGTCCCATGCCAGAAATGGGAATAAATTCAAACATCTGGGTGTCATGGCTCGACTGGAAACAATGAGAAACTTGGGTTTTTAATTCCTGTAAATGTGAAACACGCATGAAAATCATGAAACTTGGCTTGGTGTCATGACATGGCACGAACATGCTGTGGTAATTTTGCTGTCTGATTTGTGAAGGCGCACACATTAACAATCAACAATGTCATTTTGGAACAAGTGTTGTCACGTTACAATTGAAAACACAAGTATTATTAAACCGTGGGCGTTCTATTTACCATTTATGTGCCGCCACGCGTCCCTTTTTTTATTAGCTAGGAGGCGCCGTGCATGGTAGCTATTTGAGTACGGGAGGCGTGCGAGCCCTTTGACCTCCATCTGCCATCCACCTCTCTCCCAAGGTCTCCATTAATGGCGCCCGAGCCTCTGTTTAATGGCGTGGCAATGTCTCACTCGACTAAGATTTAAGAGAGAAAAAAGAAAATCTGAAAAGAAAATTTTGCACGGATCTTGATGTAAGATCCGATGGACCTATATAGCATCTACTATGACTTATAACAAGATTGAAGAATATATATTAGGATGACGAGAGTGGATAATAATTGTCTTACATAATTAGGAAGATAATTAAAAAAGCCACCTGTGGCTACACTCGAAATACACAAGGGCAGTGTTGTCGTCTGAAAACAACAATTAAGCAAACATGAGTACAAAGGTACCCAGCAAGTCTTACATCAGAACCTACTATACATGCTTATTCTCAAGAAGGCGGTGGGGTTGATGCAGCAAGCCAGCTTAGACTCTTGGTTAAGCTATCCTACGGAACTCCCCCAGTAAAATAGTTTTCGCACACGAGTCCACTACTCACCAACACAATACTCCACCGGGGATCCTCCCTCGTCATCCTACGAGAGGGCCATCCTCGGTACTCACACTTATCTTGAGTCTTTTAGTAGTATCCATCAACTTGTCTATGAACTGTATATGCAACCAAGTAGTCCTTTACCATGGACGCGGCTATTCGAATAGTTTTATACCCTGCAGAGGTGTACTCCGTCATACACAGTTTCACCACTTATCGCCGTTTACACGACATGTACTCGGCAACCTTCAAGCGGAAGCCCAGCGAGGGTGTCGGCCACGGCCTACCTAAACACTTAAGTCTCTAGTCCAGGTTTATCGCCTATCCAGGTTCCATCCGCAGGGAGTCCGGCCGAGGTTTCCACATACGGCCCCAAACGATGTGAACAGGGTCCCGAGACGCCAAACGGGCGCCCGGCATACCCGGCCACGGTGTATCTACCGCAACATAGCCCACCCCTAGGGTCAGCGCTACGCACAGCCGCCAACACATAACCTACAAACACCAGAAACTATTTGCAACTCCTGGACTGAGTACTAGGGTGATTAAGAAACCGAGAGGGTCAATTAAGGATCCCAATGCATGGTAGTAGCTGAATCTTAAAATCACACATACATATCTTAGTTCTTAGGGACGGCCTCAATGAAACAACCCACCATGTACTCCTACATGGCCTCTCATCGATACCTTTACCAAAACATGTTCCACACATCCCCCACATTACCGACATAATCATTTCACTCTAGCCCATCACCCAGATGAACCAGACCTGACACAACTCTAAGCATAGCAGGCATAGCAAGGTAGGAATCACAAAAACATGGCTCAATCAACTCCTACACATGCTAGTGGGTTTCATCTAGTTACTGTGGCAATGACAGGTCATGCAGAGGATAAGGGTTCAACTACCGTAGCACACAGCAGTTTGAATCGCGTTGTCTTAATGCATTAAGCAAGAGTAGAAGCGAGAACATGGGTTTGTATCAGAATGATCAATGGTTGCTTGCCTGATGGAGTGGTAACGGGATACTGCCTTTCAGTTGGATACTCGTGAATATCCTCGGAGGCAGAACCTACCACGAAGAACACGTCGGAACACAATCAACACATGACGATATCCAACAATATGATGCATGCTATGACATGGCAATATGATTGTGTCTTGGCCTAATGCAAGCTAAAATAGGAAGGGATGAACCCATTTGAATCAAGGATTCAAATATTAGCTCATTAAACATGGCATTTATAGTGCATTTCCTTATTCTGCTTAAACAACAAGGTAAACTTCTTTTGTCATGCATGAGACCATTACAGATGGATAGATTGAATTTTTCTGATCATTTTTCATATATAAATTATTTCATTTGGAGTTACGGTTGAATTTCTATGATTTTTAGAAGTTTTAAACATTTTCTGGAATTTCCTGAATAAAAATAAATCCAGAAAATGCATTACTGCGTCAGCATTGCGTCATGCTGACCTCGGCAGGTCAAAGGCGCCAGCCCAGGTCAAACCTGACTGGTGCGCCCCTTCTGTCAGCCTCTCAGTGCACTAACTACGTTTAGTTAGCCTAATTACTGGGCAGGGCCCACTAGTCAGTGACTATACTAATTAAACTAACTAATTTTAGTTAGAAACTAATCTGGATAATTAGTAGAGGGGGGCCCACTTGTCATTGACTCAAAGGAGTCAACCTGGGCCCACCCAGTCCATGTCAGTGGTCAAACCACTGGTCAGCAGGGCTAATCCCGCCGGCGTTGAGTCACCTGCGAGGCCGAGACGGCGGAGGGCTTCGGAAAACGCCCTCAGGCGACCAAATCGACGGTGGAGACCACCCGTGCGAAGCCCAGGCTCTCGCGCATCCAAAGGAGCAAGTGTGAGGAGCTGGGGTGGAGCGAGCTCGCCGGAATCGAGCTCGTGGCGGCGGCCGGAGTTCGGGCGGAGAGGGAAAAGGGGGTACGGTGCACGGCAAGGCTAGGAAGTGCGTGCGTTAGGCTCCTGGGGTCGCACTGAATGCGGTGGTGTGCTCGGACGCGTTCTTGCACGGCCGTAGCCACGACGACGACATGGCCGGCGGCGAGGAGCTCTCGGATGCGGTGGAAACGGCGGCTACAGGGGCCAAACGAGCACGGGAGCTAGGGGGAAAGGAAGGGGAGCTCATAGTGGAGTCGGAGAGGGGGTCAGCGGGCTCGGGGAGGTCCTGGCGGCGGCGAATCGACCGGAGATCGCTTGGGTGCCCGAGGTTGAAGACGAGGGCGAAGGCGGCGATGTAGGGCCTTCGGAGATGCATGGCTCGGTGGGGAGGACGAGGGAGTCAAGGCGGAGCTAATGGGCTCGTCGGAGGGGCGAGGGAGTGGCTATGGTGGCAGCTACGGCGATCGGCGGCGAGGTACGCGCTTGGCCGTCGCGGGAGAGAGAGAGAGGGAGACGAGGGGGAGAGTGAGCGAGGATGGGAGGGAGACGTGGGGGTCGCATGGCGTCCTCTGGGCATCTCCTGGCGTCGGCAGAAGCAGGAGGTGACCGGCGCGCGGCGAGCACGCGCCCCTGCCTCCTGGCGCGAGGTAGGGGGTGACTGGCCGAGCCAGTAGGCTGGGCGGAGCCAGGTAAGGCCCAGGTGGGCTTCTTTCTCTCTTTTTTGATTTAGTTTCTGTTTTCTATTAAACTGCAACTGTTTAGCTTTATTTAAAATACTAGAACATTTCCAAAAATCCTGAAAATAAATGTGGCGTCTGTTTAGATTATTTCCAACATGAAACATTTACTCCCAGAATTATTTGAGCATTTAAATTATTTTATAGCATTTAAATGCCCAAATTCAAATACTTATGATTTAATTCAATGACCTTCTGTTGACCTAGAAAAATTGTGCACCAATTTTGCCAGAGGTTCTAACCCAAGACAAAGAGGGTGAACTTTTTAGAAGGGTATTTCAGGTTCATTGAAAATAATTTTAGTAAACCCTAGTTTTTCCAGGGGGGGGTGTTGGGGGTTTTCTGCTTTCCCCATTTCAAATTTAAAAGAAATTTAAACATGATGCACATTCTAATGCATGGACTAGCTAGGGTGTGACAACTCACCCCCACTCAAAAGAATCTCGTCCTGAGATTTAGGATCCTCTGGAAAGGAGGTGGGGTACTCGAGTCGAAGACGATCCTCCCTTTCCCAAGTGGCTTATTTCTCGGAATGATGTGACCATTGAACCTTGAGAAACTTGATATTATGGCATCGAGTGGTACGCTCGGCTTGATCAAGGATACGAACGGGATATTCCCGATAAGAGAGGTTATCTTGTAGATCAAGCGTTTCGTGGTCCACTTCACAGATAGGATCCGCGAAGCAACGCCTGAGTTGTGAAACGTGGAAGACATCGTGAACTCTGGAAAGATGCGGAGGTAGTTCCAATTGGTAGGCAACTTCTCCTCGTTTGGCAAGAATGCGAAAGGGTCCGATGTAACGAGGGGCCAATTTGGCTTTGATACCGAAACAATGGGTTCCCTTTAACGGAGTAACCCGAAGGTAAGCCTTCTCGTCGACTTCATAAGTCATAGGCTTATGTTTACGGTCATATTGACTCTTTTGACGAGATTGGGCTGTTTTCAATTTCTCACGAATAACGCGAACCTGCTCTTCTGCTTCCTGAATCATATCCGGGCCAAAGAGTTGTCTTTCCCCGGTTTCTGACCAGTTAAGAGGCGTTCGACATTTTCGTCCATAGAGAACTTCAAAAGGAGCCTTGCCTAAGCTGGCTTGATAACTATTGTTATAAGCAAACTCCGCGAATGGAAGGCATTTCTCCCAACTTATTCCAAACGAGATGACAGAAGCTCGGAGCATATCTTCCAGAATTTGATTGACTTGCTCTACTTGACCACTTGATTGAGGATGGAAGGCAGTGCTAAAGGAGAGACGAGTTCCCATAGCATTTTGGAAACTTTCCCAAAATCGAGAGGTGAAGAGACTCCCACGGTCTGAGTTAATTTCCAATGGAACACCATGAAGAGTCACTATTCGGGAGATGTATAACTCAGCTAGCTGGCTAGCGGTGATACTCTCACGAACAGGTAGAAAGTGGGCTACTTTGGAAAGTCGGTCGATCACAACGAAGATGGCTTTATTCCCTCTCTTGGTCCTGGGAAAACCAGTGATGAAATCCATACTGATTTTATCCCATTTCCATTCAGGAATAGCCAAAGGTTGAAGGGTGCAAGCAGGCCGTTGATGCTCTGCTTTAACACGACGACAAACGTCGCAATTAGCAATGTATTGAGCGATTTCTCTCTTCATCCTAGTCCACCAAAACCTCCGACGTAGGTCTTGATACATCTTGGTACTACCAGGATGAATGGTGAGAGGGGATTCATGAGCTTCCTTAAGGATCAATTGGCGTAGATGTTGTTTCTTGGGAACCACCAAACGGTTCTCAAAGAAGACAGCACCCCACTTATCCATGGAAAAACATTTAGCAACTCCGCTAGCAATGTTTTCCTTAATCCGGGATATGCCCTTATCATACCGCTGGGCGGTTATGATCTGATCCATAAGGTTAGGTTTCGCCACCAGGGTGGATAGGAATCCTCGAGGAACAATGTGAAGATTAAGCTTACGGAATTTCTCATGGAGAAGTGGTTGACTTTGTTGTAACATCAGGTTGTTACAATAGGATTTACGACTTAGTGCATCAGCCATGACATTGGCTTTGCCCGGGGTGTAAGTTATTCCTAAGTTGTAATCCGAGATCAACTCAACCCAACGTCTTTGCCTGAGATTCAAATCTGGTTGGGTGAAGATATATTTCAAACTTTGGTGATCGTGAAGATCTCGCAACGATTACCGAGAAGGTAATGTCGCCAAGTTTTAAGTGCATGGACTACAGCTGCAAGCTCTAGATCATGTGTGGGATAATTTTCCTCATGTGGGTGTAATTGCCGTGAAGCATAGGCAATTACCTGACGATCTTGCATGAGTATGCAACCTAGTCCTTGTCGCGAGGCATCGCAATAGATAATAAAGTCCTTGGAGAAATCTGGTGGTACCAGTACGGGGCAGATGTCAGGCGTCTTTTCAGTTCTTGAAAACTGAACTCGCACTGTGGAGTCCACTCGAACTTTTTATCTTTCTTGAGGAGTTCAGTTAGAGGTTTAGCAACCTTGGAGAAATTCTCGACGAAGCGGTGGCAATAGCTCGCTAAGCCATGGAAGCTCCGAACTTGCTTAACCGTCTCAGGTGGAGTCCAATCAAGGACGGCTTGAACTCGCTCGGGATTGACAGCAATACCCCTGCCAGAGATTACATGGCCTAGGTAGGTTACTTCTGGCAACCAAAATTCACACTTGGAGAATTTGGCGTAAAGGCGATGCTCTCGAAGTTTCATCAATACCAGCCTTAGATGTACGGCATGTTCTTCTTCATTCTTGGAGTAGATGAGTATGTCATCGAGGTATACTACGACGAATTTATCCAAGTACTCCATGAAAACCGAGTTCATTAACCGCGAGAAGGTAGCTGGGGCATTGGTTAAACCGAAGGACATGACGGTGTACTCGTATTGGCCATAACGAGTAACAAAGGCTGTTTTGGGAATGTCCCCGTTTCTGATTTTGATTTGATGGTAGCCCAACCTCAAATCCATCTTGGAAAAGACTGAGGATCCAGCGAGCTGATCATACAGATCGTTGATCCTGGGAAGCGGATATTTGTACTTGATGGTGACCAAATTGACAGGTCGGTAATCCACAACCATTCGAGCCGTTCCATCCTTCTTCTTGACGAAGAGGACGGGGCGAGCCCAAGGAGAGGAACTAGGACGGATGAAACCCTTTTTCAAGGACTCATCGAGTTGGTTCTTAAGCTCGGCTAGTTCTAAGGGTGCCATCTTGTAGGGTCTTCTAGAAATTGGAACGGTTCCTGGAACAAGGTCTATCACAAACTCAACATCCCTGCCAGGTGGAACACCTGGCAGTTCTTCTGGAAAGACATCCGGAAAGTCTCGGACTACCGGAACGTCCTCAAGGTCTGGAAGGGGGTTGGCATTTAGGGAGTAAAGTTGGCGCTTGGCCACTCGGGTTATGACGTTAACTATATTGCCCGACGGGTGAGTAAGTTGAACGGTTCGAGTGGCACAATCAATCTTAGCATAATGAGCTGACATCTAGTCCATACCCAAGATGATGTTTATGTCCGAGGACTTGAGAGCTATTAAGGATGCAAGGAAGACAAGCCTATCGACAAGAATTTCGTTCCCATGGCTTACTCTAGAAGTTTGCCATCTAGAGCCAGGGGTTTGAATTTCCATGGTAGAGGGCATGTCACAGAATGTCGTGTTATGCAATCGAGCATAGTTCTCGGATATGAATGAATGAGATGCTCCAGTATCGAAAAGAACAGATGCCGGATGGCAGTTAACAAGGAGCGTACCAAGGACGACGTTAGGATCCTCATGAGCCTCCTCGGCTGAAACATAATTGACATGGCCACGTGCAGTGGTGGCCGGCTTGGCGTAGAAAGTCTTCCCCGCTGGCTTACCACGGCCAACGGACTTTCCAGTTTGATTGGGGTTGTTGTTCTGGGGACACTCTCGGCTATAGTGACCCGGCTCTCCACACTTGAAGCATGTCACCACATTGGGGCGTGGAGCAGCATTAGCAATGGGGCCACCATAGGGCTTGGGCGGTGCATATTGCTGGTTGGGACGAGGCGCCTCAAAGGATGGCCTCGGAATGAACCTGGGTGGCAGTGCTATGCTTGGAATCCACACCCGGCGCTTCTGAGCTCCAGAGCCGGATGAAGAGCCAAAGTGACGGGAGTGCTTGCGTGAAGCGTCATAATCAGTCTGGCCTGTCTCAGCACTGATGGCTTTGTTGACCAACTTCTGAAAGGATGTGCACTCGTGCAGACGGAGATCGCGGCGAAGCTCAGGGCTAAGTCCCTTGCGGAACCTTGCCTGCTTCTTAGCGTCAGTAGATACCTCTTCAGGGGCATAGCGTGCCAGATTCCCAAATTCACGACTATATGCATCCACAGTCAGTCTTCCTTGGGTGAAGTTGCAGAACTCCTCCCTCTTGCAATCCATGAGACCTTCCGGAATGTGATGCTCACGGAAAGCCTCACTGAATTCAGCCCAAGTAGTGATTTGACCAACCAGGCGCATAGCTTCGAAGTTTTCCCACCAAAGGCTAGCAGGGCCTTCGAGGTGATAGGCAGCATAAGTAACCTTGCCGGCTTCGGCTACGTTGGCAGAACGTAGCTTGTGGGTGATGCTGCGAAGCCAGTCATCCGCGTCGAGGGGCTCGACGGAATGGTTGAACTTTGGTGGGTACAGCTTGATAAAGTCATTAATTGACACCAAGTCATTTCGCGGGTGGCGTGCAGTGTTCTGCTCAATCCGCTCCAGCAGGCAGTTAGTCTCACGCTTGTTTGTTTCCGCCTCCAGCATTACTTCGGCCAGAGAAGGCGGGTGAGGCAGATTTTCACCCCTAGCTGCACTGGCTTCCCCCTGCTCCGAGGCAGCAGGGTTGCTACGGGTGTTGACCATCCTAGGAGAAAACAAGACAATGGTTTAGATAAGGATGGCTCAAACTTAGCAAGGAAGGGCAGAATGTAATGGATAACACGGAATGCAGAGATGTTCATCCGTATGTCATGGTAATATAAAACTGCCATATATATACCAACGGTCATACACATCATACATAGTTTAGTATAAGCCCAGGCTACAATACAACTATGATGAAAGACATTACATCTCATCGGAGGCATTCCAAGCTCCTATACATTATTTGTCTACACCTCCGGATTTGATTACACACAAAGTCATATTCCACAAGTCTCGCAGGACGGTGGAGATACAACTACTACATTACTAATGATACTACTACTAACTCAGACAGCTCCGTAGTAGTTCTCATAGAAGTCACCTCCATAGCCTGGAAGTTCAACGTGACCATCCGGAAACAGACAGTCCTGAGGAGCCTGTGGACCATAGGGGCTAGGATGAGGTCTTGGACCAACAAACGGTGGTCTACGGGGACCATGGGGTGGGGTGACGCCTCCCACATCACGTCAATCCACCATGTCTGCCAGAGCTGATCTCACAGGATACAGATCCCTTGTATCCATACATCCAGCTTGCACCGCAGGTGCAAACCGAGTCAATGTGGCCCAATGATCAGCACGGGTATTGAAAAGCTCCAACCTCAAGGCCCGATTCTCTCGGTCCTTATATTCGAGCATCTCGGCAGTGGTACGAGTTAATGAGTCCTCCTGAGTGGAGTCAGCATCGATGGCCTGAAGATACCCTTGCGCTCCCGGAAGTGAAGCTGGCATGTAACAGAAGTCGGTGTTCCGAAGCAGGCCAGTCCGGACTCGCATGATGGTCATCATGGAATAGGCAGCATCCTGCACAGCCTTCTCAACGGTAACCCCGAGTCCATAGGAACAGTGAAGGGGCTCGGTAGATCCAGGATAAGAAGGAAATATCCTGACGGTGCAGAAATACTGGCTTTGATTAAAGTCGCGGAACTGCTCTTCGATAGTGTATTCGGGATACCAACGGTAGCCCGTCTCGATCATTACCCGGACTAACATAGCAGTATGACTGGGCACGTCGAGGCACCGGGTCAGGCGAACCACTTGGTTTTGAGCACGGTTGGCCATCTGAAAGCACAACCACAATGTAAAGACATCAGAATTCTAAGGAAAATCGGACAGCATAACGGCCGTAAATGCTCAGAAAACGATTTGAGACATCCACAATAGTTCACAATACCACTCAACAACATCATATCAAGGTTCTGATTCAATTAACAACATACTAAGAATAGTAGAAACTGAACTGGGACTTGTAACAACAATCCTATAAGCTACTATGGATTAGTAACACGTGAACCTGATAGAGGAAGAGAGCCTAGTCCTTAACCCACGTCGAATGAGGAGAGAATGACTCAGATCAGAGGCATAGGTAAAGGAGTAAAAGAACCTTACGTTCCCTCCCACAAAAAATTCCCCTACATATAACTAGAGCATTTCTAGACTCGACATCGACCAGTTTGGCTCAACGAACCTACAGGCAGTCCGGCTCTGATGCCAACGCTGTCAGGACCCCGATTCCAAGTCACATCGATCTAGCCGGTAACACCTCATATCACTTTGCGGCCTCACGCACGGTATCCCACGGGTGTCGCCTTACCATGGCCCGGGACCATTTGCGCCTTTTGGGTCACGTATATGATAGTGTCGCTAGCATCCATATGACAGAGAACCCGGGCTGACATGGCTAGTTGTGAACCCAAAGCGGCACAGACCTATGGAGACAGGCATACATGTATCACATCGAGCATGTCGGTCATCAGCGAGTGATTCCGGGCTGTAGCACTGGGCTAACAGGACTCCGTAGGACGCGGGCTGTAGCGGGCTAGGCAGGACTCCGGAAGTCACCGCGTGACATTTCCCCGAAGGGACAGACATAGGAACGAAGTGAAACACATGCCGGCCAGTCAAGTGTCCTGAACAGTAGTGCTGGGCTAGCAGGACTCCGGTGAACCGGGCTGTAGCGGACTACTATGGCTCGAGGAACACTAGACTACATTTCCCCATAAGAAAGGCTGCCAAGGATAAACAACTAGATTTTCGGATCCCACTCATACCAAGCATTTCAATCATACACACAATATGCCCGATATGAGTACATACAACATGGCATCACAACAAAACTCTACAACTCAAGTACTTTATTTAAGGGCTCCAGAGAGCCATACATAACATGTTCATACAGATAGGGGTCACATGACCCGACACTCAAGTCATACAAACATACAAGCACATGCGGAAGCAACTAGTCTGAGTACAAACTCTAGAAAGTAAGAAGGCTTCTCGAAGCCTATCTATCTACATAAGGCCCTCCATGGCCAGGATCACCACCTGGGTGGCTAGTCACTCGTCGACGTCAAGGTCTACATAAAACCCATCGGAGGGGGCAGTGTTGTCGTCTGAAAACAACAATTAAGCAAACATGAGTACAAAGGTACTCAGCAAGTCTTACATCAGAACCTACTATACATGCTTATTCTCAAGAAGGCGGTGGGGTTGATGCAGCAAGCTAGCTTAGACTCTTGGCTAAGCTATCCTATGGAACTCCCCCAGTAAAATAGTTTTTGCACACGAGTCCACTACTCACCAACACAATACTCCACCGGGGATCCTCCCTCGTCATCCTACGAGAGGGCCATCCTCGGTACTCACACTTATCTTGAGTCTTTTAGTAGTATCCATCAACTTGTCTATGAACTGTATATGCAACCAAGTAGTCCTTTACCGCGGACGCGGCTATTCGAATAGTTTTATACCCTGCAGGGGTGTACTCCGTCATACACGCTTTCACCACTTATCGCCGTTTACACGACATGTACTCGGCAACCTTCAAGCGGAAGCCTAGCGAGGGTGTCGGCCACGGCCTACCTAAACACTTAAGTCTCTAGTCCAGGTTTATCGCCTATCCAGGTTCCATCCGCAGGGAGTCCGGCCGAGGTTTCCACATACAGCCCCGAACGATGTGAACAGGGTCCCGAGACGCCAAACGGGCGCCCGGCATACCCAGCCACAGTGTATCTACCGCAACATAGCCCACCCCTAGGGTCAGCGCTACGCACGGCCGCCAACACATAACCTACAAACACCAGAAACTATTTGCAACTCTTGGACTGAGTACTAGGGTGATTAAGAAACCGAGAGGGTCAATTAAGGATCCCAATGAATGGTAGTAGCTGAATCTTAAAATCACACATACAGATCTCAGTTCTTAGGGACGGCCTCAATGAAACAACCCACCATGTGCTCCTACATGGCCTCTCATCGATACCTTTACCAAAAGATGTTCCACACATCCCCCACATTACCGACATAATCATTTCACTCTAGCCCATCACCCAGATGAACCAGACCTGACACAACTCTAAGCATAGGAGGCATAGCAAGGTAGGAATCACAAAAACATGGCTCAATCAACTCCTACACATGCTAGTGGGTTTCATCTGGTTATTGTGGCAAGGACAGGTCATGCAGAGGATAAGGGTTCAACTACCGTAGCACATAGCAGTTTGAATCGCGTTGTCTTAATGCAGTAAGCAAGAGCAGAAGCGAGAACATGGGTTTGTATCGGAATGATCAATGGTTGCTTGCCTGATGGAGTGGTAACGGGATACTGCCCTTCAGTTGGATACTCGTGAATATCCTCGGAGGCAGAACCTACCACGAAGAACACGTCAGAACACAATCAACACATGACGATATGCAACAATATGATGCATGCTATGACATGGCAATATGATTGTGTCTTGGACTAATGCAAGCTAAAATAGGAAGGGATGAACCCATTTGAATCAAGGATTCAAATATTAGCTCATTAAACATGGCATTTATAGTGCATTTCCTTATTCTGCTTAAACAGCAAGGTAAACTTGTTTTGTCATTCATGAGACCATTACAGATGGATAGATTGAATTTTTCTGATAATTTTTCATATATAAATTATTTCATTTGGAGTTACGGTTGAATTTCTATGATTTTTAGAAGTTTTAAACATTTTCTGGAATTTCCTGAATAAAAATAAATCTAGAAAATGCATTACTGCGTCAGCATTGCGTCATGCTGACCTCAGCAGATCAAAGGCGCCAACCCAGGTCAAACCTGACTGGTGGGCCCCTTCTGCCAGCCTCTCAGTGCACTAACTACGTTTAGTTAGCCTAATTACTGGGCAGGGCCCACTAGTCAGTGACTATACTAATTAAACTAACTAATTTTAGTTAGAAACTAATCTGGATAATTAGTAGAGGGGGGCCCACTTGTCATTGACTCAAAGGAGTCAACCTGGGCCCACCCAGTCCATGTCAGTGGTCAAACCACTGGTCAGCAGGGCTAATCCCGCCGGCGTTGAGTCACCTGCGAGGCCGAGACGGCGGAGGGCTTCGGAAAACGCCCTCAGGCGACCAAATCGACGGTGGAGACCACCCGTGCGAAGCCCAGGCTCTCGCGCATCCAAAGGAGCAAGTGTGAGGAGCTGGGGTGGAGCGAGCTCGCCGGAATCGAGCTCGTGGCGGCGGCCGGAGTTCGGGCGGAGAGGGAAAAGGGGGTACGGTGCACGGCAAGGCTAGGAAGTGCGTGCGTTAGGCTCCTGGGGTCGCACTGAATGCGGTGGTGTGCTCGGACGCGTTCTTGCACGGCCGTAGCCACGACGACGACATGGCCGGCGGCGAGGAGCTCTCGGATGCGGTGGAAACGGCGGCTACAGGGGCCAAACGAGCACGGGAGCTAGGGGGAAAGGAAGGGGAGCTCACAGCGGAGTCGGAGAGGGGGTCAGCGGGCTCGGGGAGGTCCTGGTGGCGGCGAATCGACCGGAGATGGCTCGGGTGCCCGAGGTTGAAGACGAGGGCGAAGGCGGCGATGCAGGGCCTCCGGTGATGCGTGGCTCGGTGGGGAGGATGAGGGAGTCGAGGCGGAGCTAATGGGCTCGTCGGAGGGGCGAGGGAGTGGCTATGGTGGCAGCTACGGCGATTGGCGGCGAGGTACGCGCTCAGCCGTCGCGGGAGAGAGAGAGGGAGATGAGGGGAAGAGTGAGCGAGGATGGGAGGGAGACGTGGGGGTCGCGTGGCGTCCTCTGGGCGTCTCCCGGCGTCGGCAGAAGCAGGAGGTGGCCGGCGCATGGCCGGCGCGCGGCGAGCACGCGCCCCTGCCTCCTGGCGCGAGGTAGGGGGTGACTGGCCGAGCCAGTTGGCTGGGCCGAGCCAGGTAAGGCCCAGGTGGGCTTCTTTCTCTTTTTTTTGATTTAGTTTCTGTTTTCTATTAAACTACAACTGTTTAGCTTTATTTAAAATACTAGAACATTTCCAAAAATCCTGAAAATAAATGTGGCCTCTGTTTAGATTATTTCCAACAGGAAACATTTACTCCCAGAATTATTTGAGCATTTAAATTATTTTATAGCATGTAAATGCCCAAATTCAAATACTTATGATTTAATTCAATGACCTTTTGTTGACCTAGAAAAATTGTGCACCAATTTTGCCAGAGGTTCTAACCCAAGACAAAGAGGGTGAACTTTTTAGAAGGGCATTTCAGGTTCATTGAAAATAATTTTAGTAAACCCTAGTTTTTCCAGGGGGGGGGGTGTTGGGGGTTTTCTGCTTTCCCCATTTCAAATTTAAAAGAAATTTAAACATGATGCACATTCTAATGCATGGACTAGCTAGGGTGTGACATTCCTCCACCAGCCTGTTGCGCTCGATGCGGAGCATGGCATTCTCGTCCATAAGTTTCTTGATGATGACTCCTGTCCTCTGCAATAAGGCAGCGGTCTCCTCTACCTGCTTCGCCCTTCCGGCGATCTTCGCCCTCAACAGGTCGCACTCGCCCCGGAGCTTCGCATTGCCCCCCTAGTTGCCGGATGATGCAGGTAGCCTCGTCCTGCATCCTCGCCCAGCCGGAGATCTGATCCATCTAGCTATGGACTATCGCATGCATGCGCCTGTAAGAGTCCTCGCCTGCCCGCGAGAAATTTCCCCAGGCCTCTGCGGCACGGCGGGACCTCCCTGCTGCTTCAGCGGCGGCACGGGACATCTTTGCTGCTTCCGCGGCGTGGCCTTACCAATCTGCTACATCGACGGCGCGGCGGGACCTCCGTGTTGCTTCGGCAGCGCGGCGGGACCTCTGTGCTACTACTGCTGTGCGGCTAGACATGTCGGCTGCTTTTGTGGTGAGGCTGGACATCTCTCGTGCTTCCTCTTCCATGCTCACTTCTCCCTGGTGGAAATCTCTCGACCCAAAACTCACGCTGGCTATGGCTTGATTGACTTGATTATTTTTTGTGGATGAGGAGATGAGGAGGAATGTGCAGTCATCTTAGCATAGTAGTATTTATAACCGAGTACTACTAATACGCTTCTAAGTGGGAAACCGTTTAGGTTGTGATCGGTGTGAACAGGTTTGCAATTAAATATAGCATGGTAGTAGTAGTAATTTGGAATGTGACGAGACACGGTCAAAATTTATTGACGGTTCTAGTTTCAAAGTGCGGCACTATTCCCGGATGGCGTAACGTCGGCACGTTTTCTCGGCCATGGTGTAGCATATGCCATGGTACTAGTTCTTTTTCTACTGCGGTGTACGTGCAAGAACTGGCACCATCAGATACATATCTTACGCTTGGCGTTCGACAGGAATAGCCTCATGGTGAGCTATAGACTAGTCTTTTTTTCAGACGCATTACACCTATCTCTTGGGACTTCTCACACGCACCATCACTGCTCCCTAGGTCGATCCCACCCATTTATAGTTGTACTCTTAGAAGAGGTGCACGCACGCACTCGTCCTCTCTCACACACGCATCTATAGCTACAAATTGTAGTGTGTTGGGGAACATAGCAGAATTTTAAAATTTTCTACGCATCACCAAGATCAATCTATGGAGTATTATAGCAACGAGGGGATTAGGAGTGCATCTACATACCCTTGTAGATGGCGAGCGGAAGCGTTCAAGAGAACGGGGATGATGGAGTCGTACTCGTCCTGATCCAAATCACCGATGACCAAGTGCCGGACGAACAACACCTCCGCATTCAACACACGTACGGTTGGGAAGACGTCTCCTCCTTCTTTATCCAGCAAGGGGGAAGGATAGGTTGATGAAGATCCAGCAGCACGACGGCGTGGTGGTGGATGCAGCAGGATCCCGGTAGGGCTTCGCCAAGCGCAAGCAGGGAGGAGAGGTGTTACGGAGGGAGAGGGAGGTGCCAAGAGCAAGGGTGCGGCTGCCCTCCCTCCCCCCTCTTTATATAGGGGACTTGGGGGGGCGCCGGCCCTAGGAGATGCAATCTCCAAGGGGGGCGGCGGCCAAGGGGTGGCTTCCCCCCCCCCCCCAACCCAAGTTGGGGGCCCCCCCCCCCCTGGGGTTCCCCAACCCTAGGCGCAGGGGAGGCCCAAGGGGGGGCGCACCAGCCCACCAGGGGCTGGTTCCCCTCCCACTTCACTCCATGGGGCCCTCCGGGATAGGTGGCCCCACCCGGTGGACCCCCGGGACCCATCCGGTGGTCCCGGTACAATACCGGCGACCTCCGAAACCTTACCGATGGCCGAAACTGGACTTCCTATATATAAATCTTTACCTCCGGACCATTCCAGAACTCCTCGTGACGTCCGGGATCTCATCCGGGACTCCGAACAACTTTCGGGTTACTTCATACTAATACCTCCACAACCCTAGCATCACCGAACCTTAAGTGTGTAGACCCTACGGGTTTGGGAGACATGCAGACATGACCGAGAAACCTCTCCGGTCAATAACCAACAGTGGGATCTGGATACCCATGTTTGCTCCCACATGCTCCTCGATGATCTCATCGGATGAACCATGATGTCGAGGATTCAATCAATCCGTATACAATTCCCTTTGTCAATCGGTATGTTACTTGCCCGAGACTCGATCGTCGGTATCCCAATACCTCATTCAACCACTTGGTCACATTGAGCTCATTATGATGATGCATTACCGAGTGGGCCCAGAGATACCTCTCCGTCATACGGAGTGACAAATCCCAGTCTCGATTCGTGCCAACCCAACAGACGCTTTCGGAGATACCTGTAGTGTACCTTTATAGTCACCCAGTTACGTTGTGATGTTTGGCACACCCAAAGCACTCCTACGGTATCCGGGAGTTGCACAATCTCATAGTCTAAGGAAATGATACTTGACATTCGGAAAATCTATAGCAAACGAACTACACGATCTTTGAGCTATGCTTAGGATTGGGTCTTGTCCATCACATCATTCTCCTAATGATGTGATCCCGTTATCAATGACATCCAATGTCCATAGTCAGGAAACCATGACCATCTTTTGATCAACGAGCTAGTCAACTAGAGGCTCACTAGGGACGTGTTGTGGTCTATGTATTCACATATGTATTATGATTTCCGGATAACACAACTATAGCATGAACAATAGACAATTATCACGAATAAAGAAATATAATAATAACCATTTTATTATTGCCTCTAGGGCATATTTCCAACAGTCTCCCACTTGCACTAGAGTCAATAGTCTAGTTACATTGTGATGAATCGAACACCCATGCAGTTCTGGTGTTGATCATGTTTTGCTCTAGGGAGAGGTTTAGTCAACGGATCTGCCACATTCAGGTCCGTATGTACTTTACAAATCTCTATGTCTCCATTTTGAACACTTTCACGAATGGAGTTGAAGCGACGCTTGATATGCCTGGTCTTCCTGTGAAACCTGGTCTCCTTGGCAAGGGCAATAGCTCCAGTGTTGTCACAGAAGAGAGTCATCGGGCCCGATGCATTGGGTATGACTCCTAGGTCGGTAATGAACACCTTCACCCAGACTGCTTCTTTTGCTTCCTCTGAGGCTGCCATGTACTCCGCTTCACATATAGATCCCGCCACAACGCTTTGCTTGCAACTGCACCAGCTTACTGCCCCACCATTCAAAATATACACGTATCCGGTTTGTGACTTAGAGTCATCCAGATCTGTGTCGAAGCTAGCATCGACGTAACCCTTTACGACTAGCTCTTCGTCACCTCCATAAACGAGAAACATATCCTTAGTCCTTTTCAGGTATTTTAGGATATTCTTGACCGCTGTCCAGTGTTCCATGCCGGGATTACTTTGGTAACTTCCTACCAAACTTACGTCAAGGTTTACATCAGGTCTGGTACACAGCATAGCATACATGATAGACCCTATGGCCGAGGCATAGGGGACGACACTCATCTTTTCTCTATCTTCTGCCATGGTCGGGCATTGAGCCGTGCTCAATCTCGTACCTTGCAATACAGGCAAGAACCCCTTCTTTGACTGATCCAATTTGAACTTCTTCAATATCTTGTCAAGGTACGTACTCCGTGAATGACCAATGAGGCGTCTCGATCTATCTCTATAGATCTTGATGCCTAATATATAAGCATCTTCTCCAAGATCCTTTATTGAAAAACACTTGTTCAAGTAGGCCTTTATGCTTTCCAAGAATTCTATATCATTTCCCATCAACAGTATGTCATCCACATACAATATGAGAAATGCTACAGAGATCCCACTCACTTTCTTGTAAATGCAGGCTTCTCCATAAGTCTGCGTAAACCCAAACGCTTTGATCATCTCATCAAAATGAATGTTCCAACTCCGAGATGCTTGCACCAGCCCATAAATCGAGCGTTGGAGCTTGCACACCTTGTCAGCATTCTTAGGATCGACAAAACCTTCCGGCTGCATCATATACAATTCTTCCTCAAGGAAATCATTAAGGAATGATGTTTTGACGTCCATTTGCCATATCTCATAATCATAGAATGCGGCAATTGCTAACATGATTCGGACGGACTTCAGCTTCGCTACGGGTGAGAAAGTCTCATCGTAGTCAACCCCTGAACTTGTCGATAACCCTTAGCGACAAGCCGAGCTTTATAGATGGTCACATTACCATCCGCATCTGTCTTCTTCTTAAAGATCCATTTATTTTCTATGGCTCGCCGATCAACGGGCAAGTTAGTCAAAGTCCATACTTCATTTTCATACATGGATCCTATCTCGGATTTCATGGCTTCCATCCATTTGTCGGAATCCGGGCCTGCCATCGCTTCTTCATAGTTCGAAGGTTCACCGTTGTCTAACAACATGATTTCCAAGACAGGGTTGCCGTACCACTCTGGTGCGGAACGTGTCCTTGTGGACCTATGAAGTTCAGTAGCAACTTGATCTGAAGTTTCATGATCGTCATCATCAACTTCCTCTCTAGTGGGTGCAGGCACCTCAGGAACATTTTCTTGAGCTGCGCCATTTACCGGTTCAAGAGGTAATACTTCATCAAGTTCTACTTTCCTCCCACTTATTTCATTCAAGAGAAACTCTTTCTCTAGAAAGGACCCATTCTTGGCAACAAAGATCTTGCCTTCGGATCTGAGGTAGAAGGTATACCCAACAGTTTCTTTAGGGTATCCTATGAAGACGCATTTTTCCGATTTGGGTTCGAGCTTTTCAGGTTGAAGTTTCTTGACATAAGCGTCACATCCCCAAACTTTTAGAAATAATAGCTTAGGTTTCTTCCCAAACCATAATTCATACGGTGTCGTCTCAAAGGATTTCGACGGAGCGCTATTTAAAGTGAATGCGGCAGTCTCTAAAGCATAGCCCCAAAATGACAGCGGTAAATCGGTAAGAGACATCATAGATCGCACCTTATCTAATAGAGTGCGATTACGACGTTCGGACACACCATTACGCTGAGGTGTTCCAGGCGGCGTTAGTTGTGAAACTATTCACATTTTCTTAAGTGCGTGCCAAATTCGTGACTCAAGTATTCTCCCCCATGATCTGATCGCAAGAACTTGATTTTCCTGTCACATTGATTCTCAACCTCACTCTGAAATTCCTTGAACTTTTCAAAGGCCTCAGACTTGTGTTTCATTAAGTAGACATACCCATATCTACTTAAGTCATCAGTGAGGGTGAGAACATAACGATAGCCACCGCGAGCCTCAACAGTCATTGGACCGCACACATCAGTATGTATGATTTCCAATAAGTTGGTTGCTCGCTCCATTGTTCCTGAGAACGGAGTCTTGGTCATTTTACCCATGAGGCATGGTTCGCACATGTCAAATGGTTCGTAATCAAGTGACTCTAAAAGTCCATCTGCATGGAGCTTCTTCATGCGTTCGACACCTATGTGACCAAGGCAGCAGTGCCACAAGTATGTGGGACTATCATTATCAACCTTACATCTTTTGGTACTCACACTATGAATATGTGTAGCATTACGCTCGAGATTCATTAAGAATAAACCATTCACCATCGGAGCATGACCATAAAACATATCTCTCATATTAATAGAACAACCATTATTCTCGGATTTAAATGAGTAGCCATCTCATATTAAACGAGATCCTGATACAATGTTCATGCTCAAAGCTGGCACTAAATAACAATTATTGAGGTCTAAAACTAATCCCGTAGGTAAATGTAGAGGTAGCGTGCCGACGGCGATCACATCGATCTTGGGACCATTCCCGACATGCATCGTCACCTCGTCCTTCGCCAGTCTTCGCTTATTCCACAGCTCCTGCTTTGAGTTACAAATGTGAGCAACCGCACCGGTATCAAATACCCAGGAGCTACTACGAGTACTAGTAAGGTACACATCAATTACATGTATATCACATATACCTTTCGTGATGCCGGCCTTCTTGTCTGCTAAGTATTTGGGGCAGTTCCGCTTCCAGTGACCACTTCCCTTACAATAAAAACACTCAGTCTCGGGCTTGGGTCCATTCTTTGGCTTCTTCCCGGCAGCTTGCTTACCGGGCGCGGCAACTCCTTTGCCGTCCTTCTTGAAGTTCTTCTTACCCTTGCCTTTCTTGAACTTAGTGGTTTTATTCACCATCAACACTTGATGTTCCTTTTTGACTTCTACCTCTGCTTATTTCAGCATTGCAAATACATCAGGAATGGTCTTTTCCATCCCCTACATATTGAAGTTCATCACAAAGCTCTTGTAGCTCGGTGGAAGCGACTGAAGGATTCTGTCAATGACCGCGTCATCCGGGAGATTAACTCCCAGCTGAGTCAAGCGGTTATGCAACCCAGACATTTTGAGTATGTGCTCGCTGACAGAACTATTTTCCTCCATCTTACAGCTGAAGAACTTGTCAGAGACTTCATATCTCTCGACCCGAGCATGAGCTTGAAAAACCATTTTCAGCTCTTCGAACATTTCATATGCTCCATGTCTCTCAAAACGCTTTTTGGAGCCCCGGTTCTAAGCTGTAAAGCATGCCGCACTGAACAAGGGAGTAATCATCAGCACGTGTCTGCCAAGCGTTCATAACGTCTTGGTTCTATGGGACGGGTGCGTCACCTAGCGGTGCTTCTAGGACATAATCTTTCTTGGCAGCTATCAGGATGATCCTCAGGTTTCGGACCCAGTCCGTATAGTTGTTGCCATCGTCTTTCAGCTTGGTTTTCTCTAGGAACACGTTGAAGTTGACGACAACGTGGGCCATTTGATCTACAAGACATATTGTAAAGATTTTAGACTAAGTTCATGATAATTAAGTTCATCTAATCAAATTATTAAATGAACTCCCACTCAGATAGACCTCCCTCCAGTCATCTAAGTATAACATGATCCGAGTTAACTAAGCCGTGTCCGATCATCACGTGAGACGGACTAGTCAACATCGGTGAACATCTTCATGTTGATCGTATCTTCTATACGACTCATGCTCGACCTTTCGGTCTTCTATGTTCTGAGGCCATGTCTGTACATGCTAGGCTCGTCAAGTCAACCTAAGTGTGTTGCGTGTGTAAATCTGTCTTACACCCGTTGTATTCGAACGTTAGAATCTATCACACCCGATCATCACGTGGTGCTTCGAAACAACGAACCTTCGCAACGGTGCACAGTTAGGGGGAACACTTTCTTCAAATTATTACGAGGGATCATCTTATTTAAGCTACTGTCGTTCTAAGCAAATAAGATGTAAAACATGATAAACATCACATGCAATCAAATAGTGACATGATATGGCCAATATCATTTGCTCCTTTAATCTCCATCTTCGGGGCTCCATGATCATCGTTGTCACCGCCATAACACCATGATCTCCATCATCGTGTCTTCGTGAAGTTGTCTCATCATCTATTACTTCTACTACTATGGCTAACGCTTTAGCAATAAAGTAAAGTATTTACATGATGTTTATGTTGACACGCAGGTCATAAATAAATAAAGACAACTCCTATGGCTCCTTCCGGTTGTCATACTCATCGACATGCAAGTCATGATTCCTATTACAAGAACATGATCAATCTCATACATCACATATATCATTCATCATTCATCACAACCTTTGGCCATATCACATCACGAAACACTTGCTGCAAAAACAAGTTAGATGTCCTCTAATTGTTGTTGCAAGTTTTTACGTGGCTGCTATAGGTTTCTAGCAAGAACGTTTCTTACCTACGCCAAAACCACAACGTGAATTGCCAATTTCTATTTACCCTTCATAAGGACCCTGTTCATCGAATCCGATCCGACTAAAGTGGGAGAGACAGACACCCGCGAGCCACCTTATGCAACTAGTGCATGTCAGTCGGTGGATCCGGTCTCACGTAAGCGTACGTGTAAGGTTGGTCCGGGCCGCTTCATCCCACGATGTCGTTGAATCAAGATAATACTAGTAACGGCAAGCAAATTGACAATATGGACGGCCACAACTACTTTGTGTTCTACTCGTGCATAGTAACTATGCATAGACCTAGCTCATGACGCCACTGTTGGGGATCGTAGCAGAAATTAAAAAAAATTCTACGCATCACCAAGATCAATCTATGGAGTATTCTAGCAACGAGGGGAATAGGAGTGCATCTACATACCCTTGTAGATCGCGAGCGGAAGCGTTCAAGTGAACAGGGATGATGGAGTCGTACTCGCCGTGATCCAAATCACCGATGACCAAGTGCCGAACGGACAGTACCTCCGCGTTCAACACACGTACGGTTGGGAAGACGTCTCCTCCTTCTTGATCCAGCAAGGGGGAAGGAGAGGTTGATGAAGATCCAGCAGCACGACGGCGTGGTGGTGGATGCAGCAGGATCCCGGCAGGGCTTCGCCAAGCACAAGCGGGGAGGAGAGTTGTTACGGAGGGAGAGGGAGGCGCCAACAGCAAGGTGCGGCTGCCCTCCCTCCCTTCCACTATATATATGGGCTAGGGGGCGCATGCCCCCTTGGAGATCCCATCTAAAAGGGGGGGCGGCCCCTGGGGGCAACGGCCCCCTTAGGGTTTCCATCCAGGGGGGCGCATGCCCCCTCGGGGGGCAACCGCCCCCTAGGGTTTCTAACCAGGGGGGCGCATGCCCCCTCGGGGGGCAACGGCCCCCTAGGGTTTCCAACCCTAGGCGCCTTGGGCCCTTGGGTGGGGCGCACCAGCCCATCAGGGGCTGATTCCTACGCCACTTCAGCCCATGGGGCCCTCCGGGATAGGTGGCCCCATCCGGTGGACCCCCAGGACCCTTCCGGTGGTCCCGGTACAATACTAGTAACCCTCGAAACCTTCCCGCTGGCCGAAACTGGACTTCCTATATATAAATCTTTACCTCCGGACCATTCCGGAACAGCTCGTGACGTCCGGGATCTCATACGGGACTCCGAACAACTTTCGGGTTACTGCATACTAATATCTCTACAACCCTAGCATCACCGAACCTTAAGTGTGTAGACCCTACGGGTTCGGGAGACACGCAGACATGACCGAGACGCCTCTCCGGTCAATAACCAACAGCGGGATCTGGATACCCATGTTGGCTCCCACATGCTCCTTGATGATCTCATCAGATGAACCACGATGTCGAGGACTTAATCAATCCCGTATTCAATTCCCTTTGTCAATCGGTACGTTACTTGCCCGAGACTCGATAGTCGGTATCCCAATACCTTGTTCAATCTCGTTACCGGCAAGTCACTTTACTCGTACCGTAATGCATGATCCCGCGATCAACCACTTGATCACATTGAGGTCATTATGATGATGCATTACCGAGTGGGCCCAGAGATACCTCTCCGTCATACGGAGTGACAAATCCCAGTCTCGATTCGTGCCAACCCAACAGACACATTCGGAGATACCTGTAATTTACCTTTATAGTCACCCAGTTACGTTGGGACGTTTGGCACACCCAAGGTACTCCTACGGTATCCGGGAGTTGCACAATCTCATGGTCTAAGGAAATGATACTTGACATTCAGAAAAGCTACAACAAACGAACTACACGATCTTTGAGCTAAGCTTAGGATTGGGTCTTGTCCATCACATCATTCTCCTAATGATGTGATCCCGTTATCAATGACATCTAATGTCCATAGTCAGGAAACCATGACTATCCTTTGATCAACGAGCTAGTCCACTAGAGGCTCACTAGGGACGTGTTGTGATCTATGTATTCACACATGTATTACGATTTCCGGATAATACAATTATAGCATGAATAATAGACAATTATCATGAACAAGGAAATATAATAATCATTTTATTATTGCCTCTTGGGCATATTTCCAACAGGAGAGAGACCTTAATGAGTTCAGTATGTCGCCGAAGGGCGAGTGCTGAAAGATATCCGCGGAGGTAAACTCCATGATCGGTGCCCAATCAGATTCGATAGGAACGAGCGTAGGTGGTTCGGAGTCCGTGGCTGGAGAAGAATTCGGCAGTTTAACAACACGACTCTCGGACAAGGTAAGGTCGATGTTCGGCTCGATCGCCGCTGAGGGTAACGCCTCCGTGGCGGGGTCGGGGTCCATCCCCCCGTCCATGGTTTGCACAACTGGCTCCGAATTGAGGGTCGGAGAGGCTGCAGGTGCGATCTCCAAAATGTTGTCTGATGGTAGAGCTAAATCGTACTTATCGTGACCGCATGACGCACAAGGCAGGGGCTCGAATCCGTCGAAGATCAAGTCTCTGCGGATATCGGTCGTGTAGTTTAAGCTTGCAAACCTGACCTGATGGCCAGGGGCGTAACTTTCAATCTGCTCCAGATGGCCAAGCGAATTGGCCCGCAGAGCAAAGCCGCCGAACACGAAGATCTGTCCGGGGAGAAAAGTCTCACCCTAGACTGCATCGCCATTGATGATAGTAGGAGCCATCAAGCCTAACGGGGACGACACAAAGGAACGCTCAATGAAAGCACCAATGTCCATGTCAAAACCGGCGGATCTCGGGTAGGGGGTCCCGAACTGTGCGTCTCAGGCGGATGGTAACAGGAGGCAAGGGACACGATGTTTTACCCAGGTTCGGGCAGTCTTGATGGAGGTAAAACCCTACGCCCTGCTTGATTAATATTGATGATATGGGTAGTACAAGAGTAGATCTACCACAAGATCAGAGAGGCTAAACCCTAGAAGCTAGCCTATGGTATGATTGTATGTTGTCCTATGGACTAAAACCCTCCGGTTTATATAGACACCAGAGAGGTTAGGGTTACACAAGGTCGGTTACAAAGGAGGAGATACACATATCCATATTGCCTAGCTTGCCTTCCACGCCAAGTAGAGTACCATCCGGACACGGGACGAAGTCTTCAATTCTGTGTCTTCATTGTCCAACAGTCCGGCCAATGGATATAGTCCGGCTGTCCAGAGACCCTCTAATCATGGACTCCCACAGGTGCCAAATTTTTACCGACAACAAAAGCCTCAAGTACATCTTCACTCAGCCAGATTTAAATCTCCGTCAGCGAAGATGGTTAGAGTTGGTCAAGGATTATGACCTTGGAATAAATTACCATCCAGGCAAGGCCAACGTCGTTGCCGATGCGCTCAGTCGAAAGCCCGTCAGCTTAAATGTCATGTTAAAATCATTGCCTACCAAACTTCAAGAGGAGATTGCTCATCTCAACCTGGTCATCATAGATGCTGGCCTCGCTAATATTTTGGAAGTTACCCCCACACTTGAGATGGAGATCCACAAGACCCAGCCAGCTGACACCAATCTACAAAAATGTGCCAAGGGCCAGATGGCAAAGCAGGCCTCTGACCTCTCCAAGGACGAATTCGGTACCCTCAGATTCCGTGGACGTATTTGTGTGCCAAATCAACCGGACTTGAAGAAGAAAATCCTGTCAGAAGCCCACGAATCCGCATATTCCATTCACCCGAGAGGTAGGAAAATGTATGAGGATCTCAGACAAATATTCTGGTGGGATGGAATGAAGAAAGAAATTGCCTATTTTGTAGCCTATTGCGACATATGCAACAAGGTGAAAGATGATCATCAGAAGCGAGCCGGACTTCTCCAACCGCTGCCAGTCTCATAGTGGAAATGGGACGACGTTTGCATGGATTTCATCACAGGATTGCCTAGGACTCAGCGAGGCAAGGATGCAATCTGGGTTATAATAGACAGCCTAACCAAGTTTGCTCATTTCATTCCAATCAGCACCAGATACAGAGCAGATGAACATGCACAGCTTTATGTGTCCAGAATAGTCAGTCTACACGGAGTACCCCGAACTATCACTTCCGACCGAGGTTCTTTGTTTACCTCCGCTTTTTGGTCCCGTCTCCATCAAGCCTTGGGGACATCACTGAAATATAGTACTACCTATCACCCTCAGACAGATGGACAGACAGAGCGGGTAAATCAAATACTCGAAGATATGTTGCGAGCCTATGTGCTAGCCAAAGGTACTAAATGGGAAGATTGCTTGCCGTATGCTGAGTTCTCTTATAACAACAGTTTCCAGACCAGTCTAAAGATGTCACCATATGAAGCTCTTCATGGCCGTAAGTGCCGCACTCCTCTAAATTGGTCTCAGACTAGAGATAGTTGTATCTTCAGAACGGATCTCATGCTGGAAGCTGAGAAACAAGTTAGGGAAATCCGAGATAGGCTGCAATTGGCCAAATCTCGACAGAAGAGTTATTATGATGCCAATCATCGGTAGGTCAGTTTTGAACCCGGAGAACACGTATAAAAGGAGTCATACTCGTGGAAAGCTGGCACCCAGATTCATTGGTCCATTCCCGATTATGTCTCGAGTGGATACGGCTGCATATCAACTGGAACTACCCCCGGAATTGGCAGACATACACAACGTGTTCCATGTTTCGCAATTGAGACGATGCCTATCCCCGCCTGAGAAAAGAACTACAACAGCTGAGATAGAATTGGCAAAAGATATAACTTATGAAGAAAGACCATTCAAAATTTTGGATCAGATGGAAAGGGTCACTCGTAGTAAAGTCAAAAAAATTTACAAGGATCAGTGGGAGCACCACACAGAGTCAGAAGCAACTTGGGAGCAAGAAGAATTCCTTAGGGATCAGTCTCCAGAATGGTTTACCCAAGCAACCGAATCTCGAGGACGAGATTCATTCTAAGTGGGGGAGGTTTGTGATAGCCTGGGTTTTGCCCTTTCTTATTTGCTTGACTTTTTATTTGAATTTTTTTGAAACTTGGAGTTCTTGAATCTTTTCATATGGGCTTAAACACTTAGGAATCCTTGGCTTTCACCCAAGTGCTTCACTTCCCTCCTAAATCATCATTTCACTTCTGACCCACCAAAAAATAATCTTTGGAATATTTTTCTTAAATGAAAAATATGCATTTTCTTTCAAAAACCCTAAGCCAGATCTGTTTGCTTCAAAGCAACCCCAATTTTTATGGCTCAGAAAAATCTGAGATAATTCACAAATATTCTACGAACCCTAGTGCACCTCCCGAGCAAAAATATTTCATCACTTTTTGGAATATTTTTCCTACAGAAAATCTTTTCTGTTTTGGACAAAAATGGTTGTTTCTACAGCAACTACCATTTTACTTGCTCCATTTGACCTGAACTTTCTTGTGCATCTTTACCTTAGTAACTTATAACTAGCCTCCAAAGCACGACTTCAAACTCCAAGCCATTTGACCACAGTAACATCACAAAGTTACTGACCAGAAACTTACTTGGTGTGTGAAAACTTCTCTACTGCACCTGGATCCAAACCAAATCATGGTAACACTCAAAACTACCACGAACAACATGCCACACATTGAGTTTATGTTTAGATCGACCTGATGTCATAGTTCACACGGTGATCGCGTTCATCCAGGCGTGCTGGCATGCAGCCGACGCGCTTTGCGACCCGCCCGAGCCTCTGTTGCTCGCGTGCTTGCTTCCCCGCCTGCCCAACCATGCCAAACCTCACCACCATCATCGTCTCAACGTCCTTAACACCTCCCTGGCGCCCGCACGAGCAAGGTCCGGCCAGCCCAACAGTGCGGAGCGCACTGTGCTCGTCGCCATCCTCTTGATCATGTGCTCGTCTCCACCCACCCACAGTGGCCGCGTGACCTCCGTCGCCTTCTCCCCCTCTCACTGATGCCGCTCATCGCCGGGCGTCGTGGACAGGTGACCACCGACGGAGCCCGAAGCACCCTCGTCGCTCGCCTATAAATAGAGCCCCCCCAGCCTCCTCGAGCACCATCCAGCACTCACACACACCCCACGATCGAGTAGGAAGCTGGAGCCCGGCCGGGCAGGCCTTGGGCCGCCGTCCCCGAGCTCGAGCTCACTGGCGATTCCCTCTGGTCGCCGCAGTAGCTCCAGCCCCTCATAGGCCTCGGCGACCCCTCCAGGGCATCCGCCTCTCTTCGGTGAAGCCGTCTCGCCCGCTTGGCGCCCCAGGAGTGTCCTCTGCTCGCCGTCTTCCGCAACTCTGACGACCTCCATGTTCTACCTCCGCTTGCGAGGTTGAGTCCGACGCCGTCCGACCGTCCCTAGCCACGCTATGTGTACGGGCAGGTGCACCTCAACCCCCTCTTGCCATCCCTCCCTCTCATTTGGGCCAAGGAGCCCTCGTCGCCGGCGAGATCTCCAGCGAAGCCACGGCCCCCTCTATTTCCTTCTCCCTCTTCCCCCACTTGACTAGCGGGGCCCGCTAGTCAGCCACTCTGTACGCGCGTGAAGCGGTACGAGTGGTGGTGCCCCTGGGCTTTACGCCTTTGACGTCACCCCCCAGTCTATTTCTTTTATTCAAATTCATTTGAATTTACAGAACACTTCAAACAGTTATAACTCTTCAACCATAAGTCCAAATGAATTGATTCTTTTTGTATGGTGTTCTTTGATTAGAAATCTAGCAGCTCAACAAAGATGAGATTTTTCTGAGCTGTTTAGAATTTCTGGTGACTTCCAGAAGTGTTCTTGATATTTTCTTTTTGTGTTTGAAATTATTTCCAGAAGGTGAGGCTTGTCTTAAGGATCACCAGGAGGCTTGTGAACCTCATCTGCACTAAGGCAAGCCACAACAACATTTTCATAATGCCATTTCAATATTTGTGATTTTCTTACTTGAATGAAATGATTAATCCATGCATTTAAGTAATTATTGATTTATTTATATTCTGTTAAATATTGGTTAGTTGTTATGCTTGATTTCCAAAATAGTTGAAACTAGTTTAGTGGATAAAGCAAGTTAAGATTTATTTGAGGTGATGTTAGAAATAATTTTGGTATGCATGTTAGCAATTATTTAAAGCTATGTTTTTGCCTTGATAGATTGATAAAAATTTGTTAGAAAATGTTCTGTTAAATACTTGTTTAATCATATTACTTGTCTTACAGAATGTTTGAACCCTACTTAGGGATACAGAAATTAAGAGTTTTTGATAGTGAAATCTTTTTGTCAAGCATATGACAAATTTATCGGAGTTACTTTCTTGCGTAAGAAATTAATAAAACTTGTTGCAAAATATTTTGGTTAAGTTGTGAGTCATTTCGAAGCAAGTAGAGTAATTTGAGTTGTTGACATTTATGCTTGGTATGTATAGGGATGACATCGGTCATTTTTATCATTTTATGATGCATGTGTTGTTTTGCATTTCATGGCATGCTATGACACCGATAATTTTTAGTTTAAAGTTGAACCTGAAAATAACTCAACTTGAATATACCGTTGACTGGGTCATGGTGCCACTGAATCGAGTCTCTTTCCAGTGCAACCACATTTGCCTTTGTGGGAAGGCCTTGATTCGGTCCATTGACACGGCCTCTGGTCGGTGCCTCCATCTAGGGAAGGTTATGTCGTGCTTGCCCTGGCCCGGTAAGCAAGCATAATCTTGTGTGCTCGTTGATGAGATTATGGTACCGAGTCCCGGAGTGGGAGTGTCCCCGAGTGGGAGTGTTTTGACCACGACGGTGGTCAGGGTGTCTTTGGTAGACACGGGGCCTCCCAGGACCAGCCCATTGGGGATTTGGGTCGGAGTGGCCGGGAGAGTGCTGTGGCAATGGAAGGGTTTTGTCGGAAGGCCGTTGGTCCACCCGAAGGGGAGTGCGAGGCCATGGGTTCCGTGGTGTGGGTACAGTGTGCTACCTCTGTAGAGTGTGTAATCTATCGATAACCGAGTCCACGGTCACGGACACCTCGTAGTAGGTCCCACCATGAGTCAACGTTTAATAAAAATTGCACACTAAGCCATTAACTTTGCATTGTTGATGGATGGCAGAAAGGCCATCAAGTCATTTGGGACGAAATGATGGTTGTGGTTGTGATCGTCGTAAGGATCACGAGTTGTTCTTGAGAAAGACCACTTTGGTGGTATGTTTTTGATCCAGAGATGATCACGGTTGGTAAGCTGTCCCGAGGGACATTCGAGCATGATCACAGCATGTTGACATATAGTGTTGCATTATTAACAATTGGTTAAATATCATGATATTGTTTGTCATTATGATTATGCATGTTGTCAGCTTGCAAGTACATTCAATGTACTGACCTGGCATGTCATGCCAGATTTCAGGAAAGTATCATTGGAAAGGAGCGCTGTTCGAGTCTATATCGTGTCCACATCGGTGTCCCTGTGATATGGAGCTTCCACCATGATGTTATTCCGCTGCCACGCAGTTGTTCAGGTCGAGGACCCTTTATGTTCACTAAATAATGTACATATAGTTCAGCCACACCGAGTGTGCCGCTTGGCCTCGACAGCTGTTGTAATGTAACTCTGTTCCGCTAGCATCAATAAAGAGGTTGTTTTTCTGTACCAAGATGTTGTGTGTTGCCAGAAGACATGGTCTCTGGGCTGGCAATGCATGGTAAACCGGTCGCTCTCAGCCGGGGTGCCACACCTTTATATCCTTGCACGGCACGCAATTGATCTCTGAACATCAATCGATCTCGTCAACATGTGTCGGGGCATGAACCGAATGGGATGTCAAAACTAAGACGCGAAGCGACACATAGTGCAGGCAAAGTGAAACTTCAAACTAACCGTTTGTTTGTAGCCATGTCAGACAAATTACAAATAAACATTGGAAATTCAAGCATGGTCTAGGCCCACATGTGAATGATACTCGGCGGAATGTTCAAACGAGGCATGCGGGAGGATGGACTCGACCGGAGGGCGACATGATCGATGGAGAAGAGGGTTTGAGAGGAATGCGAAATAACAAAACGCCACATGATTATACTTGAGTGGTTCAAATAAACAAGAAGTTGTATCGCTTGGCCTACATAGTGCAAGGCCTAATGTGCAACGCGGAGCACTGACACTCGAATATGGCCGGGAAAACAGGGAAACTGACATGTGGGGCACACCTGTCGGGACGACGTAGCGCAAACTAGTCCAATGGAGAAGCTGGCCAGCGACCTCCTCGCCACTGGCAAACATTCATGTGGGTCGTGGGGCCCAACAACGTGGCGCATCTCCAGCACCGCCTCTAGACACGGCGACCGCGGTGAGCAACACGCTCATCATCGCTAGACACGGTCGGTTTCAGTGTGCCGAGGGTGGCATTAGTGCCGCGGCACGACCAACAGTATGTTTGGTTTATGCCCAAGGTTGCCCCATCAAATCAGTGGGTAGCCAAAATTTGGTTGAGGTTTTGGTTGCCCATGATTTGGCCGACATCAGCAAGAAAAATGAACTAGAGTTGGCTAGAGTTCATTGGCATGCCAAAAAAATGGCAACCATCCATTTTTGGGTCATGACCAAAACCTCAAAAAAATGACAACCATCCAAACAAAGACCAATCTTTGGGTCTTGACCAAAATTTTGGTAAGGTGCACTTTGGCCACAATCCAAACACACCCCAAAACCCGGCTCGTCGAGGATGCACAGGGCGCCGGGACGTGTCTCAATCGCATGTGAGCAAAGGGCATCTCCAACATTGCCACGACCGTAGCTCACTACCCTGGCACACCAAAAACCCTCGGCCCTCGCGCCGTCGCGCGGTGCGTTCCCAGCCGGCGCCAGCTGCCCGCATTCATGTCGTCCATCTGTATGCCGTCGTTAAGAGGCTCGGTGCCTGAGGAACCAACTATGGCGACTTAATGACGCACCAGGACGCTTGGCCTCACCGGAATGTGCTACTTAAAGAGGCAACGCCCAGCTAACCTGCACACCATAGCGCATCGTCCTCCTACCTGGCACCACATCCGCCATGACCGCAAGCGTGAACGCTCTGCAGGAGAGCTTGTCTTCGGGGATGGAGCTCGAGGTCGCCGCCCTCGCTCAAGTCGCTGCACAAGCGGTGGCCACGCTGGTGGCCGACGATGGGAGCATCGTCAGCCATGCATCCTACTTGCTGCCGTCTAACGTCCGGCATCGCCGAGGTCGGGGACTCCTCCGAGGATGAGTAGGGCATGGGAGGCGGCAGGGCATGGTGTGCCAACTGGCCGGTCCATCTCCTGTGTCCTACTTTTCCTCGCCGGAGACCGCACCTTCACTTCACGGGTCTTGAACCACGTCCCCGTACATGGAGATCACAGATGCAGGACGTCGTTCGCCGCCGTAGAATAGGTTTAGGGTCAGGTTTCTTTTATTTTTCTGTACTATAAAAGTTCGAAATGTAATGAAAATCTGCCGTGTTTGCCTTAATCTCGGCTGGTGTATATGAACTTTCACAATAATATAGTATATTGTAGGAGTACTAGCAAGATGCCCGTGCGTTGCACAAAAGATCAAGATCTTGTGAGAGAAAAGGATGAACGAGGGAAGGCCTTATCTGCAAATGCACATTCACGCAATTCACATTTTTCTACATCTACGGGAACCTACGAAAGGGTTAACGTAAATTGCCTCTCTCTGTCCTCCCCTGATTTTCATGGTGGTGGGGCCCTCCCTCCCCCCAATCTACAATCAATAGCTCACACGTTTCACATTATGTTAATTACGTAACTGGGACTACGTAGGTGTAGCATTACCCGTCCTAAAAAAACCGAACTAAGCCAACCTCCCAACATATCACGTGGGAAAAGACCCGGCCACGCCCTATTAGTTGGGAATACCGGATTACTAGTAGTAGTATCAAAGGCGGTACACTCACAGCAACCATGTCGCGGTCACATTGCACCCCACACACGTTCGGGCCTGCACACGGCTCACGCAAACGGAACGCACTTCGGCTTGCCTCTTCACTGACACGTGGGACTGCACTGGGAGAAACCGACCATGCGTCAAACTGCCCCCGCCCACCGCATCAAAATCCTCCCCCACCCAAAAATTCCCCCCCAAATCCTAGATTCAATCGCCCTTCGGCCAACTAACCAATAATATTCCCCAAACCCCCCTCCCACCCGTCCCCCTCCACTCCATTCGCTCCGCCAAAGCCGCCCTCCCCGCCACGCTGATAAGTCGGCACCACGATTCATCGAGGGGATGCACGGTGGTCCTCTCGCTCCCACAATACGCTCTCATAGACTGTCGTCCTCTAGACGCGCCGCCACCGTTGGCGACGTTCTTGTGGAGGCGCACGGTGGTCAGCGCTGCCACCGCTGGCGACGTTCATGTGGAGAAGCACGGCGGTCAGCTTCTCCCACGGTACGCGCATTCTAGATTGAGGCCCCGTGCATGTCGGTGTAGCGCTGAATGTTAGCTGATAGACGTTATTAATCTCACTGTTTGCCGAAGTAGTTTACAGTCAATATACTTTGCTTAAGAAGCTTCCTTGCCCTGTTCTGCACTCAATCTACTTAGCTGAGATGGCATGCCAAGGCTGATTAGTTGCTAAAATATCCCGCCATATATTTATTGTGACATAGATTGCCATGGTCTTGTAGCCAATCTGTTAGGTGAAATAGCTCTACACCGTTTTATACTTGATCTTTGTTGCTGCGATGGCCTTCGATAGTTCGATGGTTGTGTGCTCGGCCTCATTGACTGCTGAAATAGCCTACCATAATTTAGCACTCAAAACTGTTTGCTGAATTAGCTTTACATATATTTCGTTACTTAGATCTGCTCGTCCAAATATCTTTCCATAGCTTTAGACATCGACCTAGGTATTTTCTTCTAGACTTCATAAAAAAGCATATATGTTTTTCCTGTAATATCTAGTAGAAGAACTAATTTGTATGTCTAACAGATGGATAGGACTTGGATAACTTCTGCTCGAACATTCTCCACTGCATATGTCGAGGTGGTTGAAAACTTCATGAACTTTGCCGGAGCTGAGTACGGTGTTCCAAAATCAGAAGTGCTCTGCCCGTGTAGCAGTTGTATGAATTCAGTTACAAGATCCCAGTCGACTTTGCAAAGTCATCTACACTTGTGTGGGATGTCGGTCACATATACTAGGTGGGTTCATCATGGTGAAGCTGTGAACGTCGATGTTATTGACTATGTGGAAGCTGTAGATCACCATCTTGATCTACCTGATGCTCAGGTGGAAGAGGAGGAGGAGGAGGAGGAGGAGGTGGTGGCGGAGCTAGTGAGTTTGACCAACATTGAAACAATGCTACGAAATGCTCATGCATTTCGTGAACTTTCACCTGCAGAAGAAAAACGGTGGGCCCGATGTTGGAACAATGCAATGTGGCTGTCACCCCAGGAAATAAACTCCCAGTATTCTCAGCTATGGTAACCTTTCTTCAGGTGAAGACATCTGAGCGTATGACCAACAAATCATTCGATGTGATGTTAGCTGCTTTCTGCAAAGCTTTCCCAGATGTGTCGAAGCTGCCACACACCTACAGTAAAATGAAGAATTTCCTTCGTGCAGTTGGAATTGGATATGATATGATCCATGTTTGTAAGAATAATTGTGTTCTGTTCCGGGAGGATTATGCCAACTTAAGTGAATGCCCGAAATGCAAATCATCAAGATGGAAACATGGCGATGCTGTGAAGAGGATTCCTCATAATGTTCTGAGACATTTTCCAATTACACCAGGATGCAAAGGTTGTTTCATGATGCTGAAATAAGAGAGGATGTACTGTGGCATTCTAGGAACCAGGAGTACAGAGATCAGAATGTAATGAGCCATCCATCACATTGTAGTGAGTGGAAAAGCTTCAATCAGAAGCACAAAAAGTTTGCTGCTGACCCGAGAAACATTAGACTTGGCTTAGCTTCAGATGGATTTAACCCATTTGGCCACCAGAGCGCCACATATAGCATTTGGCCAGTGCTTGTTATCCCTTACAACATGCCTCCAAATGTATGCACCAAAGAATCAAACTACATGATGGCCTTGCTCATCCCAGGTCCAAAAAGTCCTGGAAAGGATTTTGATTTGTTCATGGAGCCTCTTGTGGAGGAACTTCAAAATCTATGGAGGGGTGTTCTCACTTGAGACCTATATAGCAGCCCACCAGTTGATTTCTTTCCGCGTGTTGTTATAATTTGGTGCATCCATGATTATCCGGATTTGGGCACTATGTCAGGGCGAACGACACATGGTTACAATGCATCTGTTCGCTATGACAGGAATCCGCTGTCATACACAATACTTAGCAAGATCTATTACATTGGACACCGCCGTTTCCTTGCCAAGGACAAGTCGCATCCTAGAAAATACTGAAGACATGTGTTCAATGCAAAGCATGAAAACTGTGATGCGCCAAAGAGAATCATCGCCGATGAGTTGCAAGTGGAATTACAGATGGTCAGGCATATTACAACAGGAAACCATCCTGATAATCGTAGCAGGAAAAGGAAGTGTGGCAGGGAAGAAGAGAGATTATTATTTACCCACAGGTCCACTTTGTGGGACTTGGAGTATTGGAAAGATTTGGATCTGCGGCATAATCTTGATGTGATGCACATCGAGAAAAATATATGTGACAACATTATAGGCAAACTTCTTAATATTGAAGGCAAGACGAAAGATACCTTAAAATCTAGGATTGATTTGACACACCTGGGTATCAGACGGGATTTGCAGGTGCAAGATGAAGGTAAACCACGGGATATGGCACCAGCTGCGTACGTCTTGGACAAGGTAAAAAGAAAAGAATTCTGCAAGGTCATGTCACGTGTGAGAATCCAACATGGATTTGCTTCCAACCCTGAAAGGCGAGTCAGTGCAGATGGAGACAAGGTACAAGGGCTAAAAACTCATGACTGCCACGTCCTACTTCAAAGGGTTTTACCTGTTATCCTTAGAGGATTGGGCCACCCTGACTTATACAGAGCAGTTCCAGAGTTGGGACACTTCTTCAGGGAACTCTGCAGTAGAAATATTAGGATAGATGCTTTGGAGCGTCTTAGAGACAAGATACCAACTATCCTATGTGACCTTGAGAAGATATATCCTCCAGCCTTCTTTGATGTGATGGTGCATTTGGCTGTTCATCTACCTGATGAGGCACTACTTAGAGGTCCAGTCCAGTATGGCCGGATGTACCCTATAGAAAGCCGGCTAGGCACTTTCAAGGGCTATGTTAGTAACAGAGCTAGACCCGAGGGTTCCATTGTAGAGGCCTACATTGCTACAGTAGCGTTGACATTCTGCTCAAAATACATTAAAACAGCTGATCAGCTTAGCAAAGACGTGGATGAAGACAATCCCGGGCTCAATGTTTTCGATTATTCTATTCGAGTTACAGGGAAGAGTCGACAAGAGGACAAACCTAAAGATTTTGACAAAATGGTTTGGTATGTGTTGAATAACTATCTTGAGATACTACCTTATATCAAGTAAGTGCAAAGTACTTCAGCTTATACATCGTAATCTACTAAACTTGCAGCACATTCTTATATATTTATATGTTTGACACGATCACTATGTTGTGCAGCATCTACAAGAAGGAGTTACTGCCGCAAAATCCAAGAAACATTGACAAACTGGTTATGGCAGGATTTGCGAAATGGTTCAAGAGCCATGTAAGCTTTTGAATTGCACTCTCAGTTTTTTTAATATATTGATTACATAATATGATCAGCTTGTCTATTTTCTAACCATAGGTTAAGAAGATGCGAGAGGATGGACAGGAAGTTGATGATGCCCTTTACTCACTAGCAATGGGTCCTGATACTCGGGTAAGACATTATGAATGTTGCGTTGTTGGAGATATGCACTTCAACACCATTGCACGAGACGAAGGAAGGAAGACACAAAACAGTGTCATCATGAGCATGGATACGTATGACAAAGAGATAATTGAAATGTATGCTAACATAACAGACATTGTTCAGTTGCAGTATATCTCCAGTTTCGAGGATCATTGGTGTGTGGTTATGTTGTCATGTCGTTGGTATAACCTGTTTTCCAGGATCGCAAAACCCAGAGCTGATGATTATTTCAAATCCATCAATGTCAAGGCGGCGTCCCAGACCAACGAGCCTTTTATTTTGGCAAATCAAGCAACACAGATATTTTTCTTGGAAGACACATCCGCACGTAGCGATGACTGGAGAGTAGTGCAAAGGTTTGAGCAGAGGAATTCGTTTAATGAAGTTTCACAACAAGATGATGCTTACACTGCTTCTGGTGTACAAGATAACACAAATGTTCCTAATATATTTGAGAACCATCACGTCAATGACGCCGGCGAAAAGATTGCCTATCATGATGTGGACATACAAGAGTTGATCAAGAAGAAGGCAACGTTCGAGGACATTGAGGATGAAGAAGAAGATGACACCATGTGGAATTACGAGTCAGACTGATACACATGGCATAGATGTTGATGCTGCTGCTGCGGACGATGATTACATTGCTTTTGTCGTATTTGCCTGTCAGAAGATGTTCTTTTATCTACTATGTGAAATTGTGTTTGCTATGACAACTGAAACCTGATGAACATGTTGTTTAGTATTTTCCTATGAGAACATCACTTGTTATGTATGTTGATTTGTGTTTGGTGATTGTATGACGACTAAAACATGATGACATTATTGTTTAGTTGTACTCATTTGGCTGTGAAACTTGAATTTGATGACATAGTTTGTTGTTGGACTGCAATTTGCTCGACGTCTTCAAATGAGAGAAAAGCTGACCCGACAGGTCCTCTGCTAATTTATTTATTTATTGCCAAAAGGGCCTCCACTATTTATTTATTTATGAGAAAAAGGGGATACCCCCTGATTTCCGTTAATAGAAATCATTAGATGCTCACAACACTACGCCCAGCCTGCTACACAGGTTTCATTCTTACTAGTTTCAGCAAAGTGCTCATGTCATAGCCACTGAATACATCATGAGTGCTACATACACTACAAATAAAGAGACAATCATCCTACAGAGCACATCGATTTTTCCCATTATCTTCACAAGCCCTTTCATCCACTCATTGTTGTCAAGGCCGTTCAACAGCTATTGCTTGGACATGATCAGAGGAACTGCATCTTTAACCTTCTGCTCTTCATCTTCCTCTTTTGTCTTTCCTTCAGTTACTTGTCCAACACCCCAACCTGCTGGTATTAGGATTCCTCGGCTAACCAAATAATCAGCGTAGTTGCACTCCCCCACATCAACAACTTCCCAAAAATACAAATCACATGAATATTCCCTTTTCTGCACCAATAAAATTGGAAGATCATCAACCAAACTATTAAAAAAATCAGCAACTGAAAGCAGCAGAACAACACTTAAACCTATTATTACCACATGATTCGGGCATTTGTAGAAGACTCGGCCAGGGTTGAGGATTGTGGTTGAGACTCGACGGATGACTCTGCGTGATTTGCAGTAGTGGCACCACACCAACGGCAGCGGGTTGCGATGAGCAACCGGCTACGGTGCGCGTGCCGGCGGGGGTGTGATGAGACCCACAGGCGATGGTACGGGTGGCTACTTGGCGCATATTTGGTTGTTGCCTGCTGAAGAGCAACTGGACGAGGAGCCAGCGGACATGGTTGCTGCGGCCAGAGCTTCTGATGCTAGGCAGAGTAAGTAGAGAAGAGGAGAAGCGAACCATTCGATATGTCAGTTTTCATTACATGCAGAGTAGCATAACACCATATATAGTCATAGTCTAGGTTTGTATTCAAACCAGCTACAGAAGCACGTCTCTCTTTTTTCTAAAACTCAGCAACGTCTCTTTACTGGTACACTAGCTTGTTCTGTACGCCTTCTCAAGTCTTTGATTCCTCCACCTGACATCTGGGACCCACCGAAAGGGCCTCTGTATTTCGCGAACAAAAAGTGCCCCCCGCTGACAGGTAGGACCCACCAGCTATCTTCGCACGCAAGGAAATGCCTCCTTATTCCGCACAAAAATATGAATACTCCCCCTGCCAGCTGGAACCCAGCATCGCGGGAGGCTGACTTGTGGGACTACCAAGTTGACGGGGACGGAGGTCTTTGTCAAATTAGTCCATATGAACGATTCTAGCTCTAGCTACCGTACGATGTTCATCCAACGGCAATAGTGCTTCTTCAACCTCTGGGCTTCTTGCTCCAGCCGCCCAAACCAACGCCGGTCGTGCCGCGTGCTCCTACCTCCCGTGGCCTGCTGCGATGCCGCAGATGCCTCACCGCCCCTACTACTCCCACCGCTAACCAGGCCATCACTCTACTCACCCACACCCCCTGTTATTCTGCAGCGACGGCAGCCTCACACCTGCAGCCGAACCAGTGACCCCTCGTACTCCTCTTCGCATGGGCATCCACTACCGCATCTTCCCCGGCTCCGCGTCGTCCCCTTCCTAGGCCTCGCCTTCGTCCACCGCCTTGGTGCTCTCGGCGTGGCATGGTTAATGTGGTTAATGACCGACTTCCATCGGAAGAGTACTGTACGTGGAGAGGCTGACAGCTGGGTCCAGGGCCACAGCCCAATTTTTTTGTGACTTTCCAAGTAAGTCGCTTTGTCACACCCGTTGGGCTACAAATCTTTCAAGACGAGGAGAGCTTCCTTCGGCTGGCCGAAAAAATGGCCTATCAGTAATGAGAAATGGGCTGTACATTTTTAAAACACATCAAACCGGCAATTAATTTCAAATTTCTTTTTTTCCTTTCAAGATTTTAAATTGCATTGATTTTTATGAGTGGACAATTTGTTGGATTTTATATTTATATACATTTATTTTTAAAATCATTATGAATGTGACTCGAAATTTCAGGATTAAAAATAGTTTGAACCGCACCGAAATATGCAAAATTTCATATAATTTTTTAACCGTGGCCACAATATGGGTTGTAGTGCTAACAAAAAGAATATGGGATCCAAAAAACCTTAAGAATTAGCAAATGGGTTGTAAATTATTAGAAATAATGGCAGATGGGCTGTATGATGTTTTCCACAGATTTGAGGCTTTCCTAAAAAAAGGTTGACAGACAAGCAGTAACTGTTGGATGTCCAGCCAGCGGCCGTCGTTCTTCTTCAATCTCTACTCTTCCTGCTCCAGCCGCTCAAACAAGCGCTGGTGGGACTGCCTGCTCTCCTCCCCGCGGCCGGCTGTGCTACCACGCAGGCCTCACCACCCCACCGTACTCACATTGCTAGCCTAGCCATCCCTCTACTCACCCACACCTGTTGTTATTCTCCAGCGACGGCAGACGAACCAGTAAACCCTCGTACAGTCGTACTCCCCTCCGTATGGGAAACAACTGCCGAGTCTTCCCTGCCTCCGTGTCGTTCCCTTCCTAGGCCTCGCCGTCATCCACCACCCTGGTGCTCTCGGCGTGGCCTGGTCAACATGGTCAACGACCGACATGCATCTGAAGTGGACTATACGTGGAGAGACTGACAGCTGGGTCTATGACCGCACGCAAGGAAATGCCTCCTTATTACGCGCAAAATAATGATTCCTCTACCTGACATTTGGGACCCACAAAAAGGGCCTCTGTATTTCACGAAAAGACGTTACTGCCGCTGACAGCTTGGACCCACCAGCTATATCTTTGCACGCAAGGAAGTGCCTCCTTATTACACAAAAAAAATGAATACTCCCCCTGCTAGCTGGAACCCAGTATAGTGACAGGCTGACTTGTGGGCCTACTAAGTTGACGGGGATGGAGGGATTTGTCAACTTAGTCAATATTCATGATTCTAGCTCCAGTGACCGTACGATGTCCATCCAACGGCCGTAGTGCTTCTTCAACCTCTGGTCTTCCATCTCTAGCCGCCCAAACCAGCGCCGGTCGTGCCTCGTGCTCCCGCCTCCCGTGGCCGGCTGAGATGCGGCGGAGGCCTCACCGCCCCCTACTACTCCCACCGCTGGCCAGGCCATCCCTCTACTCACCCACACCCCATGTTATTCTGCGGTGACGGCAGCCTCACACCGCAGCGAACCAGTGAACCCTCGTACTCCTCTCCGCGTGGGCATCCACTGCCGCATCTTCCCCGGCTCCGTGTCGTCCGCTTCCTAGGCCTCACCGTCGTTCACCGCCCTGGTGCTCTCAGCGCGGCGTGGTCAACGTCGTCAAGGAACGACTTCCATCGGAAGAGTACTATATGTGGAGAGGCTGACAGATGAGTCCACGACAGCCACAAGGAAGTGCCTCCTTATTACGCGGAAAATATTTATTCCTCCACCTAACAGCAGGGACCCACCGAGCGGGCCACCGTATTTGGCGAAAATAATGTTTGCCCCTGACTGCTGGGACCCACCGTACGGGCCAACGTATTTCGCGAAAAGATCGTTCCCCCCGCTGTCAGCTCAGACCCACGGGAGGTGCCTCCTTATTACGCAGAAAAAAATGAGTACTCCCCCTACTAGTTGGGACCCACCTTGGTGGGAGGCTGACTTGTGGGCCTAGTAAGTTGACGGGGACGGAGTGCATTGTCAACTTAGTCAATATGAACGATTCTAGCTCCAGTGACCGTACGATGTCCATCCAATGGCCGTTGTGCTTCTTCAACCTCTGGTCTTCTTGCTCCAGCCGCCCAAAGCAGCGCCGGTCGTGCCGCATGCTCCTGCCTCCCGTGGCGGGCTGTGCTGCCGCGGAGGCCTCACTGCCCCTACTATTCCCACCGCTGTCCAAGCCCTGCGGCGACGGCAGCCTCACACCGCAGCCGAACTAGTGAACCCTCGTACTACTCTCCGCGCGGGATTCCACTGCCGCGTCTTCCCCGGCTCTGCATCGTCCCCTTCTTAGGCCTCACCGTCGTCCACCACCCTGGTGCTCTCTGCGTGGCATGGTCAACGTGGTCAAGGAACGGCTTCCATCGGACGTGGACTGTACGTGGAGAGGCTGACAGCTAGGTCCACGGCCGCAGCAAGGAAGTGCCTCCTTATTACGCGGAAAATAATTATTCATCCACCTGACACTGGGGACCCACCTGACAGGCCACCGTATTTCTTGAAAAAACGTCTCCCCCTGACTACTGGGACCCACCAGTTGCATCTTCGCACGCAAGGAAGTGCGTCCGGGCAAAAAAAACGATCCGCCCCCCTGACTGCTGGGACCCACCAGCTACATCTTCGCACGCAAGGAAGTGCCTCACAGTCGGGACCCACCTAGTAGCGTTATCATTCTGGTCACAAACATGTACGTACATACTGGTCGATGTAGAGGCACGCACGTGTCGTAGTAGAGGCGCGCACGTATCATGTACACGTACGTACAGCGGCCAGTGTGCAAGAAATAAAATACGGCCACGTACGTACATACGTGCAGGGTCTCGAACGCCTACTCGCCCATTCGTACGGCTAGGGCTCGTGTACATGGATGGGTCGGAACGGAGAAATAGCATCGTCGCCGTGTTCATGGGGAGCCAACCGGCTGGGTCGAAACGGAATGGGTCGTCGTGTCCATCGGTAGGGCTTGGACGGAACAACCGTTGGAAACGAGGCTTGGCGTGCCGCAGAACGGAGGAAATGACCTTGTGTTTGACCGGCCATGTTTGAAACAGGATCCTGTTCATCGGGAGGGGTCTGGCGTACCGCCAAATGGAGGAAATGGACCTCCTACGGTCGAAACGGGGGTCCTGTTGATCGGGAGGGGTGTGGCGTACCGCAAAACGGACGAAACAGACTTGTGTTGGAGCGCTATGGTCGAAACAGGGGTCCTATTCATCGGTAGGGGTGTGGCGTACCGCAAAACGGGATTTCACGGGATATTGTTCATCTCCACCGCCGACCCCCTCCAGCCTCCACGGGCTACTGTTCATCCACCGTCGATCTCCTCCAGCCTCCACCTGCGACTACTCATCCACAGGCTCCTGTTCATCTAGCCTCCACCGCACGCTACTCCACCGGCTACTATTCAACCATCCCTCTCCACGGGCTCCTGTTCAATCACCCCTCCACGGGCTACTGTTCATCTTGACCTCCACCATCTACTGTTCATCCTTCCCTCCACGGGGTGGTCCTGTTCATCCTGCCCTCCACGGGGTCCTGTTCATCCAGCCCCAACCGGCTCAATCGATCAGGGGTACTATTCATCCAGAGGCAACACCACGGGGTCCTGTTCATCCACCCCCACCGAGAACTGTTCATCCAACCCCACCCCCGCCCCCGCAACACTCACTGTTCATCCAGAATCAGCATTGATCGGCTTCAGTTAGCAGCAGTAGCAAAGAAATCGCTCTATCGGGTTTAGTTAACAGCCATCGATCGATCTCTCGGGTTCAGTAACGCGTAGCCTGCAGTGCAATCGCTCGGGTATAGTTAGAGCCCAACGCCTCGCTCGGGTTCAGTTAGAGCCCAACGCCTCGCACGCACGCGTGTATGTATGAGATAAACGCACATCGCTCGGCCCCCAACCACCCACCGTAACCAGGGACTCCCCGATATTTTCCGCGCCCTGGCTTCTACCACGGTCTTTTCCGTCATGGACGGCCCAAAGAATGTCATGCAGCTGCATCTTCGGCCCGCCCAGGACGAAAAGCCCATTTTTTTTCATGATTTTTTGTCATAGAAGTAGGACCCCACCACATCTATGATGATACCGGGTTTTGTCACAATTATCGTCATAGAAGTGTCATAAGTATGATAGAAAAAAATTTCGTTCGGCCCAAAATGTCACGGATGTGTCTTTTTTTTGTAGTGTGGGGTGGCGTGCGCCAATTTAGGCACTAGAACGTTGGCCTACTCGACTCCAAAGAGAGAGCGAGAGCAGAGATAAATACACGGGCGGTCAGTGTATTTCAAGCGAAAAGTGTAATGCGGTCACCGGACTTCAGAATACGCTCATTACGATCACTATACACATTTTGCGATGATTATACGGTCACTTGCTCACCGTTCAGCGTCAGATTGCACTCTGTTGACCGACCAAATAGTTTGCATGGCACTATGTTGACTAGTTAAATTGACCACATTCCTTGTGGTTCCCACCTGTCAGTTCACATAGGGAAAAGGTCAGATAAACACAAATTTACGTAGGCGTGACAAGAGTCTAACCCATGTGTGGGAACCACCTGGTTGTGTATGTGTCTGTCAGGGCCGGATCTGTGTGCATGCACATGTAGGTTGAGCACTTGAGCATGAGAGTGTGTGTTGGTCGTGTGGTGTGTGCATCCATGTGTGTGTGTGTGGCTATGTGTGTACATGTGAGTGTTGCGTGCATGCGGGGCTACGTGTGTTCGTGTGAGTGTTGCGTGCATGCAGTTCGTGTGCATGCGTACGTGTGTGTATAATCACCACACCAGCTCATGTGTGTAAAAACAGACGGCTCATCATACCAATACAAGGCCACCTTGTCCGTTGTGCCCGTGGTCATGACTTCGAACCAGCATCCAATATTTTTTTATCATTTGTTTTCATTCTTATACACGCTGACAGGTGGGCCCAATGGTAGTTAGATAATGTGATGCAACACTAGAGGTTCCATGTGGAGCATTTAACTGGTCAACTAGTTACGTCTTGAGAAAATACAGAGCTGTACGGTGAGCCCGTGATTGTATAAAAGCCACAAAACATATGGTGACCATAATAAGTGGATTCTAATCTCCAATGTATGTATCTAGCTTTCGCTTCAAATACAATGATTGTCACTGTATATATCGCGAGAGAAAGATGAAACATGACTGTATGTGTTGGGGCGTACTTTTAGAGGACGTGGAGATAGTTTGTGTGCGTACGTGAAAGGGGCGTAGAAGGCGTGTATGCGATGGAGAGGGGGATACTCTTCGTTTCTCTTTATTATGACTAACTTTATATATAGTATAAAAATATAAAAATTCATAGTGCGGAATATATATCATTGGGGGCACCATGCAATGCAAATTAACGTTCATACTCCTCCATATAACTTTGTAATGTTGTATTTATGGAGAAATTATAAAATAATTTTTTGGCCACACTTTGTGTGGTTTTATTCAAAAGGAATGTTGTATGCGAAATAAACGTGAAGAGAGGGCTTTTTAGATCAATGGGGTACGTGATGTAACATGTGTGAATGTGTAGTTGATGTATTTGGCAGGGCTTAGAGGTATGTGTATGTATTACATATTCGTGAGAGTCATGGATAGAAGGGCCGGCTGGGGGGGCATGTGAGAGATAGCACGAGAAATGAGAGAGGTCTAGAGAGAGAGAGAGGCAAATACAATGTCACGACGAGAGATGCCCTTGAGTGTGTATATGCAAGGGGGGAGGGGATAGAGGCACAAGTAGAAAATATTTTGTGTGGTGTTTGTGTTGGTATGTGTGGGTGTGAGAAGATGACGAGACCTGGGGGTAGAGGGTGTGTAACCGCGTGAGGTCCAATGGCCCGAGGTGAGGATCTTGGTTCGGTTCCGTCCTGCACCACATTGGTCGGCCCGTGATGCATTTAGGGAGACCCATGGAGGACTAGTCGTACAAGACAAAGATAGCAGAGTCGTGAAGGACTCTGTGTCCACTGACAAAGCCGGCTAGGATTTGTAACCCTAGGTCCTGGTACTAAGGTAACCCCTCATCTCTGATATTACTATTCATCCAACCTAACTTTAAGGGGCATCCTACAAAATGCTCTGCTAGAATCATACTCGTTAATTAGGAAGAGAGGTGGAGACAATGTGTGAGAGACTCGCCTAAAGATAATGTGCCTGCGGGAGACACGTAGGAAGGTCTATATATATAGAAAGGGCCGATGGGGATTGTGTGTGTGTATGCTTGTGAGAGGAAGAGTGCATGTGATAAAGGTTAGTGAAAACAATCGTAAATGGTTATGAGAGGGAGTGAGGGTTATATCGAGAGCATGTCTACGAGAAAGACACCTCGGGAGAGAGTTTGTGAGCATATGTGATAGACCACCGATGGATATACACCGTGTGCGCGTATGTGTGGGAGAGAAAGTCAGCGTGTGTGAGGAGGGGCCTATGGAGAGTGAAACTACACGTAAAAGACTGATGTACACATTGATTAAAAATATAAATTGTATCCAAATATTAGGATGGGATCATGATATTTACAATTCGCGTAAGGAACGGTCATTGATCCATCAGACATATATATTCTATCAAATTTGAGCATGTCTATGTTATTATTCGACATAATTGATCCATAGAGTTAGTACTTTGAACTCCAAACAATGCACTGCTTTAGCAATCGAATATAAACGTGAGTATAGTTCATGTTGTATGTGTAAAGCACATTATACATACAAATGTTACACAATGAACATTATAAATAGCTAGCTATGAACTAGCATACATTTGAATTCAACTTAAGGTGGTTTAAAAAATTCGAATTCAACATGAAGTCCATTCCATTATTTGAATTCAATATCATGACATTCGTAAATCATACCTAAATTATGGGGGCACCAATCTTTGCTCTGCTTTTGTACACAATAGCATATATAGTCCTGTACAAAATAGATTCAAATTTACCTCCTCCATTCCAAGATAATTGTAGTTATAGGATTTGCAAGTGTCAAAATTTCACAAAGAAGCGCATAATTTAATGAGGTTTTCAAACATACAAGGTCAAATTTAATGTTGTATATTTAGGTCAATCCTCAAAGTTCAAGAGTACTCTAAAAGTGAATGCTTCTGTTTCAAAATTTCGAACGAAGCAACCAAAGAGCCTCTACTCAACCGAAAGTGCGTTAGACTAATGTTTGGTAGAAGGAAATTACTTTTCTAACTCTGACCCGTGAAACCTACCAGCCCGACGTCCAAAGCTCTAACCCGGGGTAGGTTTGTAGCTTCATCTAGACGCCACGCAACCTCCTCCGAAAAACATTCATACACCATGGCCTCCTAAGCACACATGCACTCGGCCGAAATTGCTCCCGCCCACTATTTGGGACACCTGGGATTACCGTCCTACCCCTGACCCATAGTAGGTCCGAAATTTAAGAGGGGGGAAAAGTTTGTATTTCCCCAAATTTCAAACAAGCGCGTCCCATCTATTCAAGAAACCCAAAAACAAGCGCGTCCCAGACTGAAACATGGTTCCCCTTAGCTCCCCTCGCCCCCACGTCTGATTCCCTATTCGTACTCTATGGGCGTGAAAACTATCTCTCCACTAGTCGCGAAACCCCGACATCCTCCGTCCGCCACCCCATCCCACCCATCAACCACCGCCCTCCTGCATCAAGCCGGAGCCAATACCCCAACATCGTCGTCCACTGCAACCGCAACACCCTGCACGGCTAATAGTTGAAGCCGAGGTTGAGCTGCCTCCAGGTAGTCGACGTGCGCCGTACCCAAGCCAGTTCAACCATGCGTTGCCGCTCCAATGTCGCCACTGTCCACTGCACCGGAACTGTTCCTGGTACGCCGTCATTCGCCACCTCGGATCCACTTCCCCTCCGCCCACAGACGGCACCGCAACACAGTCAACAATTTGGCCATGGGTTCGTCCATGGCTCCACCCTCCTCCAAAACATCCGTTCCCCTGGTAAAAAGAAGAAAATCACCGCGACATTAGGAGGACACAACACTGGGAACCGGGAATGGTACTCCTCTTGTAACGCCCTCGATGCGGCTATATCTCCCACGTGTCGAGGCACGACTTAGAGGCATAACCGCATTGAAAGCAATGTCGCAAGTCAGGAAATCATCACACATCCCATGTACATAAATAATATAAAGGGGAGGTACATAGTTGGCTTACACTCGCCACGTCACATCAAAGTACATAAATAACATCCATCATACAAATCACTCATGGCCCGACTACGGTGCCAAATAGAAAAGACCCCCAACATGCGACAAGGCCCCGAATCGATAACCCCAACTAGGCACCACTACTGATCATCGGGAAAGGAGACATAATAACGCTGAGAGTCCTCGTCGAACTCCCACTTGAGCTCGTACTCGTCACCTGGAGCGGAATCACCTGGACCTGCATCTAGAGTTGTAGTATCTGTGAGCCACAGGGACTCAGCAATCTCACACCCACGCGATCAAGACTATTTAAGCTTATAGGACAGGATACGGAAAGTATATGTGGAGCTGCAGCAAGCGACTAGCGTATATGGAGGCTAACTTATTCGCACAGGAGAGCGAGAAGAGGAGGCAAAGCGCGAGCGAGAAACTAGAAGACTCCGCCGAGAAGAGGCCATCACGGCAACACACGCAGTTGATTCATTTTAATTAATAAAGGTTTAAGTTATCTACAACCGGACATTAACAAATTCCCATCTGCCCATAACCGCGGGCACGGCTTTCGAAAGTTCAATCCCTGCAGGGGAGTCCCAACTTAGCCCATGACAAGCTCTCATGGTCAACGAAGGATAAGACCTCCACCCGAGACACACCGATCAGACTCGGTAACCCGGTACAACAAGACAATTCGACAGGTTAAAACAAGACCAGCAACACCGCCCGAATGTGCCGACAAGTCCCGATAGGAGCTGCACATATCTCTTTCTCAGGGCACACTCAGATTGTCTAAACTTCCGGTAGGCCAGCCCAGAGTTGCCCCTGGTAGCCACCAGCGGCTGACGTTTTGGACCAACACTCAGAGGAGCACTGGCCCGGGGGGGTTAAAATAAGATGACCCTTGAGTCTGCAGAACCCAAGGGAAAGAAAAGGCTAGGTGGCAAATGGTAAAACCAAGGTTGGGCATTGCTGGAAAAGCTTTAATCAAGGCGAAATATCAAGGGGTTCCCATTATAACCCAACCGCGTAAGGAACGCAAAATCCGGGAACATAACACCGATATGACGGAAACTAGGGCGGCAAGAGTGGAACAAAACACTAGGCGAGAGGCCGGGCCTTCCACCCTTTACCAAGTATATAGATGCATTAAGATAACATAGCAATATAATGATATCCCAACAAGTAAAATAAATGATGTTCCAACAAGGAACGGCCTCCAAACTTCACCTGCAACTAGCAACGCTATAAGAGGGGCTGAGCAAAGCGGTAACATAGCCAATCAACGGTTTGCTAGGACAATGGTAGGTTAAAGGTTAAATCATGCAATTCGGAGGCTGACAAGCAACTGGTAGGCATCGTAGCAGTGGCAAAGCAAAAGAGCGAGCAAACTAGCATAGCAAAGATAGTAGTGATTTCGAGGGTATGGTCATCTTGCCTGCACCGTTGTCAGAGTTGACTGGATCCTCACAAGCAAACTCAACGGGCTCCTCGATAGCGAACTCGTCTCCCGGCTCTACCCAACAGGACAAACAAGCAACAAGGATACAATCAACCACGTGCAAGACCAAGCAATATGATGAAATGATGATATGCCATGCGGGATGCGATGCGGGATGCGATGCGGGATGCAAAATGCAAGATATGACAGGAAATGCATGAACCTGGCCCCAACTTGGAAAACCAAGTGTGCCACTGGATAGAGGGGATGAAATCGCTTGAAAACGATATAAAGATCATAGGAATCGGAGCTACGGTTTGGAAATGGCGAGCGTTTTAAGATATGACACCGGTCTGCGATTTACAGCAAGTAGGCATCTAAACGCAACGAAATGAACATGCTACAGCCACCAAACATGAAAACAAAATACATGGCAGTGATGTACACAAGATGGTTAACAAAACACTAGCACTGAGCCATAGGCAAATCATCCATTAAGAGGTTCAAGCAAGCATGGCAAAAATGAATATGCAAAACAGATTCCAGACTTAGTGAAATTAACACTATCCTGAAATTTCAGATCACGAAGCCCTCTTCGGAGCAGCAAAACAACATGATACAAAACCTGAACATGACAAGTAAGAACATGGAATGGAGATACTCAACAAGCTTAACAAAACACCCAAAGTGACCTGGGGCCAAAAGGGTTCACAAAATACTCTACCGAGCTCACGAACATAGCTCGAACACAATCAGTTTTCAGACTTAGTGAAAACTGAGACATGCTGAAATTATAACTCACGAAGGCATATAAACGAGCTCGATGCACTCACTACGGTGCAAGTCATGGCAAGGCAAGCATATATCCAGAAAGAAGGCACAATATTCTAGCTACACATGGCAAGAACAAAGGCATATCATGCATGGAACACTAACGGTAGCATCGGCAAAATCGCAAACAAGTTGACGATCTGCCCAGATTAACAACGAAGCAAAAGTTGAGCTCGATTGAGTCAACCTAGAGCACTCCAAATATGCGAACAAAGACATGGATGGATAGATCATAACATAAATATCAAAACTCCCTTACTGATCATCCTCAAAAGAGGCACGGATCACTAGGAAACAAGCTGGACATATAGCATCATGGACTAAAATATCCCAGACTTAGCGAAAATCACTAAGTCCCTGAAATCAGCAATGTCAGGTACCTCTCTTCGCAAGCTTGCACAAGACAACACACACATCCTAAAAATGCATGGGTGGAACCTCTGGAAAGAAGACATAATGCTTAACAATACATCCCAAAGGGGCACAGGCATATCATGCACGGATTAAACATGGCAAAAATGACAAAAGTGCATGATGAACTAACGGATCTGCAATTTAACTCACGAAGGCTCCTTCTAACAGCATTTTGGGCAACAAGATGACCTCAAATGCAAATTGTGCAATGGAATGAAATGATGTACATGTCGAGGCGAAGATTTTGATGTATCTTATGCCCAAAACGGAGCAACGGTTACGGAGATACGGGTCCTCGAACAGGTCAACTTGGATCAAGAGTTTCACGACTTAGGCAAAAAAAACGAGGTTAGGGTTTACTGTAGCACCCGCGGATCTGGATCGGGGCGCGCCTCCCGAGGCTGGATCCGGCGAGGTCGCTCGCCGGCGACGAGGCTGGAGGCGGCCGGAGCGAGGAGGAGGGCGCCGGGGGGGGCGGCGCCGGCGAGGAGGCAGCGGAGGGCGCGGCGAGGAGGCGGCGGCGGGCGCGGCGGCGGACCGCAGGCGCGGCGGCGGACGGCGGGGCCGCGGCTCGGGGCGCCGGCGACGATGGCGGGCGGCGGCGGCCCGCCGGAGGAGGAGAAGAAGGGCGGCGGCGGCGGAGCTCGGCCACGGGCGCCTCTGGCCCGGGCGGAGGAGGAGGGGGCCGGCGCTGGGCCTCGGGCCCGCGTCGGTGGCGGCGGCGAACCGGTCCCGCCCCGGGGACAGGTGGCGGCGGCCAGTCTGGCTGGCGGCGGCGGGGCGGACAATGTCCGGCGCGGGCGGACACGTCCGGCCCGGCGCGGGGGAAGATGGATCTGTTTTTTTTAGGGTTTTGGACGGGGGAAGAGGAGATCCGAATGGAGGGGTGTATATATAGGCATAAGTGGAGCTAGGAGAGTCCAAATGAGGTGCGGTTTTCGCCCACGCGATCGTGATCGAACGCTCTAGGAAATGGAGCTGAGTTTGGTGGGTTTTGGGCCAAATTTGGGGGGTGTTGGGCTGCAACACACACGAGGCCTTTTCGGTCCCTCGGTTAACCGTAGGAGTATCAAACGAAGTCCAAATGACCCGAAACTTGACAGGCGGTCTACCGGTAGTAAACCAAGGCCGCTTGGCAAGTCTCGGTCCAATCCGGAAATGTTTAATCCCCACACACGAAAGAACGCTAGAAATGGCCACCGGAGGAGAACGAAGCGCCGGAATGCAAAACGGATAACGGGGAAAATGCTCGAATGCATGAGATGAACATGTATGCAAATGCAATGCACGAGATGACATGATAAGAGATGCATGGAAAAGAAAAACACACACGGAGACAAAGACCCGAACCCGAGAAATAAATATAACTTAACACCGGAAAGGGCAAGAGTTGGATACAAATAGGGAAAGTTACATCCGGGGTGTTACACCTCTTCCCTTATTCGTGCAAATCTTACAAGCACGGGTAGACGGCCACGGCATCAGGAGGACACAGCATGGGCAGATGGTCCTCCTATTACATCGGGGAAGCAGCACCTCGGTGTTTATCTTAGGGGTATGCTGTTGGCCACCGATCTGGAGGTCGGCCAGGCTTAAAGGGATGGTCGGGGGGGCGCTGCCACGCACAACGGTGGTGTGAGGTCGAGGGGAGGGTGGGGCGGCGGAGGCAGGGGTCTGGGCCGGTGGTCACTGGCAGTTCGAGAAAGATCATCAATAGTGACTGGCGGGAGGTAGACGAAGGCCATCTTGTCGTTCCTTGTAGATCGGACGGTTCATAAAAAAATCGACTGACCTATTTATTTTCACTCGACTGTTATTTTGATAGGACCGCATGTGGTGGTGTGCTGGAGGAGTACCTGCATTTCCCATCCATCCATGTGCTCATATATTACAAAATCATATGGAGTAGAATTTTATTTTATTTGCCATGCAATGTTGTAGAGCTATCATATGTCTCGTTTAATTTATTTTTCAGCCACCTGCTATTTTCTACTTTTACAGTGCACTAGTTCTGCAGACACTTCACCCATACTCTCACTATTGTTTTGCTATGCATGACTATTTCAGACTCTGCCAAACCATTGACAGAAGCACGAAATAAAAGAGAGAAGTCGCTCCTATTTTCTTCATTGGTAGGCAAGATACGTTTCAGTGCTTTAAAGGTTGCGTGTTCAACAGATGGAGACGGTTAATGTAGCTCTGGAGTTGATGATCTCGCTCGCCATGAACCACCATCCCAAGTGCTTGCTTTAACTTCGCGGTGTCATATGTGGTTGCATGTTGCATATGGTGTCTAGATTGTATTCAAAAGGCCGAAGCTGGTCTTTATTAAGATAAGGAAATATATTTTTTACATGAACCACCATCACGGGAGCACCAGAAGACAAATAGCTAGTCAGGGCACTGGCCGAGCCAGTGACAAGCCAAGCACATGCAGGCATCACCTCGAAGCCAACTAAAAAGCCACGAAGGTGGCGAAGCAGCCTTCCTCCCACTAGGCTCTCAGGTGCTCAATGATCATGCTCACCACTCCAGCCAGATGTCTAGCTTGTATTGCTTCCAATTTGGCTAAATTACATCTGTTTAGCTTAGACATTGTACCTTTGAATATGACATGCCTTCCTATTTTTGGTACATACTAGTACATCTGTCTATTAACCATGTTCTTACATCAAACTAATGCTCTTGTGTATCCCTCATCAATCACTTATGATGCGATAGTCAAGCAAGTGGGTTACTGTGAGAAAATGTGCCCTTTTAAAGGATGCAGTGTCAGCCTACCCACATGATTCTCAAGAAACATCAAGGCTAGATGAAGATAGTGAACGTAGCTCTATAGTTGATGACCTCATTTCCCCTACACCAGCATCGCATGTGCTTGCTCTAACTTGGCAGCGTGATATGTGGTTGCATGTTGCATATAGTGTCTAGATTGTAATTCTTCCAATCCGGTTAAATTGCATGTGCTATTTTGCTTAGTTTATACATTATACCTATTAATGTGACAAGCCATCTTGTTTTTAGTACATAGTACATCTGTCTATTAAGCATGCCCTTACATAAAACTATTGTTTTTAAGGTTAGAAAAAGCGGTAGGCGTAAGCGAGCTGGTTGGCCTTCGCCTAGCACCTAGGCGTTGCTTATGTGCCTTAGGCATAGCCTAGGCGGCTATATAATTTTTACTATCAGGGTGTATATGTGTATTTTATTAATTTAGGGCACATAAGTGTGTTAACTACCAGCAACTACGATTGGAATATGGCCCTTTTGGCATATCAGTGCAATAATTCATGATTTCTCGCTTGGGTAGAGAATTTCTTACTTGCTCTTCCTAGACTTCTGCCTATGCCCTAGGCGAGGCGTTTGGTCATTTCCTAGTGCCTAGGCATGCCTAAGCGCCTCCTAGGCACTACCTTTTCCAACAGAGGTTTTTTTGTATCCCGCATCAATCAATATGACGAGACACCTTTAGTATATGCAGTGTGATATTGGTTGCATCTTTCATATGATTTATAGCATGCGCTGCTTCTAATTTGTTGAAACGCCATTTATGATGGGATGCTTTTAACTTGGCAGAGTCACATTGGTTGCATCTTTCATGTGGTGTCTAGCTTACTGTAACACCCCGAGAATCATGCTACAGTAATCCCCTGTTAATGGTGCCATGTCATCACTTTACTGTTGCTAATCTTCACTTGATCCAAATCACAGTTCAAATTCAAATCAAAATTTAAAGTCAAAAATTAAAATTCCCAAACAGGAAAACTAAAAAACTCATAAGGTTACAATTAATCCATAACTAATTATGGAGGTGGACCAACATTTTTAAAAAGTGTTTTAATGTCCTAAAATAATCAAAACAATGGTTAAAGAAATTATTTGAATGCTTTTTAAATTATAAAAATAATAAACTATTTTATTTTAGAGCCAAACTAATTGTGACAATGGCCTATTTTAATGTACTAATTTAGGTGTATGTGTTGTATTTGTGTAAAGCCAAAATGTGTTGAAAAGAAATAGGAAACATAAAGTAATAAAAGAAAAATAGCAAAGAAAATAAAATAAAGGAAAAGGCCAGGCTGCTCTGTGCACTGGGCCTAGCCGCGCAACAGTGCAGCCCAGCCCACATACCCCGGCCATCCCCCACCTCTATTGATCAAGGGCATGGTGGACGTGCGCGCATCGTCCGTGGCCGCGGATGGCCACGCGGCGGCCATCCGGCCACCCCCTTGCACCTTCTGGGTCGCCTCCGATCCCGTCGACCAACCCTAGTTCACACCCCTCTCCCTCCCACTCGTTCTCCTCGCTCGACGCAATCGCCCGAACGCTGCCGTCGCCGTGTTGCCACCGTCGGCGTGGCCACTGGCTGACCTACGCCACACCATCATGTTCCGGGGAACCACCGTCATCGCCTATATCCTCTACAACCACGGGTTGGACCCCGGAGCCCCAGCAGTGTTCGAATAGACCTCTACTTCCTCCTCGATCGTTGCAGATCGCCGCCGCCCGTTTGTCGCTGACGAGTCCTCCCTGTGCATGCTTTGCTCAACTACAGGCTCACGTGAGCCCTCTTGCTCTCCCCTCTCTCTTTGGTGGCGATCCCCTCCCCTACCTAACTCCTCCACAAGACCGAGCTCCGGCCGCCGCCATGGCCGCCACCATGGCCGGATAACTAGTGGCGACATAGTGCTCCCGGTGCTTCCTAGGTGCCGCCTAGGTGGTTGGATGGGTCGCGGGAGCCCCGCCTTGCCATCCCCATGGAGCACCTGAAGAGCCGCCGCCCGCTGTCGTCGTAGCTCACAGCTCCGACCACCCCTCCCTATGAGACAGCCACGAGTGGATGCCGCTTCGTCGGCTTGTCCGAACACGGCCGGCCCCGTGCCAAATGATGGCTCATCGCCGTTTTCCGGTGAGTCTCGGGGCACTCTGCCACGAAAAGGGGCTCGGCAGAATTCACTACGGTGCCGTTCCGATGTGGCCTGATACGTCTCCAACGTATCTACTTTTCCAAACACTTTTGCCCTTGTTTTGAACTCTAACTTGCATGATTTTAATGGAACTAACCCAGACTAACGCTGTTTTCAGCAGAATTGCCATGGTGTTATTTTTATGCAGAAATAGAAGTTCTCGGAATGACCTGAAAATCAACGGAGAATATTTTTGGAATATATAAAAAATTACTGGCGAAAGAATCAAGGCCAGGGGGCCCACACCCTTTCCACGAGGGTGGGGGCGCTCCTACCCCCCTGGGCGCGCCCGCTGCCTCATGGGCCCCCTGGTGCTCCACCGACCTCAACTCCAACTCTATATATTCGTGTTCGGGGAGAAAAAAATAGAGAGAAGGATTCGTCACATTTATGATATGGAGCCGCCGCCAAGCCCTAATCTCTCTCTGGAGGGCTGATCTAGGGTCCGTTCGGGGCTTCGGAGAGGGGAATTCGTCGCCATCGTCATCATCAACCTTCCTCTATCACCAATTTCATGATGCTCACCACCGTGCGTGAGTATTACCGTCATAGGCTTGCTAGACGGTGATGGGTTGGATGAGATTTATCATTTAATCGAGTTAGTTTTGTTAGGGTTTGATCCCTAGTGTCCACTATGTTCTGAGATTGATGTTGCTATGACTTTGCTATGCTTAATGCTTGTCATTAGGGCCCGAGTGCCATGATATCAGATCTGAACCTATTATCTTTTCATGAATATATGTGAGTTCTTGATCCTATCTTGCAATTCTATAGTCACCTATTATGTGTTATGATTCGTTAATCCCGAAGTGACAATAATCGGGATACTTACAGGTGATGACCGTAATTTGAGGAGTTCATGTATTCACTATGTGTTAATGCTTTAGTCTGGTACTCTATTAAAAGGAGGCCTTAATATCCCTTAGTTTCCAATAGGACCCCGCTGCCACGGGAGGGTAGGACAAAATATGTCATGCAAGTTCTTTTCCATAAGCACGTATGATTATATTCGGAATGCATGCCTACATTACATTGATGAAATGGAGCTAGTTCTGTGTCACCCTATGTTATAACTATTGCATGAGGAATCGCATTCGACATAATTATCCATCACTGATCCATTGCCTACGAGATTTTCATATATTGATCTTCTCTTATTTAATTTTTCTTTGCCACTGTTACAATCACTACAAAACCAAAACTGTTACTTTTGCCACCGTTACCGCTGCTATCATATTACTTTACTACTAAATACTTTGCTACAGATATTATGTTTTCCAGGTGTGGTTGAATTGACAACTCAGCTGCTAATACTTGAGAATATTCTTTGGCTCCCCTTGTGTCGAATCAATAAATTTGGGTTGAATACTCTACCCTCGAAAGCGGTTGCAATCCCCTATACTTGTGGGTTATCAAGACTATTTTCTGGCGCCGTTGCCGGGGAGCATGGCTCTATTCTTTGAGTCACTTGGGATTTATATCTACTGATCACTATGAAGAACTTGAAAGATAAAGGAACCAACATTTTTGCCTCAACTATGAGGGGAGGTAAGACACCGCCATCTAGCTCTGAAGTTGATTCACCTTTTGTTTTGAGTAAACTTGCGACACCTACTCCTGCTATTCATTCTGATATGTCGCATGTTATTGATGTTGCCACTTCTGCTATGCATGATACTTATGATGAAACTACTTCTATGCTTGATACTACTATGCCATTAGGTGAATTTCTTGATGAACAACTTGCTAGGGTTAGAGAGAATGAAATTATTGAAACTAATAATATTGATGAAAGTGATGATGAAGATTCTCCCCCTAGATATGAATTGCCTGTTGTGACTGAGGGTTATGTATGGATGAAGAAACTGCTAGAGACTTCTTAGCTTGCAATGATAGATATGATCTTAAGAAATTATTAGTTAAGCTTAAAGAAAAGTCTTTGCATGCTAGAATGAAATATGACCCTGCTTTTGCTACTTCACCTATCTTTATTTCTAATAAGGATTATTATTTCTCTGTCGATCCTGAGTTAATTACTTTGGCTGAATCTGATCATTTCTATGGATATGAATCTGAAACTATTGTGGCACATCTTACTAAATTAAATGATATAGCGACCATGTTCACTAATGATGAGAAAACTCGCTAATACTTTATCCTTAAGTTGTTCCCTTTCTCATTAAAGGGCGATGCTAAAACATGGTTTAATTCTCTTGATCCTGGTTGTGTGTGTAGTCCCCAGGATATGATTTATTACTTCTCTGCTAAATATTTCCCTTCTCATAAGAAACAAGCTGCCTTAAGGGAAATATATAACTTTGTGCAAATTTAAGAAGAGAGTCTCCCACAAGCTTGGGGGAGGCTTCTCCAATTACTTAATGCTTTGCATGATCATCCTCTCAAGAAAAATGAAATACTTGATATCTTTTATAATGGACTAACCGATGCTTCTAGAGACCACCTGGATAGTTGTGTTGGTTGTGTTTTCAGGGAAAGAACTGTTGATCAAGCTGAATGGCCATTGAATAATATGTTGAGTAATGAAAATGATTAGACACTTCCTGAACCAACTCCTAGGACAACTCTGAAGAAAAGGGGTATTCTATTTCTCAGTCCTGAAGATATGCAAGAGGCAAAGAAATCTATGATAGAAAAAGGTATTAAAGCTGAAGATGTTAAGAATTTACCACAGGTCTTGATAACCCGACACAGGTAGTAAAGGTAAATTCTCTCTATAGATTTGATGAAGGTGATATTTCTCATAATAAGTGTGCTAGCCAATGCTTAGATGAGTTTGATAATTTTATTGTTAAACAAGAAAACTTCAATGATTACGTTGGTAGACAATTGAAACATAATGCTGATATGCTTGAACACTTGAGTGATTAGATGTCTAGAGTTAAAGGTGAACTTAAACTCATTAGTAAACATGCTTCTATGGTTACCACTCAAGTAGAATAAGTCCTTAAAGCTCAAAATGATTTGCTCAATGAATTAAATAATAAGAAAAATGATAATGTTGTTAGAGTTATGACTGGAGGGGGTAAAATGACTCAGGAACCTTTGTATCCTAAGGGCCACCCTAAGAGAATTGAGCAAGATTCTCAGAGAATTAATGTTGATGCACTTAGTTCTTCTAAGATGAAGAAAAGGAAAAATGATAGGACTTTGCATGCTTCTAGTGAACCTGTTGTTGACACACCTGAGAATCCCAATGATATTTCTATTTATGATGCTGAAACACAATCTAGTAATGAACATGAACATAGTGATAATGTTAATGATGGTGTTCATGTTGATGCTCAACCTAGCAATGGCAATGATGTAGAGATTGAACCTGCTGTTGATCTTGATAACCCACAATCAAAGAATCAACATTATTATAAGAGATACTTTTTGCTAGGAAGCACGGTAAAGAGAACCATGGGTTCAGAAACCCATGCCCTTTCCTCCTAAACCATCTAAGAAAAAGGATGATGAGGATTTTGAGCGCTTTGCTGAAATGATTAGACCTATCTTTTTGCGTATGCCTTTAACTGATATGCTTAAAATGAATCCTTATGCTAAGTACATGAAGGATATTGTTACAAATAAAAGAAAGATACCAAAAGCTGAAATTTCCACCATGCTTGCTAATTACACTTTTAAATGTGGAATACCTAAGAAACTAGGAGATCCAGGAGTACCAACTATACCATGCTCCATCAAAAGAAACTATGTTAAAACTGCTTTATATGATCTTGGAGCCGGTGTTAGTGTTATGACTCTCTCTTTATATCGTAGACTCGATTTGAATTAGTTGACACCTACTGAAATATCTTTTCAAATGGCTGATAAATCAACTGCTATACATGTCGGTATTTGTGAGGATGTGCCTTTTGTGGTTGCAAACGTTACTATTTTAAGGGACTTTGTTATTCTTGATATTCCCGAGGACGATAGTATGTCGATTATCCTTGGTAGACCCTTTTTGAATACTGCATGGGTTGTTATTCATTGCAACAAAGGCAATGTCACTTTTCATGTTAATGGTAAAGAGCATACAGTACACTTTCCGAGGAAACAACCTCAAGTTCACAGTATCAATTCTATTGGAAAAATTCCAACAATTACTATTGGAGGTTTTGAATTTCCTCTTCCTACTGTCAAGAAGAAATATGATATTATTATTTTTGGGGATGTGCATATCCCCGTTGAGGTAACCTAGTGTTATTAAAAATTTCTCTCGTTTCATGCGATTCGGAATGAGTTTGTTAACAAGACTTGATCAACCTTGTTAGTGCATTCCTTTTGATGAGCATGAGATGGATGAAGCTAGAAAGCACAACTCTCTGTACCCTCTTTTTACTTTTTGTTATTTAGATTAAATAATGGAAATTTAGTATTTTCTGTCTGTTTTCTGAATTATCCATGCAATTAAAAAAATACCCTGAAAATAAAAGTTCTCCAAATGTCCTGAAAATGAAATATGATTTTTTCTAGAATATTTAAAAATTATTGGCACTGATAACACACCAGGGGGCCTCACCATGTGCCCACGAGGGTGGAGGGCGCTCCCACCCTCCTGGGCGCGCCCCCCTGCCTCATGGACCCCATGTGGGCCCCCTCCACTTATTCTTGCACCCACACACTTCGTCTTCCTCCAGAAAAAATCATCCACCATCTCAAACCCGAGTTCTAGCTCATCTTGCTGCCATTTTTGATCTCCTTGCTCAAAGCTTCGTTCACAAAACTACAATGGGGATTGTTCTTCGGTATGTGACTCCTCCAATGGTCCAATTAGTTTTTGTTCTAGTGCTTTATTTATTGCAAATTTTTGCTGCTTAGGTGACCCTATTCTTGAGCTTGCATGTCAAATTTATGTGGTCAAAAGTAGTTTTAATGCATGATATGGCCTCTAGGCACTTCTAGGAGTAGTTGCTATCAATTTTGTTGAGTTTGGTTCACTTTTATTCCGAGTTACTAAAAATTTCAGAAATTTTCCAAAAAAGATGAAGAGATTTTTGAGGGGCTCTTCGAGCCGAAGCTCGAAGGATAAGCAAAGTCAAGAGAATAAGAAGCCAAAATATAATCTCCTTCGCATTGCGGAGGTTCGGCTGTGTGAATGACCTTGTGATGAGTTCTTGAGAGAAGCTTGGGCTTATGAAGATTTTTATTATTTGGCTGAGAATGCCAGGCCTCACCGACTTCCTCCACGACTTAGGCGAACAGTATCTCCTACTCGCTAATATTTTTTTGCAAAACTTTCATTTCCATGCTAGGAGGTCGCCACCTTATGTGAATTTTTATTTATATGATGAGTATAAGGAGATGTCACTTTATGATTTTTGCCGGGTTTGTAGGATACCCTTTGTGGGCAGCATAGAGGAACCACATCGTAATGATGTGGAAGGATTCATTCATATGATTATTGTAGGGGAAATGAGGAAGGTTTCCGATGCAAGAATTACTAGCATACATTTTCCTGTTCTACGTTACTTTGTAATATTTGCTAGTAGATGCTTAATTAGTCGCGGGAACTATGGAAATCTTAGTGCCCCTGATATTGTTATTTTGCGCCAAGCTTTCACTACAAAAAATACACTTCCATGATGATACGTGTTTGTCATAGTAGGTCACGTTTTCTGTCATGCATGTACATCCATGACAATTTTATGACAGAATCAAGATAGTCATACATGTGTTGTCGTAGAAGTGTTCCATGACATTACCAAAATTATCATCACGGAAGTGTCCACTTCCATGCCGACAGATCACGCGTTATAGAAGTGCTTTCGTCAAGGGTGACCGACACATGGCATCAACCGTAACAGAACACCGGTAAGCTATCGGGTCCAGTTTTGGATCCGATAACCTGTTAACAGCCCCGACTAATGGGGATTTTCCACGTGTAAAATCATCATTGGCTGGAGGGAACACGTGTTGGCTCGCCGTTGGGACAGATGTCATCCACTCATTTGACCAAAAGCGCCTATGATACGTCGACACGTGGCACGACCCAACAGAGGACCACTCCTGTGAAAAGGCCAGCCCGTTTGACTTGATCAAAAGGTGGCGGGCCGGCCCACGGCAAGCCTGTTAACGGCATGTTTGCATATAGCCCATTTACAGCCCTCTAACCCAGGGCCCGTTTACGGCCTATCCAAATTAGGCCCAGTAGCGTCATCTGGACCGTCCAATATAATTCCAGTCCGTTTTAACTTTCGGCCCATGTATGGCCCATGACGTCTTTCGGCCCATATGAGGCCCTTAGTTACCCTTGGCCCATTAACGGCCCATGGTAAAACTGGCCCGTAATGAACAGTGTATCACTTTATACCCATTAACAGCCCATTATTCAATTGGGCCATTTCTAGCCCATGTTACCTTCCGGCTTTCTCAAGGCCCATTTATTCTTGGGCTCATTTCTGGCATTCGTTTACTTTCCGCCCTTTATTGTTATTTTCTGCTTGTGGGCCAAATTCAGCCCGTTTTTACAGTCGGCCCGTTTGTGGCCCGTTAATACGTTGGGCCATTTTCATAGCGTCATCAAATACGGCCGATTAACAACGGCCCGTTATGGTCGGCCCATGAACGGGCGATTTCAACTCTAGCCCATTTACGGCCATAATGTGGTCTGTTATTGGCCCATGTTTGGCCAACCAATCATATGGCCTGTAGAAGTCCCATTGATGATACAGCCCGTAGAAGGCCCATTGTGTCAACGACCTGTATAAGGCCAATGGTTTCTACGCCTTGTAGAAGGCCCATTGTTTCTATGGCCCTTAGAAGTCCCATTGTTTCTACGACCCTTAGGACGCCCATGTTAACTACAGTAAATATGTAGCGCATGGTTAATGTGGCCTAGTTTTAAAAAATAGGTTATTACGGCCACTAGCAAACCGCGGAAAAAATTGCACTGACTAAAACAAATAAACAAGACAATAAGGAAATAAATAGGCAAGCAACTTATGCTAGGCTATCACGGCTATTACACATATTACATCCACTGGGCATCAGAGTTCTCCACCAGTGCAAATATAGGGAACAAAGCAGCATATAAACGCCGCAACAAAACAAGTCCAGAAATGAAACCACTTCAGAAGAGCTCAAGAAACAATATCCTGGGTACCCATAATGCTGGCAAGATGCTTAGCAATCTTATTAACTTTCTCTTTGAAAGTGCGTTATATCGACTAGAGGGGGGGTGAATAGGCGATTTTTATGAAAGTGTTCAAAACGCGAGAGTTATGAAGACAAACAGCGAAGATTATGCCTATTACTATGCAGCGGAAGTTAGATTACACTAGGCCAGCCATGGTCATGTATTCAATAGAGTGAAAGCACAATGACAAACAACTGCAGTGTAATAAGGATCTCGTAGGAAGAAGTTATGAAGCCAAACAGATCATACATTCACGTTGTGAAGACAAAAGATAAAGCAAGCATGCAATGGCTTCACAATGTGTAACAGTAAGAAAAGGAAGTGAAGATGAAACCAGTGACTCGTTGAAGACAATGATATGTTGGACCAGTTCCAGTTGCTGTGACAACTGTACGTCTGGTTGGAGCGGCTAGGTATCTAAACCTTAGGACACACAGTCCCGGACACCCAGTCCTGAACACACAGTTCAGGACACCAAGTCCTCACTGTCTTCTCCTTGAGCTAAGGTCAGTTAGTCCTCGCCCAATCACTCTGGTAAGTCTTCAAGGTAGACTCCCAAACCTTCACAAACTTCGTTCACTGGCAATCCACAATGTCTCTTGGATGCTCTGAACGCGACGCCTAACCGTCTGGAGGATTCACAGTCCTCAAGTGTAATAAGTCTTCAGATCACACAGACAAGAAGACCTAAGTGATGCCCAATTTGCTCTGGCTCTGGGTGGTTAGGGATTTTCTCCTCACTAGGAATTTTCTCTCAAAGGCTTCGAGGTGGGTTGCTCTTAAACGAAAAAAGCCGTGCACTGAAATCTGAGCAGCCAACCGTTTATGGTTGTGGGGGTGGGCTATTTATAGCCACTTGGCAACCCGACCTGATTTGTCTGAAATGACCCTGGGTCACTAAGGAACTGGCACGTGTATCAACGGTCAGATTTTAAACTCTCATGGAAACTTTACTTGGGCTACAAGCAAAGCTGACTTGTCCGGCCCTGGACAAGATTCGCTCTCATTGTCTTCACTCGAAGACATAGGTTTTTAGTTTGGGCATCACTTCAGTCATTCTAACTGGTTCTCCTGGACCCCACTTAACAGTACGGTGGTTCCTATGACTCAACACAAAATAAAAGGAACTACGAAAGATCTAAGTCTTCGAGCTCCATATGCTTCATAACGTGTCTTCTTTTGTCATAGTCTTCAAAGTGAATATCTTCATGTACCACCTTTGTCTTCAATGTCTTCATACATTTTTAGGGGTCATCTCTGGTAGTAAAACCAAATCAATGAGGGACTTCTACCTGTATTATCCTGCAATTCTCACAAAAACATTAGTCCCTCAACTAGGTTTGTCGTTAATACTCCAAAACCAACTAGGGGTGGCACTAGATGCACTTACAATCTCCCCCTTTTTGGTGATTGATGACAAACTAGTTGAAGTTTTCAACGGGGAATATAGTCTGTGAAATTGTAAACGAATTGTCTTCATAAGTTGCAAGGGCTCCCCCTAAAGATGTGCATATAAGTTAATTTGCTTTTGGAATGCAAATGCACATGGCAGGTTGTACTTGTGGAGATCCACTTCAGCTTATGATGACAATCCACTATGCATGTGAAAGTATATGAAGATAATGACATGCATAATGGAAAATGGACGTCTGCAGAAGGAGATAAGTGCGGAATTTATCGTCGCACATGCGGAATTTATCTTCGCAAACAGAGTGGCAAACAAGTAGCAGACGACCATCGAGTTTTAGTGTTTACAACTCAAAGAACCAAATGAAGCAAAAACAAGAGTTGTAAACACGAAGCAAAATATAACAACACATAAGGCACCCGCCCATATTGACTTTCTTGAAATATGCTTCTCCCCCTTTTGTCAGTAATGACCAAAAAGGTTTGAAGACATAGATTTTTCTACACGTTCCCAGGCGCAGCAGGGTCGGTGGAGTTGTTTGGCGGTGCAGAGCTTGGAGGTGCTGAAGCAGGTGGCGGTGATGTAGCATTGTCGTCTTCATCAATGATTCTGGCAGTGACTGTGGCAGCAGATGAAGAAAACTCAGAGTCTTCAAGTGATGGTGTGTTGCGCATCACAGCCCTTCTAGGAGGTGTGGTGTCAAACTTGAAGCGCTCTGTGAAGCCATCCTCTTCAAGTTCAGCTTCAGTGCATATCATTGAGAGCCCTTTCCATGTACGACGGCACGTCTCATGAGTGACAAAAGCATTCTTGGTGGCAAGATTTCGAAGACGATTAACATCCACCAAGAGGCTTTTCATCTGACGCTTTAGCCAGTCGTGATGCCTATCTTGTTTTTGATGAAGGGCCACAAGAAGCTCTCGGTCAATGAGAACACGAGTGCGCTTCTTGGGTCTTGAAGCAGGTGCACTATCAGTGGCTTCAGTTGAAGCAGGGTGTGGCGCACGTGTAGTGCCAGCCAAAGGATACACCTTGGAGATGGCTTCAACACCTTCATCGTTCTGAGTGAAGCTCTAGTGTGCTGCATTCTGAAGACTCAACGGTTGCTTGGCAGGCTCAGGATATATAGCTTCAGAGGAGGTGTCCACATCTGGCAAGAAGATCCGATGGTTTCGAGCTGAGGGCTGATACGAGATCGCAGAGTGCAGTTTGATCAGCCTCATCACCCAAGGAGCATAGAACTTCAAACCAAATAAATCTGAGCCTGACGCTGCAAGTTGGCGTATGAAGAAATCCTATGCGTTGAACCATTTGCCATGAAGGATACAGAATATCATAGTCTTCATTGCACCTTCGATCTTGGCATTTGGAGAGTGCCCTTTAATAGGCCAGAGAGTCCGCCGGATGATGTGATATATGGTCCTGGGCAGGAACTCAAAGTCTTCAACGAAGAACTCTGTTGAATAAGGAGCATCGTGGGGCAATGGCTTCATCATTGAGAGCATCTGACTCATATTTGGTTCAGGCCTCTGGAATATGCTCTCAATAGCTTTAGCATGTAGTTGACAGCCTTCCTCGTAGAATTCTCCAGGAGTGGGCAAGCCGGTGAGCTCAATGATATCAAATGCATTGGCTTCATGATGGACATTGCCGGTCATCCACTCCAGGACCCAAGTCTTCGGATCTCTGTTGTATCCTTTAATGTGGAGGGTGGCATAAAACTGAAGCAGAAGCTCTTCATTCCAGTGCTCTTCATCAGTCACAAACGGCAGCAGACCCACTTGCTTGAAGAAATCCAAGGCTTGCTCAAGACATGGCAGACCAGCAATGGCTTCAACCTCAAGGCGCTTGTGCGGGAAGATGCGACCTTGGTTGTATAGGATGCTTGAGTAGTAGCTGCGCTGAGGATAGCTCCAGAACCTATCTGATACAATCCTTTCCCTTGAATAGGGGTTCTTGGAGCTATTGAAAAATGTATTGTCTGCCTTGAAGCTATTTATGTTGAAGGAGCCAGGTGCTGATGCAGGACCTGGGAACCTTGGAAGCCTTGGGACTGGCTTCTGGACCAACAGGAACTGGCTTCAGGAGAGTTTATGTGATGTTGTAGGAATTCTGCAAATGAATGCAGACTATGAGAACCGAAGGACTCTCCCACGGACATGTACCTGTGACAGCATTAAGGTGCGATGGAAGGGGAAGAGGTCATATGCATTCTCAGAAGGTTTTGAAGATTAATCAGTTTAGAAGACATTGACCTCATCGTGCGAAGACATTCACTCATAGATAAGAAGTTGGTTCCAGATTTGTACGAACCCACAAATCAGTACAAATGAGGAATCTAACTACTTCATGAAGCACAAGTGAATATACTAGGCAGGTTATGAGATGCAGATTGAGATATCTAGCTTGTGTGAAGATAAACTTCTTATGGTAGAAAGTGACAGAACCATGAGATCTAAAGGGGCTGTAAAAAGAAGTTTTATTTACCACACTTGGAACTGCTAGACGGAAATGGGAGATGATGCCGAGAAGTTCAGTCCTCCGTGCCCTAACTTGGCGACGGAAGACACCTACGGCGACGGCGGAGAGGACGATGTCCGCAGCCGGCGTGAGGACGGCGTCGGAGAAGTTGCAGCAGCGAAGCGCTTCGTCGCCGGCGTCGTCGAGTGCTAGCGGTGGCGCTAGGGTTCGTGCGAGGGTGGAAGAAGGAGATAATGACCGCGGTAAGTGTGAACTTATAGGCGCAGGGGCGGCACTGCGCTATTACTCAGGTGCACCTGGCGATTCGCATTTGAGTAGTACGTGGCCATCATGCGGTATTTTGGGGGCAGTTCCACATCCCACGCACGCCTGGATTGTCGGGCGGTCGTTCCTGCTTCTCCGGATTTTATGTGGAGGAAAGAGCATTGAAAACGGACTTTATGGTTGTCTCTATATCTTCTGCTGACAAGGACGCAGTGAAGACATTCGACAGTTTCAATAGAATGCATATGACTTAGAGAGATAGAGTTTGAGATAGAAAGCATAGAGAGATTAGGGTCCGATCACATTCACTTAGTTCAAAAGATTCAACCAAGAAGACATAGCTATAAGTGAATGCTGTAGAGGACAGAGCACTAGTATGTATATATCTATGTAATCAACGTAGTGAAGATAATCATGAAGACATGTTAAGTCGAAGCCAAACCAAATGTGAAGATATTGCAAGGTAACGCCATGAGTGAAACACTTCAAAATAGAACGTTTGGTGGTGGCGTTACCCACCGTATAGGAAGTATTAGACCCAGACACGGTGCACAATTATCGTGGCGCTCCGAAGTCAAATTCCACATTAATGTATTCACACTTAGAATGTATGTCTTCATTGATTGAAGATATACCATACTTTGTGCGTTGCACATCTAAGTCATCATATGCATAAGTGTTAGGATGTGTGCCTGATCATAGGACATTTGAGGATTCCAGGATATTTAGCTCACACCGTAACTTGCAAAATCTCTTCTCATCCAAGGGCTTGGTGAAGATATCTGCCAATTGTTCTTCAGTGTTGACGTGTATGATATCAATGTCTTCCTTCACAACATGATCTCTGAGAAAGTGATGACAAATTTCAATGTGCTTTGTCTTCGAGTGCTGAACTGGGTTGTTGGCAATCTTGATAGCGCTTTCGTTGTCGCAGTAAAGTGGCACTTGCTTCAGATGAATGCCATAATCCTTGAGTGTTTGCTTCATCTGTAGAAGCTGAGCGCAGCAAGATCCAGCAGTAATGTATTCAGATTCAGCAGTGGAGAGAGATACACAGTTCTGCTTCTTTGAAGACCAACATACAAGTGATCGTCCCAGAAAGTGACATGTGACTGATGTGGACTTGCGATCAACTATGCCACCAGCATAATCAGCATCCAAAAATCCAACCAAATCAAACTCTGAGCCCTTTGGATACCATAATCCTAGAGTTGGGGTGTGAGCCAAATATCGAAGAATTCGCTTCACAGCTAAGTGATGCGACTCCTTTGGTGCCACTTGAAATCGAGCACACATGCAAACACTAAGCATAATATCTGGCCTAGATGCACATAAATAAAGCAAAGAACCAATCATGGAGCGGTATACCTTTTGATCGAACTCTTTACCATTGTCGTCAGGACCCAGATGATGTTTGGCTGGCATTGGTGTTGTGAAGCCTTTGCAGTCTTGCATACCGAACTTCCTCAGGCAATCTTTGAGATACTTCTCTTGAGATATGAAGATGCCATTGCGTTGTTGTCGTATTTGAAGACCAAGGAAGAACTTCAGCTCCCCCATCATGGACATCTGATATTGCTCTTGCATCATATATCCAAACTGTTCACTGTACTTCTGATTGGTGCAGCCGAAGATAATGTCATCCACATATATTTGGCACACAAACAGTTCACCATCATATGTCTTCTTGAAAAGAGTGGGTTCCAAGGAACTAGGTATGAAGCCTTTGCTCTTCAGGAAGTATTTAAGTGTGTCATACCAGGCCCTGGGAGCTTGTTTGAGGCCGTAAAGTGCCTTGTTGAGCTTGTATACCATGTCAGGATGTTTTGGATTTTCAAAGCCAGGCGGTTGTGCAACATACACTTCTTCTTCAATCTTGCCATTGAGAAAGGCACTTTTCACATCCATTTGATATAGAAGTATGTTATGATGATTTGCATAGGCCAGCAGAATGCGTATGGCTTCAAGCCTAGCCATAGGAGCAAATGTTTCATCGAAGTCAATGCCCTCCACTTGAGTATATCCTTGAACAACGAGACGAGCTTTGTTTCTGACAACTTGACCATGCTCATCTTGTTTATTGCGGTATATCCATTTGGTGCCTATTATGTTGTGCTTCCCTGGATCAGGACGCTTAACCAGTTCCCATACATTATTCAGCTCAAACTGTTCAAGCTCTTCTTGCATAGCTTGAATCCATTCAGGTTCCATGAAGGCTTCTTCAACTTTCTTGGGTTCTGATATTGAGACGAATGCGAAGTGCCCACAGAAATTTGCTAGCTGAGTTGCCCTTGAATGAGTGAGTGGACCAGGTGCATTGATGCTGTCAATTATTCTGTCAATCTGCACTTCATTGGCAACACGAGGATGTATAGGGCGAAGACTTTGCTCTTGCTGATCTGTGTTGTTGTTGGGAGGAATGTCTTCAGGCTGAGCATTGTCTTCATGTTGATCAGGTGCTGAGATGATAAGTTCTTCTTCAGGATGAGCTTCAGAAGGTATAATCTCTCTAGTTCCCATAAGCTTGATTGATTCACTAGCTGGAACTTCATCTAGCACATTTGGCAGTTGCTCTCTTTTTGAACCATTTGTCTCATCGAACCGCACATCCACTGTTTCAACAACTTAGTAATGAAAGAGGTTGAAGACTCTGTAGGAGTGCGAATCCTTTCCATATCCAAGCATAAAGCCCTCATGTGCTTTTGGTGCAAACTTTGAGGTGTGGTGTGGGTCCTTGATCCAGCATCTTGCGCCAAATACTCTGAAGTAACTTACATTTGGCTTCTTGCCAGTTAGGAGTTCATAAGATGTCTTGTTCAGAAGCTTGTGAAGATAAACACGATTTATTATATGGCATGCAGTGTCAATGGCTTCAGTCCAGAATTTTCTTGGAGTCTTGTATTCATCTAGCATTGTTCTGGCCATCCCAATGCGTGTTCTGTTCTTGCGTTCGACGACACCATTCTGCTGTGGCGTGTACGGAGCTGAGAATTCATGTGTGATGCCCAAGGTATCAAGATATGTATCAAGGCCAGTGTTCTTGAATTCAGTGCCATTGTCACTTCTGATGTGCTTTATCTTGGCGCCAAAATTGTTCATAGCACGATTGGCGAAGCGTCTGAAGACATCCTGCACTTCAGTCTTGTAAAGGATTATGTGCACCCAAGTATATCTAGAATAATCATCAACAATGACGAAGCCATAGAGGCAAGCAGTAGTAGTAAAAGTTGAGTAGTGAGTGGGACCGAAAAGATCCATGTGGAGCAGTTCGAAGGGTTGTGTAGTAGTCATGATTGTCTTCGAAGGATGTTTTGCCCTTGTCATTTTCCCTGCTTCACAGGCACCGCATAAGTGATATTTCTTGAACTTAACGCCCTCGATGCCTATGACATGCTTCTTCTTCGCAAGGGTGTGGAGGTTCCTCATGCCAGCATGCCCAAGCCTCCGATGCCAAAGCCAGCATTCCGAAGCTTTTGCAAGAAGACATACTGCCAGTTGTGGCCCTGCTGAGAAATCTACCACGTACAAATCATCTTTCCGATACCCTTCAAACACTAGAGACTTGTCAGATTCCATTAGTACCAGGCAACGATATTTTCCAAACATTACGATCATGTTCAAATCACAAAGCATTGAGACAGACATTAAGTTGAAGCCAAGGGATTCAACAAGCATGACTTTATCCATGTGTTGATCCTTTGTGATTGCAACTCTACCTAGACCCAATACCTTACTTTTACCAGTGTCAGCAAATGTGATGTGACTTTTGTCGGATGGACGTAAGGTTGAGTCCATAAGAAGGCTTCTTTTGCCAGTCATGTGATTTGTACACCCACTGTCAATAATCCATTCTGAAGACTTTGAAGTCGCTGGTGTCGTACCCTACAGTGCAGTTAGGGGGATAGGCTTCACGAAGAGAATTGTGAAGCAAAAACATTTGACGAACCAGTGGGTTATGAAAACTTAGATCCAGATTAGGACTGATAGAGAAAGTAGCATGCGATTCAGGAACGAAGTACATAATGATGCCATTTGGGCATTTTATCTTGCGCCCCACAAGATTTTTAAGGTCCCCAGCAATAGCATCAGAAGATTTTGTTTTTGTGCTGGAGACCTTTCCCTGCAAAAGAGAGTTAAGCTTTCTTAACCACCCACATCTTCAAGGGTGGCTTAGAAGATATAAGTCTAAGTGCATCATATGAGAATTTTGGCTTTGAAGCCTTAGCAAACAGTCTAGCAGGTGGACAATAATACTCATAGGAATGAGCAGAATAATTTTTGGTCATATGAACATGACGGTTCGAAGAACCGTTCTCATATTCGTATGCCTGAGTATGGTTTCCCTGCAAAACATTTGCGTTAGTGTGACTCAGGTGAGTCCTCTGTTTGTATGAAGCCTTTGGACCGTATGAGGCCTTTGGTCTGAGGTTTGTCTTCTTCAAGTGAGGTGTCATGAAGACATCCACAGGAAGATTTTCCAGACAAATTTTCGGAACCCAGATCTTCTTCATAGGCGGTCCATTCCTGCAGTTAGTACCAATGTACCTGGCAAACACTTCACCATTCTGATTCTTAAACAGTTTATAGTTTGCATCAAGGATTCATCAATGATAATGGGGTTAGCACAAGTGAAGCCAGATAAATTGGATGGATCTGCTGAAAGTTCCTTTGCAGCAACCCATGTGGTTTTGGGGTACTGCTTAGGTTTCCAGTAAGAGCCATCTGCGTTTATTTTCCTCACGAACCCAACACCCTCTTTCTTGGGGTTTCGGTTCAGAATCTGCTTCTTGAGGACATCACATAATGTCTGATGTCCTTTAAGACTTTTGTACATCCCTGTCTCAAGCAATGTCTTCAACCTAGCATTCTCATCAGCAATAGCAGTGGTATCCTCAGCAGAGGGGTTAGTTACCACATAAGCAGTTGAAGATATTGCAACAGCAGTAGCAGTGGAACATTCAGCAACAGAAGTAGCATTATCACGCTCAATGCATTTAAGACATGGTGGTTCAAATCCTTCCTGAGCGGGACTGATCTGTTCGGCGCGAAGTGACTCGTTTTCCTTTTGAAGATCTTCATGAGCCGCTCTCAATTTCTCAAGTTCTTGCTTCCTTTGAAGATAATCATAGGAAAGCTTTTCATGAGTCGTTGAGAGAGTATCAAGACGATCTTCAAGTTCCTGATACTTAACGTGAAGATTTTTTATGTCTTCAATTAAGGATTCAGATCGAGTCATTTCAGCACCCAACAGATCATCGCTTCTGTCTAATAGTTTTTGAATATGTTCCATAGCTTTCTGTTGTTCAGTTGCAATTTTAGCAAGTGTTTTGTAGCTGGGTTTTGAATCACAGTCAGAGTCATCATCACTAGATGTTTGATAGCGAGTAGTGCGTGAGTTTACCTTGGCACCGCGTGCCATGAAGCAGTAGGTAGGAGTGGAGTCGTTCTTGTCATTTGCATCGGCGTCGGTGATGCAGTCATTGTCTTCAGTGTTGAAGATGGACTTGGCGACGTATGTTGTAGCCAGACTCGCAATGCCAGAATCAGACTCCTCCTCAGACTCCACCTCCGCCTCCTCAGAAGCGGACTCCTCCTCTGAATCCATTTCCTTGCCAACAAATGCACGTGCCTTGCCAGATGAGCTCTTCTTGTGTGATGAAGACTTTGAGGAAGACTTGGAAGAAGACTTTGAGTATTTCTTCTTCTTCTTGTCGTCAGAATCATATTCCTTGCTCTTCTTCTTCCTTCTGTTCTCATTGTCCCATTGTGGACACTCAGAGATGAAGTGTCCAGTTTTCTTGCACTTGTGACATGTTTTCTTCTTATAGTCATGAGCAGAAGCTTCATCATTCCTTGAGCTTGATCGTGAAGATTTTCTGAAGCCTTTCTTCTTGGTGAATTTTTGGAACTTCTTCACTAGCATTGCAAGTTCTCTTCCAATGTCTTCAAGATCATCAGAACAGCTGTAGATTCTTCTTCAGATGAGGAAACAGCTTTTGCCTTCAAGGCACGAGTTCGCCCATAGTTTGGACCGTAGATATCTCTTTTCTCAGAAAGCTGAAACTCATGTGTGTTGAGCCTCTCAAGTATGTCAGACGGATCGAGTGTCTTGAAATCAGGACGTTCTTGAATCATCAGGGCTAGGATGTCAAAGGAACTATCAAGTGATCTCAGTAGCGTCTTGATGATTTCATGTTTGGTGATCTCAGTGGCGCCGAGGGCTTGAAGCTCATTTGTGATGTCAGTGAGCCGATCAAATGTGTGCTGGACATTCTCATTGTCATTTCGCTTGAAGCGGTTGAAGAGGTTGCGAAGAGCACTGATTCTTTGATCTCTCTGGGTTGAGACGCCTTCATTGACCTTGGAGAGCCAGTCCCAGACCAGCTTGGATGTCTTCAAGGCACTCACACGGCCATACTGTCCTTTTGTCAGATGGCCACAGATGATATTTTTGGCAGTAGAGTCCAGTTGAGTGAACTTCTTGACATCAGCAGCAGTGACACCTTCTCCAGCCTTGGGAACGTCGTTCTCGACGACATAACATAGGTCGACGTCAATGGCTTCAAGATGCATGCGCATCTTATTCTTCCAGTAGGGATATTCAGTTCCATTGAAGACGGGGCATGCAGCGGAGACTTTGATTATCCCTGCAGTCGACATAGCTAAAACTCCAGGTGGTTAAACCGAATCACACAAAACAAGGGAGCACCTTGCTCTGATACCAATTGAAAGTGCGTTATATCGACTAGAGGGGGGTGAATAGGCAATTTTTATGAAAGTCTTCAAAATGTGAGAGTTATGAAGACAAACAGCAAAGATTATGCCTATTGCTATGCAGCGGAAGTTAGATTACACTAGGCCAGCCATGGTCATGTATTCAATAGATTGAAAGCACAATGACAAACAACTGCAGTGTAATAAGGATCAGGTAGGAAGAAGTTATGAAGCCAAACAGATCACACATTCACGTTGTGAAGACAAAAGATAAAGCAAGCATGCAATGGCTTCACAATGTGTAACAGTAAGAAAAGGAAGTGAAGATGAAACCAGTGACTCGTTGAAGACAATGATATGTTGGACCAGTTCCAGTTGCTGTGACAACTGTACGTCTGGTTGGAGCGGCTAGGTATTTAAACCTTAGGACACACAGTCCCAGACACCCAGTCCTGAACACACAGTTCAGGACACCAAGTCCTCACCGTCTTCTCCTTGAGCTAAGGTCAGTTAGTCCTCGCCCAATCACTCTGGTAAGTCTTCAAGGTAGACTCCCAAACCTTCACAAACTTCGTTCACTGGCAATCCACAATGTCTCTGTGATACTCTGAACGCGATGCCTAACCGTCTGGAGGATTCACAGTCCTCAAGTGTAATAAGTCTTCAGATCACACAGACAAGAAGACCTAAGTGATGCCCAATTTGCTCTGGCTCTGGGTGATTAGGGCTTTTCTCCTCACTAGGAATTTTCTCTCAAAGGCTTCGAGGTGGGTTGCTCTCAAACGACAAAAGCCGTGCACGGAAATCTGAGCAGCCAACCGTTTATGGTTGTGGGGGTGGGCTATTTATAGCCACTTGGCAACCCGACCTGATTTGTCCGAAATGACCCTGGGTCACTAAGGAACTGACACGTGTATCAACGGTCAGATTTTAAACTCTCATGGCAACTTTACTTGGGCTACAAGCAAAGCTGACTTGTCCGGCTCTGGAAAAGATTTGCTCTCATTGTCTTCACTCGAAGACATAGGTTTTTAGTTTGGGCATCACTTCAGTCATTCTAACTGGTTCTCCTGGACCCCACTTAACAGTACGGTGGTTCCTATGACTCAACACAAAAGAAAAGGAACTACGAAAGATCTAAGTCTTCGAGCTCCATATGCTTCATAACGTGTCTTCTTTTGTCATAGTATTCAAAGTGAATATCTTCATGTACCACCTTTGTCTTCAATGTCTTCATACATTTTTAGGGGTCATCTCTGGTAGTAAAACCGAATCAATGAGGGACTTCTTCCTGTATTATCCTGCAATTCTCACAAACACATTAGTCCCTCAACTAGGTTTGTCGTCAATACTCCAAAACCAACTAGGGGTGGCACTAGATGCACTTACACTCTTGTTTGGCGCTTAAATCCTCCAGCACTTGCTGTTGCACCAGAAAGTATGCATCTGAATTCTGCAGGGACTTCCTTAGTCCTTTGGCTTCCTGTCGCATAACATCTGATCGATGTCTTTCAACTTGAACTTGAGACTCAAGAAGCCAAACACGTTAAAGAAATAGGTTTAAAACATACATGTTGCGCCATTGGAGTTTCAATTGCATCCTTCAAATTTGAAATTAGTTGGTATGAGTAAATACAGTGATGCAAGAGCAAAGTAGTATGAACCATAGCTACGGAACCTGACCTGAGAACAATTCTTCTTCTGCTTTAAGCGTTGACTTGGGGTTCGGAGTGGTGGTCATCGTGCTTTGGGCACTGCAGTTGCCTTACTAACTGCTTCTGTTTGGGTGCTCTATGGTGGAGACGGTGCTGTGTCAACAGGAACTGGGTTACTATCTGCTGGGGTTGGGGTTAGAAGGGGTGTAGCTAGTTCTCTGTCCAACTGGGTCGGGGTACAATCTGCGTGAGTCTGGGTTATGTGTGGTGGGGCTGGTTCTTGGGAAAGTACAACCGTGGTTCTATATCCATCGACAGGTAGCACGATCTTTTCTGAAGACCGTGTTTTTACTCCCACAGATACTACCATCACCCCCTTAATTTGAAATGGCTGATAAACAAGAGAAGTAATTGAATGTACAGACATTGTAAGATATACAGGTGCAATGGATAGTAGGGAAGAAAACAGGGCATTAAATAATTCACATTTATGTTGTCTAACCAAACAGAATAGCAGGACATAATTTCACATATATGATGGCTAATTAAACAGGATAGCATGACACAATTTCACATGTATGATGGCTAACTAAACAGGATATAATGACATACTTCAAAATATGATGACTATGTAAACAGGATGACATGATATAACTATACGATGTGTCTATTAAAGTGGTTGGCATGCCATAAATCACAAACATATCGTCGATGATGGCATGATATGATTCATGGATAGAATGAGATAATTCAAAATATGATAACTATGTGAAGTGTGAACAGGATGAGATGATATAACTATATTATGTCTTTAGAAAATGGGTTGGCATGCCATAATTCAGATACATGCTGTCTATGTAAACATCATGGCATGATATAATTCAAATATATGATTTATATACTAAGGAAGTGAGCAGAGGGCAATCGCATATATGATGTGTCAACTAAGGAGATGGCATTCAATATCATGTATATGATGTAAAAACTAAGCATTGCAATACAACCCTGCCAAGTTTGAGCATACACCTCAGGGGGGTAATAGGACTGGTCATCTGCCTCTGAATCCTCCTCTGAAGAGCTATCTGTAACCAGCAAGATATATGCTTCACCAGGTAGCATTGTCTGCTCTAAAGACCTTGTTTCCACTCTAGATTTCTCCATCACCAATTCAAATGGCTGATGCACAGGAAGAGCAGTTGAATATACAAACATTGTCGACAAAAGCAATGACAAATACAAAAAAGGGCGGCATGATATAATTCGCATATATGACGCTTGGCTAAATAGCATGGCATTGCATAATTCACATATATAATGCCTTGCAACAAGATAACATTGCATAATTCACATATATAATGTCTTGCAACAAGATGGCGCATAATTCACATATATGGTAATTAGACACTAAACAGGTGACATTCACACAAAGCATGTCTAAACTAAGCAAATGACATAGCAATGCAAGATACCATACGCACGATATGAGCAACATAACCCTGCCAAATTAGAGCGTGCACCTCGGGGGGGGGGGGGGGGGGGGGGGGGGGGGGGGTAGGACTGGTCATATGTCTCTGAATCCTCCTTTGAGGAGCTATCTGTAACCAGCAAGACATGCACTTCGTCAGATAGCATTGTCTGCTCTGAAGACCATGTTTCCACTCCAGATTTTTCCATGACCGTGCCGAATGGCTGATGCACAGGAAGAGTAATTGAATGTACTAAAATTGTTGACAAATTTAACATGTAATAAAAAATGATGTCATGATATAATTCACATATAAGATGACTGGCTAACCAGGGTGGCATTGCAAAATTCACATATATGATGTCTGGCTAAACAAGATGGCATTGCATGATTCACATATACAATAAAGAAACTAAACATATGGCATTGACACAAAGCATGTCTAAACTAAGCAGATGACATCTTCGATGTATACAGTAAGCAATGCAATGCACCATATGCATGATTTTACCAACATCAGCATGCCAAGTTAGAGCGAAGACCTCATGGGGTAAATAGGAGTGGCCTTCTGCTTCTAAATCCCCCTCAGAACAGTTATCTTCCTCTTGAATACGAACCGAAATGGGTGGAGGGGGGCTGCCTTTGCGCCCACCATGGAGCGACGTCTGCATGAAATTTTATTGCCACGCAAGGCTCGTCTCTTTTGCTCTACATGTTCAGTTCCATTGTGTTCAATAACTGGCATGCATAGGAATAAAACATAGTGAGATTATGTAAGGAGTGCATGTACAAATCTAGAGTGATGGTACCAAACTGTGGATAGGCCCAAAACAAATAATAGCAGGTACATAATAGCTTTAGTTAAAACATATAGGTAATGGCTCCTTTAATGTTTGTTTGCACCCAACATGAAACTCATAGTAGACACCCGAGATTAACGAGATAGTAGACAGACAGTACTGATTGCTGCCCCAATATGTACCCCACAACCATTTAAAAACTCAAGTTTCGGCATAAGTTTGGACCTAAGTCATAGTCTAATAGGTGAACACAACGATAAAGTAGCATGTCATCATATTAAGCAATGCATAACGTAAGCATACATGGAAGAGTGCGACCTCTCTTGCGGACCCATAACGTAAGTTGATGATGGTAATGCAGTTGTCGTGGCTGCCGGCGGTGGGGATGAAGATCTGAGGCGGCAAAAGACAGTCTGGAGAGCGGATCCCTGCTGTGGTGAACCCTTCCTACTTAATTTTGCTGTCGAAACTGAATTGTAATATCGAAACTGAACGCACTAGAGGTGAGGCTACACGTCAGTCGACTGGCTTTTTCATCTCTCGTCAGTCGATTTAGCAGCCGTTGGATACGAAATGAAGGGCATGCAGTTCATCTTCAACCTCCACCCCCCGAGCTGCCAGCCACCACTGGCCAAATAGCCGCCCCCCGCCACTCGCGGCTGGCAGTGCGCTGCCCCGCCCGCCCCGAAAACACTCACCACCGCCGGTCCTCCGCCGCCCCGGCCATCCCTG